>NC_134354.1:500419864-500729082 GCF_048569485.1 Anomaloglossus baeobatrachus
GGGACCAAGTTCCTTCAAATATGAAGAGTAAAACATAAAGAGTAAAAAGGCTGACAGAGAAACATGGAGGGAATGAAACATATATGAACAGGATAGGATTTTCATCACTCACCACTGTGTGTGTTGAAATTTAATCCTTGGTGTACTTTTAAGGATCCTTTAGGAAATATCTCCTTGTGTGTCTATAAGTTTTTGTACGATATAAAAAAAATTATGATTAACCTCTCTACACCAGGAGTGTCAATAAATCCCTGTTCATTACCTGGATAGGTCAGATGCAGTGGTGATTCAGTGGAAACCCACTGTCAGTAATCCTGTAGGTCCTGTATCTACAGCCCCCCAGTGAGGATCTGGATAGGTCAGATGCAGTGGTGGTTCAGTGGAAATACACTGTCAGTAATCCTGTAGGTCCTGTATCTATAGCCCCCTTGTGAGGATCTGTAGGAATTATATAATCAATAAACATGTCATAGTGAATTCTGCAAAAGTGAGGAGGGAAAAACCCCTATCCGTTACCTGAATACGTAATAGCAGTGGTGATTCCGTGGGGATGAAGGCTGCGTGATGACCGGAGGTACCGGCGGGTGTGTGGCGGCCGCCATTTAAAGCTAAAACATGTACACAGGAAATCCTGTGAGTGACACGCTGCGCCGTCCGTGGAACGCATCAGCGCGCAGGCGCAGGGGGCATCCCGGTCAGGAACGCCCCCCGCGCATGCGCACAAGCGGACCACATGCGGCGTAATGCCGGACGTGGAACAGGAGCGCGCGCCAGGTTGGACGCGCGTCCATGCCCCACACACGGCATGTGAGAGTGAATGGGGCGTGATACCCTTGTATGACTGACGCTAGCGCGGGCACGGGTCTAGTTCCCCGCGGCCGCGCACGCATGCGTACATACTCAGGATGAGTGTATACAGTACGAAGATACAGTAAGGTGAAGACGGAGTGATCCATAGGTAAACGTGATGTGGTGATGACGTGACATCCGTGTTGGTATATTAAGGTGCCTAGGGAATAAAAGAAAAAATGATTAGTCTTATGGAGTAATAATATAAGATAATAAAAAAAAAAAAAAAAAAAAAAAAACTGTCTAAAAGCCCCTAAAAGCCTGCCTGTAAAATCCAATAGTAAGTATCCCCTATAACCCCAATAAATTCAATTAAATTCTCAGGTCCCTTATTACATATAAAGTTCTACTTAGACTAATAAGACACCTCATATTCACGATTGAGGCCATTGGGCTCGAGTGTCTGTAGAGTATAAATCCAAAAGGATTCCCTCTCTTTCAGTTTTAAGATCCTATTGCCTCCCCTCCTACTAACCGGGATATGCTCAATCACCTGATAGCGCAATTGCGATACCGAGTGGCCTGCCTTCATAAAATGCGCCGGGATTGGTAGAAGTTCATATTTACATCGAATAGTAGACTTGTGTTTACTAATTCGGTCTCGGATATGTTGGGTGGTCTCCCCAACATACCCGAGACCGCACGGACACTTGATGAGATAGATCACATATGACGAATCGCATGTAAAAAAGTCCTGGAGATGGAAAATTCTACCCGTGCGAGGATGAGAGAAAGAGCTACCTTTCGTCATATTCGAACATTGCATACAATGTAAACATGGGAAATTGCCCTTTCGTGCAGTATGAAGAAATGTCTGACGGGGCTCCTTCTTTTGAGAACCCACATCTGCCCTAATCAATGAATCCCGTAGATTTCTTGGTCGTTTGTCACAGAACAAAGGTGGATTCTGGAAGGCTTGCACTTCGGGATAAGATTTACCCAACAAGGACCAATGGCCAAGAATGGCCTTTTTGATCTGCGACTGAAAGGGGTGGTATGTAGAAACGTATGCTACCCTAGGCCCCTTAATCACGGGTTTCCCCCTGTCGGTAGGGCAAGGCACTGCAATACTTCGTGGGTAACCCCTGTTCATAAATTTTTGACTGATTTCTGCACAGCGTTCTGTTTGCGTAGCCGGATCAGACACTATGCGTTGTACCCTCTTGATCTGTGACATTGGCAAAGCCTTTTTCACGTGCTTAGGATGCGCACTCGTGAAATGTAAAAGACTATTTTTGTCAGTTGGTTTCGTATACAAATCAGTGATTAGTCTGCCGTCCGGGCACTTCACTATCATAGTGTCTAGAAAGCTAATGTTCTGTAGATCATGGTGCAGCGTGAATTGTAGACCCTCTAAGCAGCTATTCAGATCCATGTGAAAGGAAAGCAATGAGCTCAAATCGCCATGCCAGATCAAAAATATATCATCTATATATCTGCACCAAGTGGTGACATGAGAAGCATATAGATGATGGTTATAGACAAAATTGTCCTCAAAGTGTGCCATAAATAGATTCGCATACGGCGGCGCCATATTAGAGCCCATTGCGGTCCCTTTCCTCTGCATATAAAATTGATCCTCGAAGAGGAAAAAGTTGTTATGCAGTACAATCTCAAGAAGATCCAGACAGAATTTTCTTTGATGACGTGAAAGTGTGGTTTGTTTATCCAGAAATGTGGTGACAGCCTCTATGCCCTGTTGATGACCAATGCTCGTATAGAGACTGTTTACGTCCAGAGTCACTAAAATGTCGTCAGGAGAACTGTTCTGTAATGTCCCAAGGAGCCGAAGGAAGTCTGAGGTGTCCTTAACGTAAGACTGGGTGAGGGGTACTATTGGATTCAGAATTTTTTCAAGAGTTATGGCCAGTGGAGAAAGAATGGACTCTGTCGACGCTACTATTGGACGCCCTGGTGGTTGAGTTAGATTTTTATGCACCTTCGGTAGGGTATAAAAAACCGGTGTAATGGGATGGTCCTTGATTAAGAAGTCCGCCAACTTCCCATCAATGGTACCCAATCCTATGTATTCATCCACCAGGTGCCTAATAGTCTCCCTAATCCTTGGTGTAGGGTCATGTGGAATGGGAGTATAGGTGGTTATATCATTTAGCTGTCCATAAATCTCATTCACATAATAGGACTTATCCATAACTACGATCGCCCCACCCTTATCTGCTGGCTTAATTATCAGTTTCTTATTGTCCTTCAGCCCCTGTAAAGCTTGTGTCTCCTCAGGTGTTAAATTATGGCGTATGTGCATATGACCGTCCCTTATGTCACCAATGACCTTCTTGGTATCTGCAGTAACTAGACCAATAAAGGTCTCCACAGGATGATAAACTCTTGGAGGAGAAAATGTACTGGGTATGGACAACCTAAGATCATTCAATCTAAACATATGGGGATCAGTTGACAAAGCAGTAGTGTGATTGCTGTCTAAGGAGCGAAAGTGAGCTTTCAGTCTGACAGACCTGAAGAAACGGCGCAACTCCTGATCTACTGAAAACTCGTTGAATGAAGGGGTTGGACAAAAGGAGAGTCCTTTCTGTAGGACTCTCGTCTCTGTTGGTGATAAGTGGTATGAGGAAATATTAAAGACGATGTTGGTCCTACCTGTGACCGGGTCGTGATCTTGTGTGAGGTCCCGGGATTTCCTCTTCCCCCTCCTCGTTTTTCTTTTGGGGGACGGCGGGGTCCTAAAAAAGATGCCCCTCGTGAGTGGCTCTGGTCACTGTCCGAGCTGGTAGAGCTCTGGTAGGATGACTGATAGGTTTGCCGTTTATCATATGAATCAGAGAAACGCCACTTATATACACGGTCTCTTAGATAGTCCTCCTGGTCCCTGATGAACTTAGACCTTTTTCGATCCTGTAATGTTTTTCTAAACTCTGTGATGGTCTCCTGAGTCCGAGTCTTAATATTATTCCACTCTGCTGTAGGAAGAGTATTGGTTAATTGCTCCTCAATGCTGCGTATCTGATTAGTAGTATCCGTGATCTCTTGCTGCAGATAGTCGATGGTGAGTATAATGATGTCCAATGAACATTTGTTGAGAATCCCTTCGAATTTATTGCAGAACGTTGGATTATCAGAAAACAATGTAGGTCAAAGTGGGACCCTAAGACCTCGGGGAATCCTCTTCGTCTTAAAGTATTCAGCTAACGTAATAGAATGCAGTTCAAATGCCGTTAATTTTCTATAGACCTTCTCATAGTCCCTGGATCTTGTTTCCTCTGCTGGGATGGTCAGAAAGGTACCAGAGGTGGTGACTTTAGATAGAATAGATGAGGTCTCCTCCTCGTTGAAGGATAATGTAGTAAAAGACATGAGTAAGGGTTTTTTTGGAGCTCAGAAAAAAATCAGTCCAATATATAGCATAGAATCTGGCTCACAATAATTTAGGTGCCACCGAGAAAAAAAGTCAATGTTACAAGAAGTAGCTCGGGCACTCAAAGAATTGAAAAAACGAAAGTATTGATGCTTGTCAATGCCAATTTTTATTTTTATTTTTCATGCAAAGGTTTGTGCTATGACGTTTCGGCCATACAATTCTGGCCTTTATCAAATAAATGTGCTGGAACAAAGGAAAAAAGAAAAATACAATATCAAATCTCATATACATATACAGTTGATTTTACACATACAGTCAATTATATACGTAGTGCATGTAACAAAAATTTGGCCAATGTTTTTTGGCGTTTTTAGAACTATACGTATAACAAACAGAAAACCCAATGTACAATAGTATAAATTATCAATTCATGATCGTACAATTGAGAGACCCTAATATACATGACATACATGTAAAAAAGGATTATATAGAAAATACGTACCACAGGAAACGTATATGTGGTTAAACTGGTAGAACTAAGTTCACATATGTTGATCAGTGGTACCCTAGTGATCAACCTGAAGTGAAAAACAAACCCATCTTAGGAATATTGTAGATATTTCGTGTATACATATATGAAAGGGACCATAAGGAAAATACATGAAATCAGTAACAAAATTTACCTTTGCTATTCTCTATGTGAAATGTCTCTTAGAGACCCAGATGTTCACTAACAAGCTGTGGTGTATGGTCCGCTATAACACTTGAGATACACAAAGAGTGATAAGAATTAAATTGGAACCACCATCTGGTGAAAAAAAGTAATGATTCTGAAAAGACTGGGGGGGAGGGGGGGGGGGGGGGAAGTCAGGCAGGGCTTAGTCCAGATTCAGTCACCATGTTGGGCGCAGCAAGACATGTAGTGTTACCTTAGTCAACGTCATTTAACCTCTCAAGGGGCTCATACTCGTGTTGTTGCTGTGCTATGGGACCAAGTTCCTTCAAATATGAAGAGTAAAACATAAAGAGTAAAAAGGCTGACAGAGAAACATGGAGGGAATGAAACATATATGAACAGGATAGGATTTTCATCACTCACCACTGTGTGTGTTGAAATTTAATCCTTGGTGTACTTTTAAGGATCCTTTAGGAAATATCTCCTTGTGTGTCTATAAGTTTTTGTACGATATAAAAAAATTATGATTAACCTCTCTACACCAGGAGTGTCAATAAATCCCTGTTCATTACCTGGATAGGTCAGATGCAGTGGTGATTCAGTGGAAACCCACTGTCAGTAATCCTGTAGGTCCTGTATCTACAGCCCCCCAGTGAGGATCTGGATAGGTCAGATGCAGTGGTGGTTCAGTGGAAATACACTGTCAGTAATCCTGTAGGTCCTGTATCTATAGCCCCCTTGTGAGGATCTGTAGGAATTATATAATCAATAAACATGTCATAGTGAATTCTGCAAAAGTGAGGAGGGAAAAACCCCTATCCGTTACCTGAATACGTAATAGCAGTGGTGATTCCGTGGGGATGAAGGCTGCGTGATGACCGGAGGTACCGGCGGGTGTGTGGCGGCCGCCATTTAAAGCTAAAACATGTACACAGGAAATCCTGTGAGTGACACGCTGCGCCGTCCGTGGAACGCATCAGCGCGCAGGCGCAGGGGGCATCCCGGTCAGGAACGCCCCCCGCGCATGCGCACAAGCGGACCACATGCGGCGTAATGCCGGACGTGGAACAGGAGCGCGCGCCAGGTTGGACGCGCGTCCATGCCCCACACACGGCATGTGAGAGTGAATGGGGCGTGATACCCTTGTATGACTGACGCTAGCGCGGGCACGGGTCTAGTTCCCCGCGGCCGCGCACGCATGCGTACATACTCAGGATGAGTGTATACAGTACGAAGATACAGTAAGGTGAAGACGGAGTGATCCATAGGTAAACGTGATGTGGTGATGACGTGACATCCGTGTTGGTATATTAAGGTGCCTAGGGAATAAAAGAAAAAATGATTAGTCTTATGGAGTAATAATATAATATAATATAATATAATATAATATAATATAATATAATATAATATAATATTTTTTCTGAGCTCCAAAAAAACCCTTACTCATGTCTTTTACTACATTATCCTTCAACGAGGAGGAGACCTCATCTATTCTATCTAAAGTCACCACCTCTGGTACCTTTCTGACCATCCCAGCAGAGGAAACAAGATCCAGGGACTATGAGAAGGTCTATAGAAAATTAACGGCATTTGAACTGCATTCTATTACGTTAGCTGAATACTTTAAGACGAAGAGGATTCCCCGAGGTCTTAGGGTCCCACTTCGACCTACATTGTTTTCTGATAATCCAACGTTCTGCAATAAATTCGAAGGGATTCTCAACAAATGTTCATTGGACATCATTATACTCACCATCGACTATCTGCAGCAAGAGATCACGGATACTACTAATCAGATACGCAGCATTGAGGAGCAATTAACCAATACTCTTCCTACAGCAGAGTGGAATAATATTAAGACTCGGACTCAGGAGACCATCACAGAGTTTAGAAAAACATTACAGGATCGAAAAAGGTCTAAGTTCATCAGGGACCAGGAGGACTATCTAAGAGACCGTGTATATAAGTGGCGTTTCTCTGATTCATATGATAAACGGCAAACCTATCAGTCATCCTACCAGAGCTCTACCAGCTCGGACAGTGACCAGAGCCACTCACGAGGGGCATCTTTTTTAGGACCCCGCCGTCCCCCAAAAGAAAAACGAGGAGGGGGAAGAGGAAATCCCGGGACCTCACACAAGATCACGACCCGGTCACAGGTAGGACCAACATCGTCTTTAATATTTCCTCATACCACTTATCACCAACAGAGACGAGAGTCCTACAGAAAGGACTCTCCTTTTGTCCAACCCCTTCATTCAACGAGTTTTCAGTAGATCAGGAGTTGCGCCGTTTCTTCAGGTCTGTCAGACTGAAAGCTCACTTTCGCTCCTTAGACAGCAATCACACTACTGCTTTGTCAACTGATCCCCATATGTTTAGATTGAATGATCTTAGGTTGTCCATACCCAGTACATTTTCTCCTCCAAGAGTTTATCATCCTGTGGAGACCTTTATTGGTCTAGTTACTGCAGATACCAAGAAGGTCATTGGTGACATAAGGGACGGTCATATGCACATACGCCATAATTTAACACCTGAGGAGACACAAGCTTTACAGGGGCTGAAGGACAATAAGAAACTGATAATTAAGCCAGCAGATAAGGGTGGGGCGATCGTAGTTATGGATAAGTCCTATTATGTGAATGAGATTTATGGACAGCTAAATGATATAACCACCTATACTCCCATTCCACATGACCCTACACCAAGGATTAGGGAGACTATTAGGCACCTGGTGGATGAATACATAGGATTGGGTACCATTGATGGGAAGTTGGCGGACTTCTTAATCAAGGACCATCCCATTACACCGGTTTTTTATACCCTACCGAAGGTGCATAAAAATCTAACTCAACCACCAGGGCGTCCAATAGTAGCGTCGACAGAGTCCATTCTTTCTCCACTGGCCATAACTCTTGAAAAAATTCTGAATCCAATAGTACCCCTCACCCAGTCTTACGTTAAGGACACCTCAGACTTCCTTCGGCTCCTTGGGACATTACAGAACAGTTCTCCTGACGACATTTTAGTGACTCTGGACGTAAACAGTCTCTATACGAGCATTGGTCATCAACAGGGCATAGAGGCTGTCACCACATTTCTGGATAAACAAACCACACTTTCACGTCATCAAAGAAAATTCTGTCTGGATCTTCTTGAGATTGTACTGCATAACAACTTTTTCCTCTTCGAGGATCAATTTTATATGCAGAGGAAAGGGACCGCAATGGGCTCTAATATGGCGCCGCCGTATGCGAATCTATTTATGGCACACTTTGAGGACAATTTTGTCTATAACCATCATCTATATGCTTCTCATGTCACCACTTGGTGCAGATATATAGATGATATATTTTTGATCTGGCATGGCGATTTGAGCTCATTGCTTTCCTTTCACATGGATCTGAATAGCTGCTTAGAGGGTCTACAATTCACGCTGCACCATGATCTACAGAACATTAGCTTTCTAGACACTATGATAGTGAAGTGCCCGGACGGCAGACTAATCACTGATTTGTATACGAAACCAACTGACAAAAATAGTCTTTTACATTTCACGAGTGCGCATCCTAAGCACGTGAAAAAGGCTTTGCCAATGTCACAGATCAAGAGGGTACAACGCATAGTGTCTGATCCGGCTACGCAAACAGAACGCTGTGCAGAAATCAGTCAAAAATTTATGAACAGGGGTTACCCACGAAGTATTGCAGTGCCTTGCCCTACCGACAGGGGGAAACCCGTGATTAAGGGGCCTAGGGTAGCATACGTTTCTACATACCACCCCTTTCAGTCGCAGATCAAAAAGGCCATTCTTGGCCATTGGTCCTTGTTGGGTAAATCTTATCCCGAAGTGCAAGCCTTCCAGAATCCACCTTTGTTCTGTGACAAACGACCAAGAAATCTACGGGATTCATTGATTAGGGCAGATGTGGGTTCTCAAAAGAAGGAGCCCCGTCAGACATTTCTTCATACTGCACGAAAGGGCAATTTCCCATGTTTACATTGTATGCAATGTTCGAATATGACGAAAGGTAGCTCTTTCTCTCATCCTCGCACGGGTAGAATTTTCCATCTCCAGGACTTTTTTACATGCGATTCGTCATATGTGATCTATCTCATCAAGTGTCCGTGCGGTCTCGGGTATGTTGGGGAGACCACCCAACATATCCGAGACCGAATTAGTAAACACAAGTCTACTATTCGATGTAAATATGAACTTCTACCAATCCCGGCGCATTTTATGAAGGCAGGCCACTCGGTATCGCAATTGCGCTATCAGGTGATTGAGCATATCCCGGTTAGTAGGAGGGGAGGCAATAGGATCTTAAAACTGAAAGAGAGGGAATCCTTTTGGATTTATACTCTACAGACACTCGAGCCCAATGGCCTCAATCGTGAATATGAGGTGTCTTATTAGTCTAAGTAGAACTTTATATGTAATAAGGGACCTGAGAATTTAATTGAATTTATTGGGGTTATAGGGGATACTTACTATTGGATTTTACAGGCAGGCTTTTAGGGGCTTTTAGACAGTTTTTTTTTTTTTTTTTTTTTTTTATTATCTTATATTATTACTCCATAAGACTAATCATTTTTTCTTTTATTCCCTAGGCACCTTAATATACCAACACGGATGTCACGTCATCACCACATCACGTTTACCTATGGATCACTCCGTCTTCACCTTACTGTATCTTCGTACTGTATACACTCATCCTGAGTATGTACGCATGCGTGCGCGGCCGCGGGGAACTAGACCCGTGCCCGCGCTAGCGTCAGTCATACAAGGGTATCACGCCCCATTCACTCTCACATGCCGTGTGTGGGGCATGGACGCGCGTCCAACCTGGCGCGCGCTCCTGTTCCACGTCCGGCATTACGCCGCATGTGGTCCGCTTGTGCGCATGCGCGGGGGGCGTTCCTGACCGGGATGCCCCCTGCGCCTGCGCGCTGATGCGTTCCACGGACGGCGCAGCGTGTCACTCACAGGATTTCCTGTGTACATGTTTTAGCTTTAAATGGCGGCCGCCACACACCCGCCGGTACCTCCGGTCATCACGCAGCCTTCATCCCCACGGAATCACCACTGCTATTACGTATTCAGGTAACGGATAGGGGTTTTTCCCTCCTCACTTTTGCAGAATTCACTATGACATGTTTATTGATTATATAATTCCTACAGATCCTCACAAGGGGGCTATAGATACAGGACCTACAGGATTACTGACAGTGTATTTCCACTGAACCACCACTGCATCTGACCTATCCAGATCCTCACTGGGGGGCTGTAGATACAGGACCTACAGGATTACTGACAGTGGGTTTCCACTGAATCACCACTGCATCTGACCTATCCAGGTAATGAACAGGGATTTATTGACACTCCTGGTGTAGAGAGGTTAATCATAATTTTTTTATATCGTACAAAAACTTATAGACACACAAGGAGATATTTCCTAAAGGATCCTTAAAAGTACACCAAGGATTAAATTTCAACACACACAGTGGTGAGTGATGAAAATCCTATCCTGTTCATATATGTTTCATTCCCTCCATGTTTCTCTGTCAGCCTTTTTACTCTTTATGTTTTACTCTTCATATTTGAAGGAACTTGGTCCCATAGCACAGCAACAACACGAGTATGAGCCCCTTGAGAGGTTAAATGACGTTGACTAAGGTAACACTACATGTCTTGCTGCGCCCAACATGGTGACTGAATCTGGACTAAGCCCTGCCTGACAAACCCCCCCCCCCCCCCCCCCCCCCCTCCCCCCCAGTCTTTTCAGAATCATTACTTTTTTTCACCAGATGGTGGTTCCAATTTAATTCTTATCACTCTTTGTGTATCTCAAGTGTTATAGCGGACCATACACCACAGCTTGTTAGTGAACATCTGGGTCTCTAAGAGACATTTCACATAGAGAATAGCAAAGGTAAATTTTGTTACTGATTTCATGTATTTTCCTTATGGTCCCTTTCATATATGTATACACGAAATATCTACAATATTCCTAAGATGGGTTTGTTTTTCACTTCAGGTTGATCACTAGGGTACCACTGATCAACATATGTGAACTTAGTTCTACCAGTTTAACCACATATACGTTTCCTGTGGTACGTATTTTCTATATAATCCTTTTTTACATGTATGTCATGTATATTAGGGTCTCTCAATTGTACGATCATGAATTGATAATTTATACTATTGTACATTGGGTTTTCTGTTTGTTATACGTATAGTTCTAAAAACGCCAAAAAACATTGGCCAAATTTTTGTTACATGCACTACGTATATAATTGACTGTATGTGTAAAATCAACTGTATATGTATATGAGATTTGATATTGTATTTTTCTTTTTTCCTTTGTTCCAGCACATTTATTTGATAAAGGCCAGAATTGTATGGCCGAAACGTCATAGCACAAACCTTTGCATGAAAAATAAAAATAAAAATTGGCATTGACAAGCATCAATACTTTCGTTTTTTCAATTCTTTGAGTGCCCGAGCTACTTCTTGTAACATTGACTTTTTTTCTCGGTGGCACCTAAATTATTGTGAGCCAGATTCTATGCTATATATAGCGTCCTACACAATGTCTCCCACCTCTTTTCCTTCCGATAATCGCTGCGTCCTCCCGATAACCAGCACTGATGATAGGACCTTCCGTGACGTCAAAAAAAAGCATGTGACCAGTCACGTGTCTATTATCTCATTGGCTACAGACTGGTCACATGTCAAGACGTCATTGCTAGGTCCTGTCAGTGCATCTCTCTGTTAAGCGGTGCTCGTTTGAGCATGTCCTTTTACCGGCGAGATGCTCTGGCACATGATCGGCTTCCCTGTCCATGCATGTCGGCGCTTTTTACAGTCAGCCCATATGCAGGGATTAGCTGTCACAGCCGGTAAATAGTGGCACCGAGAATCACGTGATCGGAGCACCGTTGCTATGGTAACCGCCTGTCAGCGGTGACGTCACCGCTTACAGCCGTCAGCCTCTGGTCACTCTCACTGAGTGAATAGACTGCATGGGAAGAAGCAGCGTTCTTCCTTCCATACTGTGCTGTCTGATGTAGCAGAGCTGCATGGGTTGAAGGAGAAAGAAGACAGAAGAGCAGGATCATGGAGGGGTGAGAGGGAGTAATAAACATGGAGTCTCTAAGTGTGTCTGTGTATTTATTTCTTTTAAAGTATTTTTTCTCTGTGTGGTGTCTTTTTTTTTAACCCTTTATTGGACATTCTTAATGGCCGGGTCAAACTTGCCTGACATTAAGAATCTCTGACTTAATACTAGCTAGTAAAACAAAACTAGTATTAACTCATTATTACCCAGCAAGCCACCCGGCTTCAGGGTTGCTGGAAGAGTTCGATACAGCGCCAGATGATGGCGCTTCTATGAAAGCGCATTTTCTGGGGCGGCTGCAGACTGCATTTCGCAGCAGAGGGACCCAGAAAGCTCGGGCTAACCTGTGCTGCGGATTCCAATCCCCAGCTGCCTAGTTGTACCTGGCTGGACACAAAAATGGGGCGAAGCCCACATGAGTTTTTTTTTAATTATTTCATGAAATTCATGAAATAATTAAAAAAAGGGCTTCCCTAAATATTTAGTTTCCAGCCGGGTACAAATAGGCAGCTGGGGGCAGCCCGTACCTGCCTGCTGTACTTGGCTAGCATACAAAAATATGGCGAACCTCACGTCATTTTTTTTGTAGTTTTTTGGCAAAAAAAATAAAAAATGCTTCCCTTGATTTTCCATTGCCAGTGAAGGCAACACCAAGCAGTGGGGATTAGCAGCCAGTAGCTGCTTGGATTACCCTTAGCTAGCAATACAAAAAATGCAGCGGGAGCCCATATAGATATTTTTTTTAATTATTTATTTAAATAACTAAAAAAAAGGGCTTCCCTGTATTTTGATTGCCTGACATCAGTACTGTAAAAATAAATCGTTAAAAAAAATGACGTAGCGCTCCGCGGTATTTTTGATTCTCAGCGCAGATAAAGCAGACAGCTACGGGTTGCCACCCCCATCTGCCCGGCATTACCTTGGCTGGCAATCAAAATACAGGGAAGCCCATTCATTTTTTTTAGTTAAAATAATAGTTAAAAAAAAATGACGTGGGGTCCCCCAATTTTTGATAGCCAGCTAGGGTAAAGCAGACAGCTGTAGCCTGAAATCACAGCTGGCAGCTTTACCGTGGTTGGTGATCCAATGTGGAGGTCACCCCAGGCTCTTTTTTATAATTATTTTTTAAATAATAAGAATTACAAAAAAAAAAAGTAGGTTCCCCCCCCAAATTGGATCACCAGCCAAGGTAAAGCGGACAGCTGTGGTCTGGTATTCTCAGGGTGGGAAGGTCCATAGTTATTGGCCCTTCACAGCCTAAAAATAGCAGGCCGCAGGCGCCCCAGAAGTGGCGCATCCACTCGATGTGCCAATCCTGGCGCTTCACCCCAGGTCATCCCGTGCCCTGGAGCAGTGGCAAATGGGGTAATAAATGGGGTTGATACTAGCTGTAAGGTCACCTGACATCAAGCCCAGCAGTTTGTGATGTCATGGCATCTATCAGATACCCGACATCATAAACTGTCAGTACTAACAAAAAAAATAGACAACAAAAAAAAATTTATTTTAAAAAACACTCCCCAAAACATTTTCTTTCACCAATTTATTGTAAGGAAAAAAAATAAGGGTGTCCCACGACGACTCTGGACCGTCTAGAATATGGAGGGACACGCTCAGGGAACGTATCCCCCATTTTCTAGGAGTGCAGATCCTCCATGTGAGGAGTGTGGGTGCAATAAATCTGCACCCTCTCTCCCCGGGTCCACAGCAGCAGAGTCCATGTCATAACAGTTGCTACCAAAGCTGCAATGCCCTGCTCATGAGGTAAGGGCATGCCTAATCAGGAGAACTATACTATATTTCCAAAAAAAGGTATTTACTAATATTATTGCTATTCCACCTACTATATATTGGGGATAGGATCTTGGAGATGGAATACCCCTTTAAGTCCAGTTATCCTGCTGAATGAATACTAAACAACAGAGCTCGCTATTTCGACATGTTTTCTTGTGGTGTATAACGGACTTTCATGTTTGGTAGTCGTTCAGCAGGGCAACTATAAAAGCAAATACCTCCATTTGGAAATGTAGTATAGCTCTCCTGATCAACTATGTTCCTTACCTCATGAGCAGGGCATTGCAGTAGCTTACAGATGCATGGTTACCGCCACTCACTGTGACTGACGACAGGAAGCTGAGCTGACAGCCGCTCTGTGCATGCAGCAGCGTCTATTGTGAAGGAGGGGGCCGCGGGGGATTGACGCTGCAGAGGTATCGTGGGACACCGGGGAACACCGGTGGGGTTATAGGGGGTCACCTGGCAGGGCCTGGGGAGGAGTTTTCTGTCGCATGTGTCATGGCACATGCGACAGAAATCAGAGGAGTAGGGTGAATGCGGCTGTGCGCGCGGCTATCTTGGATTTCCAGGAGGGGGCCGGGGGGGGAGATTTATCTCCCATGTGAGATGTTTGTTCATGCCAGATGGGAAATAAATAATTTTTTACCGGCGCTGTCATTTACTGTAACGTGATCATCGGTATACGGTGTTTACCGGTGATCACGTGAGCGGGGACCGGAAAAAACGGCCTGAATCATGATCTCCATGGTCTCAGCTACCCCCTGAAATCCCTGAGATTTTGTGACACTGGGGGGTGTTATTCACTTATTTCTGCCTGCTGTTTATAAATGGCAGATCAGAATAAGTCTACATTCACACGACCGATCCATTTTTACGGTCCGCAAAAAAAGTCCGTTTTTTTCACGGATGCATCCATGTGGCATCCGTTTCCGTTCTGTTCCATATACGGTCCGTTTGTCATCCGTTTGTCATCCGTGTGCCTTCCGTTTTTTTGCGTACTGCAAAAAAACTGAAGGAGGGAAAATACATAAATTTACCCAGGATCCATAGCTTCTGGCGATTTTCCTGTGCTTGTACACTTCATATCAGTCTTTTCTGTCATTATAATGGCAGAAAGACACATAATGTCCCACTCTCCTGCATTTTGTAATTTTGCACCCTTTGGTGCCTTTCATGTGGCACTAAGGGGTGCTTAGCCTTGTATTTAGCCAAGAAAATAAATACATTTTAAAAAAAAAATGACGTGGGGTTCCCCCTATTTTTGATAGCCAGCTAGGGTAAAGCGGACGGCTATAGCCTGCAGACCAGAGCTGGCAGCTTCACCTTGGCTGGTAATCCAAAACTGAGAGCACCCCACGCTGTTATTTTAAATTAAATAAATAATTAAAAAAAAAACACATGGGGGTCCCCCCAAAATTGGATCACCAGCCAAGGTAAAGCGGACAGCTGGGGTCTGATATTCTCAGACTAGGGAGGTCCATGGTTATTGGACTCTCCCCAGCCTAAAAATAGCAGGCCGCGGCCACCCCAGAAGTGGCGCATCCATTAGATGCGCGAATCCTGGTGCTTCGCTCCGGCTCATCCCGTTGCTCTGGTGCGGTGGCAAACGGGGTAATATATGAGGCTAATACCAGATGTGTAATGTCACCTGGCATCAAGACCTGGGTTCGTGATGTCAGGCGTCCATCAGATACCCGACATCACCAACCCAGTCAGTAATAAAAAAAAAATAGACGACAAACACATTTTTATTTGAAAAAACACTCCCCAAAACATTCCCTATTTCACCAATTTATTAGAAAGTAAAACAAATCCAGGTCTGGTGTAATCCAAAGGGGTCCCATAATGATCCATACCATAGTCAATGTCCTAGTCAATGAAGAACAGAATGTTGCATATTGGCTGGGAGAGCAATGCAGTGACCTGAGCTAACATCAATAGGTCAGCCCAGGTCACTGCAGGGGATGACAAGTGCTGCTGTCAGGAGGATAGCGAGGTACATTACCTGCAGTGATGTCTGCACTCCTGATAGCAGAGCTGTCACTGCAGGGCATTACAAGTGCTGCTGTCAGGAGGATAGCGAGGTACATTACCTGCGGTGATCGCTACACTCCTGATAGCAGAGCTGTCACTGCAGGGCATGACAAGTGCTGCTGTCAGGAGGATAGCGAGGTAGATTACCTGCGGTGATTACTGCACTCATGATAGCAGAGCTGTCACTGAGTTCAATGACCGCCGCCTTCACAATCAAGTATCGTGGGTGCCTGTGATGTCACCGCTCGGGTCGGCAGCGAGAGGAGATGTGACAAGCGGTGGCCATGGAGGACAGTGACGGCGCTGATGTCGGGAGGGCAGGACTTCATCACCGCAGGTAAGGAACTTCACTAACCTCCTGACGGCAGCGCTTGTCATCCCCGCGGCTGCTGTCACAGCAGTGTGGGCAGCTGCGGACACCGTACAGTGCAGGCAGCTGTGGACACTGCTGAGCGGGCAGCCGCGGGTCTGGGGCTGGTGCGGGACACAGACTGCAGCGGCATCCGACGGAAGTAACACGGAAGTGCTTTTGTTTGGCTTTTGGGGATTTTTGCACACGTAGCCAGGGTAAACATGTGGTTACTAATGAAAGCGCTTTGCTTGGATACCCGATATTTACCCTGGTTACCAGCTTACCGCAGGCTGCCAGCAATGGCTCCCTGCACACGTAGCTGTAAAAAGCCATGCTTTTGGTGCTCGAACCGTTCTCGAACGTTACTCGAACTGTCGAGCTTTAAGCAAAAGGTTCGAGTTCGTCGAACGACTCGAACACCCCCCAAAATCACTCAAACATGAAATTGGCGAACCTCGAACATCGCTCATCTCTAATAGATAGATAGATTGAGGTGTTTGTATGTTTCCTCCCACACTCCAAAGACATGCAGATAGGGAATTTAGATTGTGAGCCCCAATGGGGACAGTGATTCTGATATATGCAACGTGCTGCGTAATTAATGGCGCTATTTAAGTGAATAAATATTATTTAGATAAAGAACTATATAACTGATAGATAGTATAAAGATAGATAGATAGATGATAGGAGTTTCATTACCATCCAACCCTTTATGAAATAGCAGTTTGCGTTTCAACCGAATTGAACTAGCATCTGCGCTGTCCATGGTGCTGAATATAAGATACTAAGTGAAAACTCATGTGTTCTACTGGAAAATGATGAACTATCCAGGGGTCGTCCGTGTGAGTATAATGACAATTCAAAACAAACAACTAGAATACTGGGTCTGAATCACATTTCTAGGGTTCGCTCACATTGGTGCATAAAAAAATCGGTCCGATTTTCATCCAGAAAAGTTGGATGATTGTCATGTGTATGTCATTCCATATGTCATGTGAGTGGTATGCGTGATTTCTTTTTTTTCTCGCCTTCTCGCCTAGGATCCGTATGCCATCCATATACAATGTGGATTATTTTCTCAGTAACTAATATTCTACAATCATTTACAGGACCATTTACAGTGTCCTATGCTATAGAATGGTAATTTATTCGTAAAAATTTCTGCACCAATTCTGCATCTCCAGTCAGAAAAACACACTAAACACGCGTCAAAACCGCATCGCGTTTTTGGTGCATTTTTCTGCCAAGAGATGAAGTGAACTCACTCAAGTTGAATTCATTGAACTCAGCTGAGGTGAGTTCACTGATATCATTGAATTCATCTGAGGTCAGTTCACCAGGTGTCACAGCTGGGGTAAAATGAAAACCCCAACTGTGACCTCAGGTAAACTCATCAAACTCAAAGCTGAATTACGGGATTAAGAGATTTGAGCACATTGAGTATTTGGTTGCAGACATTTCTGCACCAAATCTCAATCTCCTTGCAGAAAAATGCAACAAAACTTCGTGCATTTTTTGTGTAGTTTCGGTGTGGTTTTCTGCCAGGAGATGCAGATTTTGTGCAGAAATGTCTGCAACCAAATACTCAACATGCACACATCTACTAAGCCAGTAATCCGGAATTGACTTCAATGAATTCACCTGAAGTGAGGTCACTGAGTTCAATGAGTTTCATGGGAACCGCCAGCTGTGATCTCATGTGATCTCAGTGACATCACAGCTCACCACTGAGGCCTTGTTTGAATTATTTCGGATCTGCAGGGGTGTTTTGGGGGTTAACAAATTGGAGAAAGAGGATGGTTTAAAAAAAAATACTCTGTGTTTGTTTCTTTTGACTTACAAGGTTAATAATGGGGGTCTTATAGACCACTCCTTAGTACTAATTAAGGGCTTCATGGCATCTGTGATCTTTTGAAAAATCGTAGATGTCATTAACCCCTTATATTATCCCTATTGCCACAGCAGCAGAGAAATCGGGATTAGTGATGAGCGAGCATGCTTGTAACTACTCGGTACTCGCACGAGTATCGCCGTACTCGGGCTGCTCGGCGGGGACCGAGTAATCTCGCGATACTCGTGCTGTACTCATGGTCTTCATCCCTGCATGTTGGCGCTCTTTTGAGAGCCAGCCCTCATGCAGGGATTGGCTGGCAGACCACTGCAATGCCACAGCCCTGTTAGTTGTGGAATTGCAGTGATTGGCCGGCCTGCACAGCGTGACCGAGCCTTTATACCGGCCGGCGCGCTGTGCTCTGCTCACAGCTATCCAGACAGTGAGTGCAGGGAGAGTGTCGCTGATTCAGGGAAAGCTTTGCGGCCCTTTATAGCTTTTTCAGTTGCAGGGCTGCAAACAGTGTGACCAAAAGTCCTTCTCAGGACTATTCTAGTTGTATACAGGCAGGCAGGGTATAGCCAGGTCGGAGTACAGTAGCAGAGTCCTTCTCAGGACTATTGTTGCTATATACAGGCAGGGTATAGCCAGGTCTGAATACAGGCTAGTGACCAGAAGAGTCCTTGTCAGGACTATTGTACCAGTATACAGGCAGGCAGGCAGGGTATATATAGCCATTCCTAGTGGTGACCGTATACCAGCCTTCATCATATCTGGGGCTGGTGTACACAGTCTAAAACAGTCCAGATAGTGTCTGACTTGTCTGTAATTGTCGCTCCCCAAAAAAACCTGTTAGGTTCTTATTGCGTCCGTGCTTGGTTTTTAAAACCGCACGTGTGTGCCTGTCGGTGGCAGCGTACAGGTGCACTTGTGTGCAATTTCCACAAACTTTGATATAACGCACAAGTAGTGAATATACACGTCAGCACAGCATTGCAAAATGCGCAAGGGCATTGGCAAGGAACAAGGAAGTGGACGTGATGGTGGTGCAGGCAGAGGCCGAGGTCGTGGGCAAGCTCTAATTTCACCACAACAAAGGGCCACATCTAGTCGCTCGCACGTCCTGTCCCAAATTCTTGGGGACCGCAGCAGTACACCGCTCTTGAACCAAGACCAGTGTCAACAGGTTGTTAGTTGGATAGCAGATAATGCTTCCAGTCAGATTGGCACCACCACAAACACTCTGTCTTCCACACGGTCAAGTGTCAGTAGCCGTGATACTGCACCGCACATTTCTGAACCTGATCCTCCTTCCTACCACCAGGCTGAGTACACGTCCTCCTCGGACATTAATGATCCCACACTTGGACACTCGGAAGAGCTGTTCACGTTTCCATTCACACATTCTGGCCTCTCGCCAGCTCATATTGAAGTGGGTCATGAGGAGATCGTCTGTACAGATGGCCAAATATTTGAGCAGCCACGTTCTCACGAAGTTGGCAACGTGTCTCAACAAGTGGTGGACGATGATGAGACACAATTGTCAGGAAGTCAGGAGGAGGAGCAGGGTGCGGAAGAGGAAGACGACGTGGTGGATGATCCAGTAACTGACCCAACCTGGCAGGAGGATATGCAGAGCGAGGACAGCAGTGCACAGGGGGAGGGAGGCGTAGCATCACAACAGGCAGTAAGAAGCAGGGTGGTGGCCCCAGGCAGAAGTCAGGCAACCGTTCCCCGGAACAACACGACGACACAAGGTGCCTGTACAAATGTTAGGTCTTCCCGAGTCTGGCAGTTTTTTAAGTTGGATCCAGATGATTCTAAAAAGGCCATTTGCAACACCTGCCGTGCCAGCATTAGCAGGGGTACCAAAACTAGCAGCCTGACCACCACCAGCATGATCAGGCACATGTCAGCCAAGCACCCGACTTTGTGGGAAGTACAACAGAGTCGAGGAGCAGTGCTTGCTGATGTCACTGCTACGTCT
Organism: Anomaloglossus baeobatrachus; assembly: GCF_048569485.1. Lineage (NCBI taxonomy): Eukaryota > Metazoa > Chordata > Amphibia > Anura > Aromobatidae > Anomaloglossus > Anomaloglossus baeobatrachus. The sequence goes on from NC_134354.1 coordinate 500,439,849, forward strand.
TCGCTGGTTGTGCATGCGAGCCAATCCCCTGTCCATGCTGCCTGCGAACAAGCCTCCTCCACTCCTGCACCTGCAGTTGCCTACGCAGAAAGAACACCATCATCAAGCACGTCCTTGTCCCAGCGCAGCGTTCAGTTATCCATTCAGCAAACCTTTGAAAGCAGGCGCAAATACACTGCCAACACCCCACATGCCACAGTTCTAAATGCTAACATTTCGCGACTGCTTGCGCTGGAAATGTTGCCTTTTAGGCTGGTGGAGACAGAAGCATTCCGTGACCTGATGGCGGCAGCTGTCCCACGTTACTCGGTCCCCAGCCGCCACTATTTCGCCCGGTGTGCCCGCGTTGCATAACCACGTGTCACAAAACATCACACGTGCCCTGAACAACGCTGTTTCACCCAAGGTCCACCTAACCACAGACACGTGGACAAGTGCTTGTGGGCAAGGCCGCTACATCTCGTTGACGGCACACTGGGTTAATATTGTGGAAGCTGGGACCCAGTCTGAGCGAGGGACGGAACACGTCCTTCCCACACCAAGGTTTGCAGGCCCTACCTCAGTCAGTGTTTCACCCACACTCTACAGCTCCGGAATGTCCTGCTCTTCAGCCTCCTCCTCCTCCTGCGCATCCTCATCCACTGTACCCTCCACACCAGTCACAAGCTGGAAGCACTGCAGCACTGCCTCGGCGAAGCGGCAACAGGCTGTGCTGAAGCTAATCTGCATAGGTGACAAACCCCACAATGCAGAAGAGCTGTGGACAGCTCTGAAACAGCAGGCAGATCACTGGCTCACACCTCTGAACCTAAAGCCAGGAAAGGTCGTGTGTGACAATGGCCGGAACCTGGTGGCGGCTTTGAGGCGAGGCCAGCTGACACATGTTCCATGCGTGGCCCATGTGCTCAACCTCGTGGTTCAGCGGTTTATAAAGTCATACCCAGAGCTGTCTGATCTGCTGGTAAAAGTTCGCCGCCTGTCTGCACATTTTCGAAAGTCACCTACTGCTTCAGCCGGCCTTGCCGGCTTTCAGCGCAGTTTGCATCTTCCGGCTCACAGACTGGTGTGTGATGTCCCCACGCGTTGGAATTCAACTCTGCACATGTTGGTCAGGATATGTGAGCAGAAGAGGGCAGTTGTTGAGTACCTGCATCACCTAAGCCGTCGGGAAATGGTTCAAATTCCACACATAACACCTGAGGAGTGGAGATGGATGTCAGACCTATGTACCATCCTCCAAAACTTTGAGGACTCCACCAAGATGGTGAGTGGTGATGACGCCATTATTAGCGTCACCATACCGCTACTCTGCCTTCTAAAACGGTCTCTGCTGAAAAACAAACATGATGCATTGCAGGCGGAGCGCGATGAGTTGCAGCAAGAAACAGTAGTGGGTGTGGGTGATAACACACAGCCCAGCCTCGTCTCATCACAACGTGCAGTGGAGGACTATGACGAGGAGGAGGATGAAGACATGGAGCAACTCTCCGGCCAAATTGAGGATATGACATGCACACCAGTCATATCCTCGGTTCAGCGTGGCTGGCCAGAGGACAGGGTAGATGAGGAGGAGGAGGAGGAGGAGGAGGAGGAGGACAGCATGTTCAGTCATCTTGTTGGTCAGGCTACTGAAGTCCTGGCTGTTAAGAGTCTGGCGCACATGGCTGACTTTATGGTAAGCTGCCTGTCTCGTGACCCTCGCGTTAAGAACATCTTGGCCGACAATCATTACTGGTTGGTAACACTGTTAGACCCACGCTACAAGGAGAACTTTTTGTCTCTTATTCCCGTGGAGGAGAGGTCAACCAAAATGCAGCAGTTCCGGAAGGCCATAGTCACGGAAGTAGGCAAAGCATTCCCCTCACAAAACGCTAGCGGCATAGGTCAGGAATCAGTGGACAACCGAGGCGTACAGCCGAGAGAGGCACAAGTCCAATCCGCCAGAGGTAGGGGAACAGTCTTTAAGATGTGGGACAGTTTTCTCAGCCCCTCACGTACCACAGCCCCTGAGGTGCGGGGTAGTGCCACAAGAAATCCTAAGTTTGCCCAGATGCTGAAGGAGTACCTTGCAGATCGAACAACTGTACTCCGACATTCCTCTGTGCCTTACAATTATTGGGTATCCAAGCTGGACACGTGGCATGAATTGGCTCTCTACGCCTTGGAAGTCCTGGCCTGCCCTGCTGCTAGCGTTTTGTCAGAGCGTGTTTTTAGTGCCGCAGGTGGAATCATTACAGATAAACGCACCCGCCTGTCAACTGAAAATGCTGACAGGCTGACTCTGATCAAGATGAACAAGGGTTGGATTGGGCCAGACTTCACCACACCACCAGCAAATGAGAGCGGAATTTAAAGTTTGCCATGTACCTCCACTCACCCATGGGTACACACTTCTGGACTTTGGATAATCGCTGGACTGCTCCTCCTTCTCCTCATGCGCCACCATGATGACCGTTACAAATTGCAATACTTAGACCTTTGTTTCAGGTATACCCCCAGTGGTAAATTTTTTCGCCCATTCTTTGCAGAATGGACATTACAACGACAGGAGACCCGCTCCTTTGCAATGGGAACAATGTTTTGAGGCCCTCATGCACGTCTCTACCCAGGGACAACGTGGAGCCTCCCAATTTTTGGCTGCCCTGCCTAAGGGCTATATTATAATACACCCACTTCCTGACAATGGACACTTAATGTTTTGAGGCCCTCATGCACGTCTCTACCCAGGGACAACGTGGAGCCTCCCAATTTTTGGCTGCCCTGCCTAAGGGCTATACTACCATAGACCCACTTCCTTCCAATGGGCACTTCAGGTTTACAGGCCCTCATGCACGTCTCTACCCAGGGACAACGTGGAGCCTCCCAATTTTTGGCTGCCCTGCCTAAGGGCTATACTATAATACACCCACTTCCTGACAATGGACACTTAATGTTTTGAGGCCCTCATGCACGTCTCTACCCAGGGACAACGTGGAGCCTCCCAATTTTTGGCTGCCCTGCCTAAGGGCTATACTATAATACACCCACTTCCTGACAATAGACACTTAATGTTTTGAGGCCCTCATGCACGTCTCTACCCAGGGACAACGTGGAGCCTCCCAATTTTTGGCTGCCCTGCCTAAGGGCTATACTACAATAGACCCACTTCCTTCCAATGGGCACTTCAGGTTTACAGGCCCTCATGCACGTCTCTACCCAGGATCAACGTGGAGGCTCCCAATTTTTGGCTGCCCTGCCTAAGGGCTATACTACAATACACCCACTTCCTGACAATGGACACTTAATGTTTTGAGGCCCTCATGCACGTCTCTACCCAGGGACAACGTGGAGCCTCCCAATTTTTGGCTGCCCTGCCTAAGGGCTATACTATAATACACCCACTTCCTGACAATGGACACTTAATGTTTTGAGGCCCTCATGCACGTCTCTACCCAGGGACAACGTGGAGCCTCCCAATTTTTGGCTGCCCTGCCTAAGGGCTATACTATAATACACCCACTTCCTGACAATGGACACTTAATGTTTTGAGGCCCTCATGCACGTCTCTATCCAGGGACAACGTGGAGCCTCCCAATTTTTGGCTGCCCTGCCTAAGGGCTATACTACAATAAACCCACTTCCTTCCAATGGGCACTTCAGGTTTACAGGCCCTCATGCACGTCTCTACCCATGGACAACGTGGAGCCTCCCAATTTTTGGCTGCCCTGCCAAAGGGCTATACTATAATACACCCACTTCCTTCCAATGGGCACTTCAGGTTTACAGGCCCTCATGCACGTCTCTATGCAGGGGCATTGGTGAACCTCACAATTTTGGACTGCCCTGGCAAAGGAAAATACTACAAAGACTCACTTCCTCAAAATGGGCACATTAGACTCAAGAGGCCTTCATGTACGTCTCTTCTCAGGGACATCGGAGTGCCACACAATGTTTTCACGTAAAATCTTTCATGTATTAATCTCAAAAAGTAACATACACCAGCTCTATCTCACTATTGGGTATGTGCCCTTAACATTTCTGCCATGAAAAATCATTTTGCGGTCATTTTGGAAGGTTTTCTGGTGAGTCCGTAAAAATGGCGTGAAACGCGGACAAAATTGTTCACAGCTGTGACTTTTGAGTGATAAATGCTTCAAGGGGTCTTCCCCATGCTGTTGCCATGTCATTTGAGCACTCTTCTGAGACTTTTGTGACATTTTTAGGGTTTCTACATGCTGCCGGTGGTCATTTCACAAAAATACTCGGGTCTCCCATAGGATAACATTGGGCTCGTTGCTCGGGCCGAGTACACGAGTATCTTGGAAGGCTCGGCCCGAGCTTCGAGCACCCGAGCTTTTTAGTACTCGCTCATCACTAATCGGGATGAGTTGATATAGGGACAGAATTATAGTATCTAGTGGAGGCGTCAATTCTGGGGTGGTTGCAGGCTGCTAGTTTTAGGCTGGGGAGGGCCCAATAACCATGGGCCTCCCCAGTCTGAGAATGCCAGTCACCAGCTGTCCACTTTATCTTGGCTAGGTATCAAAACTAGGGGGCCATGTGAAGTTTTTTTTTAAATAATTTATATAAATAAGCAAAAAAGATGCATGGGTCCCTCATATTTTGATACACAGCCAAGATAATGCACACAGCTAGGGCCTGCAGCTTGTAGCTGTCTGCTTTATCTGCACTTGTATGAAAATACTGGGGCTCCACAGCATTTGTTCCAATTACGTATTTATGTTTACACTCCACTTCGGGCACCCAGTTAGCTATTGTGAAGCTAGACTTATTGAGGGCTACTATAGAACTCTCCAGAGCTTTGTTTCCATCCATTTCTGGGTGCTCCTTGATGTGTGTTTGGGATCATTGTCCTGCTGGAAGACCCATGAGTTAGGACACAAACCCAGCTTTCTGAGACTGGACACTATATTGCAACCCAAAATCCTTCAGTAATCTTCAGATTTCATGATGCCTTGCACACAGTCATGGCACCCAGTGCCAGAGGCAGCAAAGAAACCCAAAACATCTTTGAACCTCCACCATATTTGACTGAAGGTACTGTATTCTTTTCTTTGTAGGTCCCATTCTATTTTCGGTAAATAGTAGAATGATGTGCTTTCCCAAAAAGCTCTACCTTTGTCTCATCTGTCCACAAGATGAAGGATTTTGGCAAACTGTGATCTAGCTTTTTTATGTCTCTTTGTCAGTAGTGGAGTCCTCCTGGGTCTCCTGCCATAGTATTTCATTTAATATCATTCAAATGTGCCCTGCCCTCTACTGTATGTCCAGGGAGATTAGCTACAGTGTCATGGGTTGTAAAATTCTTGGTTGTTTTGCACCATGAACAAAAGAACATCAAGATCTCTCATATTACCCACACCTGTTACTTGCCACAGGTGAGTTTAAACTAGGATCATATGCTTGAAACAAAGTTGTTTACCCACAATGTTGGAAAAGATGTCAACAATTTTTTTCAGACCATTTTTGGGCTTTTGTATGAAATTATATCCAAATTGCCTTTTTTTTCTCTGTGTTCTTTTGTGTTGTTCCAATAAACACAAATAAAATAAAATAATGTGTTTATTTCAACCTACTTCAACCTATGTAACTATAGACAACATTGTACGTTATAGAAGATTTAATGACAAAATGTAGAATTGGTGAAGGAAGGTTGAACTCGATGGACCTAGATCTTTTTTCAACCTAAGTAACTATGTTTATAACACATGTGTAATTGCAATTATTTTCTGGGAGAAATACTTCATTTTCTAGAACAATTACAAGGGTGCCAACAATTTCGGCCATGACTGTAAGCCTCTAGAGCAGGGGTCTCAAACACGCGGCCCGCGGGCCGCATGCGGCCCCTGAAGCTGTTTGATGCGGCCCGCAGACCCCGTGACAATCGTGGCTCTATGCTGAGGGTCGGCGCCGGCAGGAACTTTACTGCATTTGAATCCATCTGCGGTGCCGCGCAAGGAGCTGTCAGTTCTATCCCAGGTGCTGCTGTCTGCCAATCAGATGCAAGGAGGTGACGTCATACAGCGACGTCACTTCCTTGCATCTGATTGGCAGGCAGCAGCCATTGGTCCAGACACAGCTCCTCTGCGCTGCACCACCGTGAAGTTCCTGCCGGCGCCAACCCTCAGCACAGAGCCACGATCGTCACGGGCCGCAACAAGCAGGTAAGGTACGTGCTCAAGATCAGGACCCGCTGTGTCCTGGACACAGCGCGTCCTGATCGGCGGGGCCGCAAGTCTACTCCTGAGGAGACCGCAGCTGCCCGTGCCTGCGATCAGGGGTTCGGGCCGCTGCGGTCTCCTCGCTGTGCTCTGCCTAGGGAGGACGCTTCAGACGCCGCAGCATAAATTCACATGCTGCGGCCTCTGGAAGCCACACCGCAGTTCCGTTTTCACTGCGGGCTGTACACGCACAGTGGGCATGGGGTTTTTAGAAATCCCATGCCCACTGTGCTTTTACCATACATAGCAGGGTTTTGGACGCAGCTGAAGCATGCTGCATCCAAAACTCTGCAAGTACTGATCGTGGGCACACAGGGAACGAAGGAAAGGTGAGGAGAAATTTTTTTTTGTTTGCGTATTACTAAAGGATGGGCAATATCTCTTCTCTAAAGGTAATAGATGCCCCATCAAATTTCATGTCAGAGATTAGAATAACAATCTGCCTTGTTTCTTGAAACATCTTCAGTCTTGTCCTTGGGCAATGTCTGGTTTTGCAGCTCAGCCTTATTTAAAAGGGAATGTGTCACCTAGTTTGTGCTGTATATTCTGAGAGCAGTATATGATGGTGACAGGCCATGTGTGATACGCGTGATTATGGTGAAAGCGCTGAGAATCAGGAGTCCAATAGATTCAGAATTCTCAGGCTTCCTGGCTGCGGACTGACATTGCTCCCTGTGCACAGAAATAGGGCTGCAGCCGGGGGGAGCGGGTGTGCTGTGCGTGTGGTGGCATGAACTGAACAGCTACCACTAATGCCAGTGATTGGCTACAGCGGTCAGGAGATTGACAGGCAGTGCGTTATCACTCGCAAGAGCGGCAGCTGATTGAGAATCAAGGGGTAAGTTACTAATATTCCACTAACATTCCTTACCTTTAGTAAAATTAGGGAAAACCCATTTAAATGAAACTTGTCATGTGAAAAACCAATATTGACTTACAGATATGGCGTTAATCTGCAGGTTATTAGTGTTTGGATCCTGCCCGGCGCCTGCACATTGAACCCCACTGCCAGGAGGAAATTAACTTTATTCCTCCCAGCAGAATTTGGGTTTCAGTCAGAGGGGCGACGCTGATGTCGGTATAGTCAGCGCTCTGTGTATGGAGAGCAGCAGCTGTAACCGCACCCCGCACTGCACAGCAGGGCCTAATGCACAGCGGCTGTCAGTCAGTGTGGGGGTCGGTTACAGCTGCCCCTCTCCATACACAGAGCGGTGACTGAACCCACCCAGACGCTGGGAGAAAAAAAAGTTAATTTCCTCCCAGTAGCTGGGTTCAATGTGCATGCACCAGGCAGGTTCCAAACACTATTAACCTGCAGATTAACCCCACATCTACAATTTAACAATGTTTTTTCACGACAGGTTCCCTTTAAGAGGAAATGCACCAAAAATATTTTAGTATAGTTAACCCCTTCTCCAAATATAGATGCTCCAACAATCAGCTGTGACCCTGGCTCCTGTACACATAGGGCACTACTGGGGTCAAAAGATCCATAGTAAAACTCTGCAAGTACTGATCGTGGGCACACAGGGAACGAAGGAAAGGTGAGGAGAATTTTCTTTTTTTGTTTGCGTATTACTAAAGGATGGGCAGAATACTACAGGGATGGCCACAATACTACAAGGATGGGCAGAATATTACAGGGATGGCCACAATACTACAAGGGTGGGCAAAATACTACAGGGATGGGCAGAATACTACAGGGATGGGCAGAATACTACAGGGATGGGCAGAATACTACAGGGATGGGCAGAATACTACAGGGATGGGCAGAATATTACAGGGATGGCCACAATACTACAAGGGTGGGCAAAATACTACAGGGATGGGCAGAATACTACAGGGATGGGCAGAATACTAGAGGGATGGGCAGAATACTACAGGGATGGGCAGAATACTACAGGGATGGGCACAATACTACAGGGATGGGCACAATACTACAGGGATGGGCAGAATATTACAGGGATGGCCACAATACTACAAGGGTGGGCAAAATACTACAGGGATGGGCAGAATACTACAGGGATGGGCAGAATACTACAGGGATGGGCAGAATACTACAGGGATGGGCAGAATACTACAGGGATGGGCAGAATACTACAGGGATGGGCACAATACTACAGGGATGGGCACAATACTACAGGGATGGGTTGAATACTACAGGGATGGCCACAATACTACGGGGATGGCCACAATACTACGGGAATTGGCAGAATACTACAGAGCACAATACTACAAGGATGAGCACAATACTACAAGGATGGGCACAGTGTTACTGGGCACAATACTACAAGGATGGGCACAATACTACAAGGATTGGAACAATATTACTGGGCACAATACTACAGGGCACAAGGATGGGCACTATACTACTGGGCACAATACCACAAGGATGAGCACCTTACTACAGGGCACACGGATGGGGACATTACTGCAGCATGGGCACATTACTACAAGATTTTGGCTAAGATTACTATATGATGCTGCTAATTGTAAAACAATTACAAGAAGGTGATAAAATGTAAAAAAAAAAAAAAATCCTAAAGCATGACATTTTTTTTTATTTACATTAAAAATGCTTTTCTGTATATAAACTTAACAAAAAAAGTGCACGTTTGTTATAATAAACAAGCGAAAAATGTTTACAAAAGTGATCCAAGATGTATAGAAAAAAAAACATGGATTCATTAAAAATGTTCACTTTGTCCTGCAAATAATGCGGCCCCCCTCATTTTTTTTTTTCTATATGCGGCCCATACACCCAGCTGAGTTTGAGACCCCTGCTCTAGAGCCTCTTACTGATGCTCCATAGACTTACATTTTAAAAGTCACTTCTGGGTCACGTAGTGCCGAGTTTAACCTGGAGAAGTCTGTAGAGCTGGTGACGTTACTGACATGAGGAAAAAAATGGCTTGAATATATTAATACATTCACACTACATTACATGCATATATACACACATTTAATGAATTAGAAACTTAATGGGAGAGCTTTTTTTGTTTTGATTGTACAGTAATATAAAAGTAATAAAGGTAAATAGAAACATCACAAATAAATGTAGTTGAAGTGTCAAATAGCATGAGTTTTTAATATTTACCCTATTCAAAAAATCTGTAGCTAAATACAAACTTTTTTTTCTTTCTTTCTCTCTCTTTCTCTTTATTTCTTTACATTCACTTTTATTCCCTCTCTTTCCTTTTCTTTCTTTCCTTTTCTCTTTCTTTTTTCATTCTTTCTTTCTTTCTTTTTATTTCTCTCTTTCTTTCCTTTTCTTACTTTCTTTCTTTTCTTCATTTTTTCCCTCCTTTTTTTCTCTTTTATTCTTTCATTTTTTTTTCTTTTGATCCCTTTGTTTCTTAATTTTTTTCCATTCTTTTTCTTTCTTTTTCTCTTTCCTTTAGCTTTTCCCCCCTCTTTTTCTCTTTCTTTCTTTCCTTCCTTTTCTTTCTTTCCTTTTCTTTCTATCCTTTTCTTTCTTTCCTTCTTTCTTTCTTACTTTCCTTTTGTCTTTCTTTGTTTCCTTTTCATTATTTCTTTCTCTTTCTTTATCTTTCTTTCATTTTCTTTTATCTGTTTTCCCTCTCTTTTTCTTTCTTGCTCTCTTTTTTCTCTCTTTCTTTCCTTTCTCTTTTCCCCCTCTCTTTTTCTTTATTTCCTCTTCTTTCCTTTCTATCTTTTTTCTTTATTTCTTTCCTTTTCTTTCTTTTTCTTTCCTTTTCTTTTTTTCTTTCATCTTTATTTTTCCTCTTTTTTTCTTTTTCTTGCATTCTTTCTTGGTCTCTTTTTTTCCTCTCTCTTTCTTTTCTTTCTCTTTTTCTTTTTTCTTTTTCGTCTTCTTTTTTTATTTTTTCCTTTTTCTTTCTTTTGTCTTTCCTTTTTTCTTTTTCTCAAATATATGTGTACGTGTCAAGAAAGAAGATGATTGATGAGTGCTTTACCTAAAGAAATCAATGAAATATGTAGAAAAAAATCTCCTCTCATAGAGCCATTAGCATAAAGATTTATTCTGAGGCGTACTGTTAAGGATCCAAGACTCCTTCAGTTTCTATCTCACCTGTGGACTCCCCTATAGTACGTGGAATTGAAAGCTAACAGTTCATCAATAACTAATGTCAATAAATAATGCATAACAGCCAAACCATAAAATATTCTCTCTTATATTATGATACTGGAATGCTCTTAAGCTGAATCTCCTGGGCAGATGGAGGTAAAAATCACTGACTCATATTTTCTTCTTCCAGACAGATGAAGCTTCTGTGAATTTTAGAAACCTCCAAAGGGAATCCCTTCACAGGAGGGTATTTTATCATGTCGTTCTTTAAAATCAAAATTGATGATAAAATGACATTTCTTGAAAGATTATTAGGAATTCAAATATGGACCATTAATTGTCAAAATAACATTTTTTTTTACAAGAGCTTGTACTAAAATACCTACATTTCATAAATGAAAAGGTGTAATTAATCCCTTGGTGTCACAACCAGTTTTCCCCTTCACGACTGACCCCTTTTTTCCCCACTTGTATTGTGGCATTACAGCAGCCATATCTTTTTTATTTTTTACTCGACTTAGGGGTACTTTGCACGTTGCGACATCGCTACCGCTATATCGTCTGGGTCACGGTTGTTGTGACACACATCCAGCGCCGGTAGCGACATCGCAATGTGTAAATCCTAGGAGCGACGATGAACGAGGATGAAACAGTCAAAATCGCTGATCTATGTCACGTTGGTCATTTTCATAATGTCGCTCCAGCTGCAGGTACGATGTTGTTTGTTGCTCCAGCGGCGTCACACATTGCTGTGTGTGAAGCCGCTGGAACGACAAACATCTCCTTACCTGCGTCCCGACGGCAATGCGGTAGGAAGAAGGTGGGCGGGATGTTACGTCAAGCTCATCTCCGCCTCTCCGCTTCTATTGGCCGGCCGCTTAGTGACGTCGTGGTGACGTTGCAGTGACGCCGAACGCATCTCCCCCTTGAAAGAGGGATTGTTCGGCGGTCACCGCGACGTCGCCGAGCAGGTATGTGCGTGTGAAGCTGCCATAGCGATAATGTTCACTACGACAGCAATCACAAGATATCGCATGTGTGACGGGGGCGGGTACTATCGCGCTTGGCATCGCTAGCCGATGCTAGCGATGTCGCAACGTGTAAAGTACCCCTTAGTCATTTGAAGGCTAGCTTTTTGGGATCAGTTACTTTTCCCAGTGGTATTATTTTGGGGGCATATAACTTAACACAATTTTATATCACTTATAGGAAGGAATATAAACAAAACAACAATTCTGCCACAATTCTTTTGAGTTTAACCCCTTCATCACCCCAGCCTGTTTTCACCTTCCTGACCAGGCCAATTTTTACAATTCTGACCAGAGTCCCTTCATGGTGTAATAACTCTGGAATATTTAAACGGATCCCAGTGTTTCTGATACTATTTATTCACAACACATTATACTTTATGATAGTGGTAAATTTAGGAAAACGTTTTTTGCATTTAATTATCAAAATACTGGAGATTTTCAAATTTTGAATTTTTATGACTTTAAACCAGAGAGTTGTCACAGAAAATAATTAACAAATTACATTTACCACATGTCTATCTTACATTAGCACCATTTTTAAAACATAATTTTTCAATCAAAAGTTTCGCTTTATCCCCAAATAGCGCATTTCAACAAGGGTAACATACTCAATAAAATTTGTTGTGCAATTTTTTCTGAGTACACCGATACCCCATATGTGTTGGAAATCTACTGTTCGAGTGCACGGTGCAGGGCACGGAAGGAGCACCATTTGACTTTTGGAACGCAAAATCGTCTGGAATCGATAGCAGACATCATATCGCGTTTTCAGAGCTCCTTAGGTGCCTAAACAGTGGAAACCTCCCACAAGTGACCAATGTTGGAAATTAGACCCTTTAAAAAATGTATCTAGCTATGAACCCCCAAGTGCTTCACAGAGTTTTATAACATTGAGGAGTGAAAATAAAAAAAGCACATTTTCTTCCCCACAAAAAAAGACAATTTAGGCCCAAATTTTTAATTTTCACAAAAGTAAGAAGAGAAAATAAACCATACAATTTGTTGTAAAATGTTTCCTTAGTACACTGAAACCCCACATGTGGTTGAAAACTACTGTTTGAGCGCAGAGCACGAAAGGGAAGGAGCACCATTTGACTTTTGGAATGCAAAATTGTCTGGAATCAATAATGGACGCTATGTCCCATTTGCAGAGCCCTTCATGAAATCGACAAAGCAATATGAAAAGAAAAAATGAAAATTTTATTTTTCCTCACAAAAGTCTTGTTTAGACCCATTTTTTTTATTTTCACAATGGTAATAGGGGAAAATAGACCATATCATTTGTTGTGCAGTTTTTCCTGAGTAAGCTGATGCCATATGTGGTGAAAAATTGCTGTTTGGGCCCACAACAATGTTCAGAACGGAAGGAGCGCTATTTGACTTTTGGAGCGCCATTTTGGCTAGAATAGATAGCATATGCTATGTCACATTTGAAGATTCCTTAACATACCAAAACAACAGCAACTCCTGTTCTGTCCCCACTTAAACGCGATTGAAGGTATGCAGTTGTGGGATGGCGTGAGAATCTTACCTTCATTTTCCGATAGGTGAGGCAGACATGACCATAGAGCTCCAGATGATGCATAGAACGTGCACACACTAAGATGAACAACGGTGGTTTATTTTCTCTATAAAACATGCACAGATACAGAGAACCGAGTTCCTGGTATTGTGTTCATCTTGTGATGTTGTTTCTGATGCCACTAAGGTCAGAAGACCTTCCTTTCTGCAGCCCAAATGAGAGGGTGTAATTCTCACGATTGCTGGCTGGAAACTGAACATGGATGCCAGGATGTGATGTAAGAAGGGCAGTAGACAATCCCATGGGCTGGACGAGAAGAAACAGAGAAGCCGAAAAGTCTGATCAGTAGATGGCAGTAGAAGACAAGCATGAAAAACATACATTGAATAACAGTGGATATAACATTAAACATGGTGGAACAGCACAACTCCCCACAGTGAACCATGTGCCGGGACACTCACCATAACATAGTAGTACGTCCATTTGCGGAAGCACCCGCAAGATATGACGTACCGGTGTGTCAAATGTCGGAAAGGGGCTAAAGGGGTTGTTAAACTTTTGGAATACATTCTTTTCATAGACAATGAGAAGGCTGGCAATATGTTTGATAAATAATTGATGATATTTTGCATACTTGTCGTCAGTTGAGACCTGGTAAAAAGTTCCACACGCAACTGATTAATTATTTTATCACTAGCTGCTGCCTTGTCCATACATGTTTGATCTCAGCACCAGACTGTGTCAGCTATTCACCAATATCAAGACAGTAATTTTTCATTTCCAGTTGCTCCTTTTCAAGCATGCAAATCTGCTTATCTGTATCAATATTAGATTGACAGTTCTCTGCCAGTTATGTTTCTAAGACCCCCTTCACACTTCAGTGGTTCTGGTACGTATATTGCAGTTTTTATACTACCAAGATCACAGACATACGCAGACCTATTAAAATCAATGGGTCTGCGCACACATCAGTGATTTCTCACTGACATGTTTCTGTGCGGCATACACGCATGTCCATGTGCTCCGCACGGCAACAAGTTCGCTTTTTTCTGGCATCACTGATGCCCCATGGACCACAGTATGGTGTGATCCATGGGACACGTACATGACAAATCATGTACATTTAAAATAAAAAGCTTTTTAAACTCACCTGTCTCCAGCGATTCTGTTTCTGGTTGCTGCTGTCTCCTGCTTCTAGGCCGGCTAATTATGCTCATACATATGCACTGCCCAGCTGACCCGGACGTAACAGCAACGGTGAAACAGCGGTGGCCAGAGACAGCAGAGCGGGAGATATCAGCAACATGGACAGGTGAGTATAAGTGCCTGATCTCCGTGTATTATCACGGATAGCACACGGAGACCACACATGTGCCAAAATCACAGAACACGAAGGGACATACGTACCTTTAAAACATCACTGAAAAACATGTGTGTTTTTCACTGACTTGTCAAAGAAGCCTAAGTCACAAATTCTCTGCAAATTAGTAACACAGTAATGGCAGAGGAAATTTGGGGAATCTGTCCCTTTGAACTGTGTTTCAAGTTTACATAGTGATTCCTCATAAACACAAATGAGCTTAGCAAGCATGTGGAGTAGTTTGCTTGTTTTGTTCAAGATTGACCACCTGTATATACACAAATTATCATGCTTGGTCCAATAGAGCAGACCACAGCGATTCAGCAGATTTGGGGATAGTGGGAGATACTGGGTTGAATGAGCCTTGTTTTTCTAAGCATTTTAGGGTATATAAATCCAAACTTCTTTCTGGAGCCATCCTGGTGTTGTCCTCCTTGTGTTTTCTGTGCTTAAAAGGTCCTTTTACTCCAGAACACCTTTTCTAACCAGCTGGATTTTCCCTGGAGAACCATGGCTGTGACTTTCTGCATAGATCGTCTCAAGCACTGCTTTTAAAGCAAACGGAAAAATATTAAAAATCTGATATAATAAAACAAAAGATTGGGTACTCTATTGTAGATTTTGTCCTGTGTGTAGCTCAGATTGAAAAATTGTGTCAACTTTCTGGACTATCAAAACTCTGAATGCACAGAATAACACAACACTGAACTGTGTATCAATGTAATTGTGACGCCCTGGTCTATCAGGTCGTCACAGGGTGTTGCACAATTTTCCTTTCCGTGCAGCATCCATCTCTTCCTTGGTTCCACGTGCCACCCAGTGATGTGCTAGGACCAGTATACAGATCTCAGTCACACACACACCAGTGGGGAGGTCCAGGATAGAAGGTGCCGCCCACCTTGAAGTCAGGCAGACTGGGTGGGAGGTGGCTAGTTAGTTGTCGGCAGGGGAGCAAAGAGAGCAGAGGGCTCTCAAGTAGCTCTCAGGGAGGAGAGCAGGCTGGGGAGTTGGAGCTCCCAGACAGCGTGAGAGAGTAGCCTCAGAGAGTAAGGGGCTGTGGAAGTGGAGGCTCCCGGAGGGTCATACTAGACCAAAGCACACTAGTAACATCACTGGGAATGGTCACCTGAACGTGCTCCCCCTCAGCAGCAGCGGTACTGCAGGACGTTTGGTTGAATCACAGCCTGTGTGTTCATTGACCTCACAAATCAGCACAGCCTCATCCAGCACCACGACAACCACTGTAAGTTTCTCTGCTCCCTGTCTCCCAGGCCTACAGCTCACGGCTCCCTTTCACCACTATCACCGGGCCCCGGGGCACAACCTTCTACCCACGGAAGGATTAAACACCTTGCTGCTATACCACCGCCACCGGGCTCCCCCACCAACAGCAGCAGTGGTACACCATCTTACCATGCACCGTGGGTGGCGTCCCGAACTTCTAATCCTCCTGTACATAGTTCCCCTTTCATTGAGTGGTCACACGACCCCCGGGTCCGGAGACCCCTCGAGCCACCACGGATCCGGATCCGAGCAGCTCGGCTGCTAGCACGGGGGCGGCACACCTCAATTTTTGGCGTCACGAATTTCCTAATCCCCTTGTACATACTCCCCCTCTTCTTTTAATTCGAGTGTCCGCGCGAACCCCCCGGGTCCGGAGACCCCTCGAGCCACCGTGGCTCCTAATCTGAGTGTCTCGGCCACTAGCACGGAGGCGGTACATAATCTATTCATATCCCTCCAGCCTGATCGGTTCACAAAGGACAACCAAAGATCTTCACATAACAAAATGCAAAAAGAATTCTCAACAGTCTGGGCCTATGCGTGCCATTATGTTGAAAAAAATATATATATAACTATACCATTATGAAATTACCCCCATTACTAATCTGTAAGTGAAAAGAAATTCATACAAACATCGAAAAAAAGCTTTTTTTAAATTAAAAAAAAAAAACCTCCCCTCTTTCTCCAATTTATTAACCCAAACACCTAGTTCTGACATAATCCATACGAGGTCCCACAACAATTCCGGCATTTCTACATACTGAAGTCAAAGTGTGCGGGCACAGAACATGTCCGCATGCTGTGGCTTCAGGCAGAGACTGACTGAGCCACAGGTGTGAACGGTGACGTCACTCAGTTTATCTGTGGTCACAGCTAGAGGTTCCCATGTACCCCACATGTGACTGCAGGTAACCTGATCTCAGGTGACTTCATTAAACCTGGAGGTATCCTCAAAGGGTCCAGAATCTGTGGCTCAACCTGGATGGGCTTAGGGAAGTCAAGTGCCTGAACAGCCATCGGGGCAGAGGACAGTATTACTAACAAGAGTGGGGGAATAGAGGCAATGCCCTGGAAGTTTGAGGATATGAGGTCCAGGAAAGCGGGGATAGCTAAGACATAGTACCCCAGGAAGTAGCAGAACCATAGAAAAGGAGGCCTTGTCTGTCGCAATTATGGAAGAGAAAATAAAGAGTTTAAGTTTGATTTGCACAGAGAATCCAAGTGTCATGTGTGTCAATTTTATGTCTATGACGGTGACTGGATGTGGGGTGGTAGACATGACTCTGAAGAGAAAAATAAGTGTTACACACCCCAGCTGAATTGATCTACAGACATAGATGCTCTCTGACAAAGGCGTTTGGGGTCCCTCCTGCCAGGTGAGGACACCTACTTTCACTACCATGAAGGATCAGTGCTTGGCCCTACATGTAGTGCCCCTGAAGCCATTAGGGCACTACAAGGTACTGAATCCTGTGAAAGATGCAGGTCCTACCCCCAGGGACCTGGAAGACCAGTGCCGGTAACAGCAAAACACATTTCAATCCCAGTTTTTCCCCCATCCCCAAGGACTGGTGACAGACTAGAGTTGGACCCAATGGATGGCCACCCAGGGGTGGAGCCAATCCAGTCCAATAGACAACAACCAGGTGGGAGGGGACAGACAGTCAGGCAGCTAGCAAGTGGAAGTGAGAGGAGACGGACGTAACCGCACTGACAGGAGAGTGTAATGGTGACCTTAGGGCCCAGGCATGTGGCTGCCGGTGGAGTACTGTGGAGTATTCCCGGAACCATAACACCGACGGGATACAGAGCCCTAGGTCAGGCAAACGCTCCAGGTAGACCTGATAAAATCTGCACAGTGAAGGGACCATCCAGGACCTCGCTGACCTTAGAAGTCCGGGGGCACCAGCAGTAACGGGAGAACCAGAGAACGGAACAGAACACCGACCCTACAGGGTTTACACTGCCCACCGTACAGACCAGAGACTGAGAAACTACCAAGAGAGGACCCCCAGATGCTCCAAGCCATGGGGGCCCAACAACTTGAGAAAGGTGCAGGGGAAAGAAGCTACCAGATCACCAAACCAGCACTGAGACTAAGGGGACCAGTGGTGAGGACCAGCCTTTCTCCGAGTACCAGCCATCCAACTGCTGTGAGTAAAGAGAACCAGTTACACTGCAATCCCTTGTGTGGCCTTCCTTTTTTCTGTGCCTAACTCCATCACCTACCCCCCTGGGGCCCTGGCCCTACTAGCAGAGGGTCCAACATCCAGGATGCTGTTAACATCAGCCCCAGTGGAGAGACTGTGCAGCGGCGGTTCTATCTCTATAACCGCAACCCGCAAGTGGCGTCACGACATTAACTTTATTAAATATTACCCTGTACATAACCCCTTTTAAAGCGACCCCCAGGGTCACAGAACCGGGCAACTGCCACCTAGTGACACGTCCCAGTAGTATACCGCCCGGGACCAAGTACCCCTTAACCCTGGGGTGAGTCATACACAGCCAGACATCTCACAGTCTTTCCAATAAAATTTTATATTGTGTATTTGCAGCCACTGTCACTGCTGTTAGACAGTCATACATCTACTTATCC
This sequence comes from Anomaloglossus baeobatrachus, assembly GCF_048569485.1. Taxonomy (NCBI): domain Eukaryota; kingdom Metazoa; phylum Chordata; class Amphibia; order Anura; family Aromobatidae; genus Anomaloglossus; species Anomaloglossus baeobatrachus. The sequence goes on from NC_134354.1 coordinate 500,457,917, forward strand.
GTTGTGTTCTATAGCTATACTGGACTACTGCTGGGACTTCCAGTGCTGGCCTTTAAAGGTGGACATCTCCTTTCCTGTCCCATTATGTTCAATACAGTGCAGGTCCTGCCACTGCCAACAGCCACCACATGTCGTACTTGTATATTGTATTTCGTAGCTAAGCTGTAGTGTTTGGAACCCTAACCTGCATAATGTAAATGAAGCTGAAACCACTCCTAAAAAAAGCTTTTGCTTGTATTTTTAAGAAATCATTCCCTCTTCATTTACAAAATAGCAAACTGTTGCTGCTCCCATGAGAAGGGATATTTTTGGACAGCATGTTAAAAAGCCATTGCTTCTTCTGTTTTCAAACAGCAAAACTACCTCTCAAAAAAGTTATAATTTTATCATCAGTGCTCAGTCCCGGGATAAGGGATAGTGTTATGATCCAGAACCATGGAAGATCACAATAGATCATTGGCAAAAAGGTGACAAGAGCATTGGCAACTAATCTGGCCGCCATCCCCTTACTAACCATCAACACTAGAAGTAGCTGAGGGGTGAACTAACATCCTATGCACCGCGAACCCAGACGGAGAACTAGCTATCCTAAAGAAGGAAGGATGAATAACTCTCTGCCTCAGAAATAGACCGCAAAAGGTATAGCAAGCACCCCACATTCAAAGACTACGGTGATATAGGAAAATACAATACACAGATGGATGATAGGATTAGCAAAGGTGAGGCCCCACTGACTAAATAGGAAAGGATAGGAAAAGGGCTGATGGTGGCCAGAGAAAAACCCTACAAAAACCCAAATACCTGATAGTACAAAAAGGTCCTCAGATCGCACGATCTGCACTCCGTCCTATATCAGGCGCTCTTGTCAAACCAATGAACAGAAAACAGGAACAATTACAAATTCAAGAAGCAACAAACACATGGACTTATAGGAGCAAAAACTCCAAACATAGCTGCAGGGAGCTTCCTAGCTAAGCAACAGAGAGGCAAGATTCCTGCATGCAAATAAACTGACAATAACCACAAAAGTTGACAACCCAGATAAGAACAAAAGAACAAAAAAACTTAAGAAAGCACCAAGCACTTATCTGGTGTAGATATGGTCAGAAGCAAGAAGAAAAGGCTGGTGAACTACAGAACAAATGATAACCAGCCCAGACAGCCATGAAGCAAAAGCTTAAATAGGCAGAGAGTTAGCAACGGAAACGCCCATTGTTCCAGCACACCAGGTCTCTGTCCAAACCATTCCTGGCCACAAGAGGGAGCCTCACAGCAGCAAAAGCATAACTGACATTCACAACAGGGTAGGCAGGGTATGCATATGCCTAGGGCGCTACCTTTTGCTTCACTGAGGGGAGGGGCACAGTTTAAAGAAAAAAAAATCTGATATTGATAAATGCCTGCGGCCACCCAATGCCTTTTTCTGGCCACAGGCATTCAGCACACTGATGCTCAGGGCACAGGCACACAGATGAGCAGCATCAGTTTGTTTATGTATGATAGTTTCGGTGCCATATTTATGTGCTATTGATGGCTTTAGTATTCTTTTTATGTACTGAGGTTCTGATTACAAGTAAGCTGAACAATAGTATTCTATGTCAAGCAGCAGCTGCAAAAGCAAACAAGATTATAGGGTGTATAAAAAGAGAGATTAAATCCCATGATCCCACCATACAGTGACAAGCAAAAGGGTAACAATGTTTTGAACTTTTGACTTTCAGGCTTCATATCTCACCATCAACTAGAGCTACAGCTTTGAGTGTGAGACTACCTTCATTTTATAGAAAATTATCTTGGCTGTCTTATGCATAAATTTGACTAACAACTATTTAGGCTATTATTAGTTATGCAGATTCTTGTCATGTCACTGCATTGTTACTGTTTTGCTCCTAAAAATGTAAATTACTAGTATTTGGTAAATCAACCTTTGACTTTCAACACTGCCTGAATTGGCATGTTTTTGATTAGATTCATGGCAAAAAGACAGTTGCACTCTGTAATGCTAAAACATGAAAACCATGAATGTACGAATATAGATATACATTATTGCTAAAGGAAATCTAAGAAAAAATGTAGATATTTAGCATGCAAAAATGGCCATTTCTATATCTGCCCAGTAGCCACGTCAGGGCATATCTCGTAATACTGGGTACCTACAGCAATAATCATGATAGAAGTGATGGTCAGGAGGAGTCCAAGTTCACAATAAGCAAATAATTGATATTAGAACACTTAGCCAACTTAATGGAAAGCAAGTCCCCAGGTCTAGATGATTTATATCCTAGAGTCTTGAAAGACATACCTGAGGAAATAATAGTACCGCTTGCAATAATCTTCAATAAGTCATGGGAAACAGGAGAGGTCCCTCTAGATGAGAAAAGGGCAAATGTGGTTCCTATCTACAAAAAGGGGAAAAAAGAGGATCCAGTGAATTACAAGCCAGTAAGCCTAACCTCCATAGCAGGAAAAATCTTTGATCAAATTGTCAAAGAATATTTACTTAGGTACCTGGATGGGAAGGCATTAATTAACCCAAGCCAGCATGGCTTAATCTTGTCAGACCAACCTGATTCCCCTCTACAACAAAGTCACTCAAAGGTTGGACCAGAGGAATGCTGTGGATATACCTTGAATTCAGTAAGGCGTTCGATAAAGTATCACATGACATCCTCATTGAAAAAATGATCAATTATGGAATCGACAAAAAATCAGTCAGATGGATTCACAACTGGCTTAATGATCGAGTGCAATGAGTAATACTAAATGGATACACATCAACCTGGAGGAAAGTCAAAAGCGAGGTGCCACAAGGTTCTGTCCTGGGGCCAGTGCTGTTTAAAATCTTTATAAATGACCTGGATAATGGAATTATTGGGAAACTCATAACATTTTCAGATGATACTAAGATAGGAGGAATAGCCAACACTAGATAGGAAAGAGATCATATTCAAAAAGATCTAGACACACTCGAACAATGGGCTGAGGAGAACAGTATGGTTTTTAACAGGGACAAATGCAAAGTCCTACATCTGGGTAAAAGAAATGTAAAAAGCATATATAGTATGGGAGGAATAGAACTAGGTAATAGCACTGGGGAAAAGGACTTGGGCATAATAGTGGATCCCAAATTCAACATGAGCCAACAATGCGGTGCTGCAGCTAAAAAGTCTAACACAATTCTGGGATGTATCAAGACAAGCATTGAATCTAGATCAAGAGAGGTAATTATTCCCCTATACTCTGCACTGGTCAGACCCCACCTGGAATACTGTGTACAGTTCTGGGCACCCCAATTCAAGAAAGACATCAATATATTGGAACAAGTCCAGAGAAGAGCCACCAAAATGGTACAAGGTTTGCAAACCATGTCATATGAAGAACGGCTAAAAGAACTAGGAATGTTTAGTTTGAAAAAGAAAAGGCTGAGAGGAGACTTAATAGTGGTCTACAAATATCTGAAAGGTAGTCACAGTGCGGAGGGAACCACCCTATTTCCATTAGCACAAGGAAGTACAAAAAGCAATGAGATGAAACTTAAAGGAAGGAGATTCAGATTAGACATTAGGAAAAACTTTCTGACAGTGAGGGCAGTCAGGGAGAGGAACAGGGAGAGGAACAAGAGGTGGTGAGCTCTCCATCAATGGAAATCTTCAAGGGGAAACTGGATAAACATATAACTCGGCTGATTTAGGAAAGCCTGCACTCGCAGGGGGTTGGACCCGATGGCCCTTGAGGTCCCTTCCAACTCTACCATTCTATGATTCTACACTGAACTGAAGCCTCTCTCTGAAAAAGGGCACTACACTGCTAGAAATGGGTCAGTTTTAAACTTACTGCATATATGATTACCTTTTAATGGGTTTAAATTTTGGATTTTATACTTACTGAATGGTTGTGCTGCACTCATCTTCCTTCCTCCCTACATATGCTGAATAGTTGCAAGTAAAATTTATTTATGAGATAGTCAAGATGATTGTCTATAAAATGAAGACAGCGTCATTCTTAAAGTTGTAATGGATGGTGAGATATGGAGCCTGAAAGTAAAAAGTTCAAAACATAGTTACTCTTTTGCTTGTCACCGTATTGTTACCCCTGTATAAGTCACTTGTAAGGCCACATCTAGAATATGGGATTCACATTTTAAAAAGGACATTCAGAAGTTAGAGTCAGTTCAAAGGTGGGTAACTAGATTCTTGCAAGGAATGGAAGGCCTCCCATATGATGACAGATTGGAAAAAAGTTGGATTTGTTTAGCTTAGAAAAAAGACATCTCTAAGAAGATCTCATTTACAGAAATGCAGGGGGAAAAGGGCACCACCCGTTAGTATATAGAAAAAAAACCCTCTGTGCATGCACACAAACTGACCTGTAAACAAAAAAAGAAAGCAAAAAGTGCATGAACTGCACTGGCATTCACAATAAAGCTCAAACAGTCAGAGGAGCATGCTAACACAAAAGTGAAAATATTTATTGAAATAGTGCACCTAAAAACATTTTAAAACAGCGTAACCCACAATTAAGAGGGTATCCAGCACAATACATCCATGGATAACATATTACATATATAAAGCTGCTAACAGGACACAGTAAAAGGGCAAACAGAAAATTATAAAGATAAATATACAAATAAAGTATATATATAAATGGGTGTAAGGGATAGAAATGCCTTTCTATCCCTAAAGGCCCCATTACATGCAACGACATCGCTAACGAGATGTCGCTGGGGTCATGGAATTCGTGACGCACATCCGGCCTCGTTAGTGACGTTGTTGCGTGTGACACGTACGAGCGACCGCTAACAATCCCAAATACTCACCAAATCGTTGATTGTTGACACGTTGTTCATTTTCAAAATATCATTGCTCATTTGGGACGCAGGTTGTTCGTCATTCCTGAGGCAGCACACATCGCTACGTGTGACACCCCAGGTACGACGAACAACAGCGTTCCTGCGTCCTCCGGCAACAAGGTGGGCGTGACGTTCATGCGGTTGCTCTCCGCCCCTCTGCTTCTTTTGGTGGCCTGCCATGTGACGTCGCTGTGACGCAGCACGAACCGCTGACTTTGAAAAGAGGTTGTTCGCCGGCCACAGCAACGTCGTTAGGAAGGTAAGTTCGTGTGACGCGTACCTGCGATATTGTTCGTCATGGCCAGCGATTTGTCCGTGATGCACAAACGACGGGGGCAGGTGCAAACACTAGCGACATCGCTAGTGATGTCGCAGCGTGTAAAGCGGCCTTTACACCCACGTGTTTCATGCTGCTCAATTAACCTCTCGTACCTTAGGGCCACTATGATCTCTCTTCCATATGGTAATATTATACTTTATTTGTATATTTATCGTTATAATTTTCTGTTTTCCCTTTTACTGTGTCCTGTTAGCAGCTTTATATATATTTTTTTTTATCCATGGGTGTTTGTGCTGGATACTCTCATAATTGTGGGTTCTGATGTTTTTAGGTGGACTATTTCAATAAATATTTTCACTTTTGTGTTATCATGCACCTCTGACTGAGCTTTATTTTGAAGTCCAATGCAGTTCATGCACTTTTCTTTGTTTTTTGAGATCTCATTTACATGTATAAATGAATGTGTCATCAATACAAAGGACTGGCACATGACTTATTCCTACTAAAGACAATAGTAAGGAACAGGGGGCATTCGCTGCAAGTGGAAGAAAGGTGATTCCGACAGGGTTCTTTACAGTTCGAGCAGTCAGACTGTGGAATGCTCTACCACAAGTGGTATTAATTGGAGACACTATGACAGCTTTTAAAAAAGGTCTTGATGAGATCCTCAGTACACACATAACATTGTGGGTTATATATAATTTAGTGACAATAAATGTATAATTGGTAGAGGTTGAACTTGATAGACCTAGGTCTTTTTTCAACCATCGTAACTATGTAACTATGATGATGATTGTGGTTTCTTATTCATGTACTGCTGATGATTCTCGAATTGATACATCATCTGAATAAGCATCAATACATCACCAGAGCCATCACATGTACATGAATACAGCACCAAAACAACGATCAGTACATGAATATCCCCAGAACATGTCACAAGTATCACCATTTCATGAATATGTCACTAGAACTGCCACAAGTTTATGAATATGTCACCAGAACCCATTCCTTTACTTCAGGTGTGGGAAGGGGAGCGCCATTGGCTTCATCTGTCTAGAGCACCAAAATACCTTGTCCCAGCCCTGCCACTCCCTGTTTTTAGCCATAGCTTTTTCTGCATTTATTGCTTATGTACAAACACAAGCAAAGTCTATCAGTACAATATAAAACAGGCTGCTGATTATCACTGATTTTCATAGGGCATTTACCCATAGTCGGACATGTTGAGGTCACTTGGACATTACACAGGCTGTGTTTGTATATAAGAGTTCAAAAGGGGTTCAAATCAGTGCTAGGAGACTTCAGAGAATTATACATCTTTTCCGACCAATTATAGGCTTTGCAGTATTCACAGCAAATCAAATTTTGAGGAAAGATGTGATGAATGTGACAAATCTAATTTTCAAAAGAGTCACTCATCTCTAGTAGAGGTAAGATAACCATATCCAGATTATTCTGAATTACAGGTAACATTTTACCCAGTTGATTTCCCTTTTTTGTTTTCTGCTCAATATAATGAGCGCTTTATATCCAGAATATTTCATTTTCATAAATGCTTCCACTTAATGCTTTTACAATTGCGTTGCCTGCAGAGCTGCAATCACACCAATTGGTTGTTTTTGCTCTCAGGACTTTCCTCTCCACCGATAGACTTAAATAAGACTGGTTTATTTTTGTGTATTGTTTAAAGTAAATAGTATCTTCTATATTTCTGGCCTCCGGCCATCCCATGCTATTTCATTTTTTCATTTACCTGACTGCAGTTCTGCTTTCTCGTACATAACACCTGCTGCTACGATGAAAATATAGCTATAGATTAAGCTTTTGTATTTCTTCATGATTTCTTGAGTATGTTTAGGTAGAATGAGGGCTAAACACGCAGCCCCCATAAAAAAAATCTTCTCTGTAATGGAGGAGGGTTGAATTTATTGTAAGGCAATTTAAATATTTATACAGTACTAGGAATATGTTAATGGCCCTGATTATCTTCTCAGTTCTGTGTAACAGCATACGTCTTGAGTGGCATAAATAAACATTTTGTAAATGCGTATATGCAATTCCACAGCGGGAGGACTGTTCTTTGTTGCTGTGTTCATTTCAGAAAGAGTTCAAAGGAAACATTTTTTATACTTAAAGGCTGTTAAAAGATTTATGAAGGGAAAACAAAAATATCAAAGCAAATATTTAAACGTGACAAATTTGGAGTTTTAAAAAAAAAAAAAATCAGATTCTAAATCTTTGATTTAAAATGGAGTTTCCATCCTTAAATTTAAAAAATGTTTTAAAAAATATAAAGGATGGCCCCATCTTAGACATTTATGGCATATTGTCAGGATGAGGCATAAACGTGCCACATGAGAGACGGGTATATGCCTTGAGAAAAGGGCCCACGACTCACACTGCCAGCTAATTGGCCTAGCATGTGGGAGCATAGATAATGTGAGTATTGACTGGCTGGATGAAGGTATATATGTGCAGTGTAACTGGTGTTACCATCTAGCTGGAACACTATATACAAGTGCATCTCAATAAATTAGAATATCATCAAAAAGTTAATTTATTTCAGTAATTCAATACAGAAAAGGAAACACATATATTATATAAAGTCATTACAAAAAGAGTGATCTATTTCAAGTGTTTATTTCTGTTAATATTGGTGATTATGGCTTACAGCCAATGAAAACCCAAACGTTATTAACTCAGAAAATTAGAATAATTAGCACACAACACCTGCAAAGGCCTCTTAAGTGTTTAAAATGGTCCCTTAGTCTGGTTCAGTAGGCTATACACAATCATGGGGAAGACTGCTGACTTGACAGATGTCCAGAAGGCAGTAATTGACACACTCCTCAAGGAGGGTAAGCTACAAAAGGTCATTGCTAAAGGCTGTTCACAGAGTGCTGTATCCAAGCATATTAATGGAAAGTTTATTGGAAGGAAAAAGTGTGGTAGAAAAAGGTGCACAAGCAACCGGGATAACCACAGCCTTGAAAGGATTGTTAAAAAAAGGCCATTCAAAAATTTGGTAGAGATTCACAATGAGTGGACTGCTGCTGGAGTCAGTGCTTCAAGAGCCACCACACACAGACATATCCATTGACACCCTCATAATCATAAACATTAACAGAAATAAACACGTGAAATAGATCACTCTGTGTGTAATGACTCTATATAATATATGTGTTTCCTTTTTTTTTTTTAATTACTGAAATAAATGATGATTTTCTAATTTATTGAGATGACCTTGTATACGGATATTCTCTGAATAGTACTGTATATCAGAGGATTACTCTCTGCGTATGTATAGATTATGTGTAGAGAAAAATGTAGCCAGACTTCTCTGTTTTAACTCACATGAGGTTACTCACTTGAGCCAATCATAGTGTGCAATGAGATAGCTTGTTTGCTGGGTACAAAACTCCAATGTTAGAGAGTGGCCTCCTGACTGATTGGGAAAATTCATATGATCTCCCATCTTCCTTATTTGAAATGGACAATGGTCACCTGTGTAGTTCTGGGGGTAGAGGAAAATTTCTATGGTAATAATGGTCACCAACTAGTATTGAGCAAGCACTACCATGCTCTGGTGATCAGAACTCGTAACAAGCATTTGGAAGCTCAGATAGGCATGACTTGAGTACCCATGTATAATGAAAGTCAATGGAGGAATCGAGCATTTTTCTGTAATTTTTCACAGAAAAATGCTCAAGTCCCCCATTGACTTCTTGTAACACTAGTCAATACTTTACAGGGTCTCATGGGCGGAAGGGTAGTCAGGAAAGCCGAGGTCTGGTAACAGGAGGTCACATATGATCCCAAGGGGTAATCAAGGGCATAGTCAGGTCATAATCTGAGGGTCAAAATACCAGGAGAGCACTTAGTAAATAAAGGGAGCAAGCAGAGACGTGGTCAAGTAATGCTCCGAGTTAAAGACAGGAGAACACGATAGGAATAGGGGGCGGGCAGAGAAAAGTCCAAAAACAGTCTGGGATCAGAATACCAACATCAGAACAAAAACAGACACACAAGCTACTGCAACACAGCAGAGCCAGACAATACAACTGGCAGAGTTCTGGGGGAGCATACTCAGTAAAGAAGCCTAAGCAATTACCCTGAAGGTGGAACAGCTGAGTAACCAGCACCTCCCAGAACCAACCTGGACTCCTGTATAGTAACCAAGCTGCCAGTTCAGTATCAAGGTCAGCGCCGCAGAGCATCTCCAAAGCCAAGATGCTCTGCACAAAGGAATAAAGACACTGCCATATCTGTAAGCGCCGCAGAGCATCTCCAAGTCTGTGAGATGCTCTGCACAGAGAATCGTGACACTTTCATTATACTTAGGTACATGAGTCGCACCCACTTGAGCATCCAATTGCTCATTATGAATACCGAGCACCCAAGCATGGTAGTGCTACCACCAACCTATTGTCTTAACCTAATGTTATGGCCCATTTGTTGACTAATAGAAGCCCAAGGTAACCTACCTATTGCTATAGATAGGAGATCTCATCCTCCTATGAATTCCTGTTCCTTTAGTTGGCAGCTTTTTCATACTCATCCTCCTTGTTTTTATCAGTAGCTTACTTTTCTTGATGTAGATTTCCTAATTGTTGTGGATTAAATTGTTTTCTTTTTCAGGATCCTTTTGTGCCAGTGACTACACTGTAGATATAAGAAAATGTTAGAGGTTGACAGATGCATTTACCTATGGAAGGCCTTTAATTGTCATATCGGTTCCCTCGCTGAGAATGAGGAGTATAAAATTTGTGCCTAACTTTATTAATAAACTGTTTCCAACTCAATTCAACAATAACGTCTGTGTTTTCTGTAGTTATTGGGGCATGTCGGTCCTCTTAGCAGTATCATGTGCCTAGGGTGCCTAACGTTAATCTTTCATAGAGATCATCAACATGCAACTTATCTGTACACAAAACTAAAAATTGGAGAATGCTATGCCATTCACTTAATGGTCAAGACATGTAAAACTAGCTGAGTGAAATGTAGTTCCTTACTAATACATACCTGTGAGTGGGTGTATGCCACTTTTAAGCCATGTATCCTCGCTTGAAAAGTCTTCTGTAGGGCACTCTTGCCCATAAAATGGTGATAGATGGATGGTCCTGTGACCAGACTTCACTTTACATTCTCCATTGAAATGCACTGTACCTTTCCACTATCATTGGGACTATAGTGCAGATGGAATGGAAAAGGAAGAATGATGTAGTCAGTCACAGGTCACTTCACTGGCCACGATCTTATGTGCACACACCGCAGCACACCGAAAGTTTTCTAATTGCACATATTCCAGTACAGCATCAGTAATGATGCCAACAATTCATTATCATACTGTATGTGTGCTGCCCCCATGTCAGCAGCCAAGCTGCTCGGATCCGGATCCGCGGTGGCTCGAGGGGCGTCCGGACCCGGGGGTCTCGCAACCACTCGAATGAAGGGGGGGTATTTACAGGGGGTTGGTAAATTGAGAGTTTGTGATGCCACCCGTGGTGTGTGGTGAGGTGGAGTACCACCGCTGCAGCTGGGAGTACCCAGTGGCGATGGAGCGGGCAGCCAGGTGTTTAACCCCTCCACGGGTAGGGGGGAATGCCCCGGGACTCGGGGATGGGGATGTGCTATTGGGGAGATAAGGGTCACTTGTGTACTCACTCAGTCCAATAACGCTGACACTGACAACTTTAGTTATCCAAAGTTCTGGACACCGCTGCCGCTGAGGGGGAGCACATTTGGGTTCCGTTTCTGCTGGTGTTGCCTGTTGATCTGTGACCTTTCCCTTGGCACCTTGTTCCTTTCTAGTTGGTCCCTGTAGCATGAAACTAGTCGGGTCCCGCTCCCCAGTATGGCTAATTGAAGGAGCTTGCTCTCAGGGTTCACGCTTGGGATTTCTTGGACCGTATGTGTGGAAAGTCCTATCCCTCTCGTTGCACTAGTTCCCCGATTTTGGAGCAGGTGGAGAGTGGATCTTGAAGGCTCCGTCCTTGTCGGGTAAGTTGTCAGGTTGCCTGAAGCTACTCCCTGACCTAGGGTCCATGTACCCCGTCGTGCCCTGGTCCAAGCCCGGTGATGGTACAAGGCCGCCGGCTGTCTTCCACGACAATACCGTGCCCCTTGTCACGATCCCCTGCGACCGGGGGTCCAGCTCTTACCAGGCCCAAACCACCGTCTGCTACCTAGTAGTTCCAAGGAGCCCAGCTCCTGACCTCTCACTTTCACCTCCAACACTTCACTCTCCCTTTCTCTGACTGACCCCTGACACTCCTGACCTCCCCTTAACCAACCCCCCACGTGGGCGAGCCTATTCCACTCAGGCCGCCAATGGTGTGTCTAGTGGGTGTGGTGCAGAGTGTTCCTAGGATTTTGATTAGCTGGTTTTGGCAACACCAATGGTTAGGGATCCGTAACCAAGGAGGAGGTGGATATTGCACAGAAGGGCAGATTGCACAATACCCTGTGACGAATTGATAGGCTAGGGCGTCACATATGCGATTCTGCACACACACAGACTTAAGCGGTCTTTACACGCTACGATATATCATACGATATGTCGTCGGGGTCACGTCGTTAGTGACGCACATCCGGTATCGTTTGATATATTGTAGTGTGTAACAGCTACGAGCGACTGTGAACGAGCAAAAATACTCACCTTATCGTTGTTTGTTGACACGTCGCTCATTTTCAAAATAACGAACATCCTTCTGTGCTTTGGTTGTTCATCGTTCCCGAGGCAGCACACGTCGCTCCATGTGACACCCCGGGAATGATGAACTGCAGCTTACCTGCGTCCCGCCGGCAATGCTGAAGGAAGGAGGTGGGCGGGATGTTTACGTCCCGCTCATCTCTGCCCCTCCGCTTCTATTGGCCGGCCGCTGTGTGACGTTGCTGTGACACCGAACGTCCCTCCCCTTTCAGGAAGTAGATGTTTGCCGCCCACAGCAAGGTCGTTTGGAAGGTAAGTACGTGTGACGGGGGGTTACAACATTGTGCGACACGGGCAACAAATTAATAATAATAATAATCTTTATTTCTATAGTGCCAACATATTCCGTAGCACTTTACAATTCAGGAGGCTCATATACATATACATATCATATACATAAACATATACAAACAAGTAACAATTGCCCGTGCCACACAAACGATGGGGGCGGGTGCGATCGCAAATGCGATCGCACGATTAATTGTAACGTGTAAAGCAGGCTTTATCTTTTTGGATTGTTCACTGTAAAAAATTATATTTTTAATTTTTTCAATGCTTCTAAAATCCTTGATTCAACCTTGAAAGACTATCCTTAGAAAACCTGAAGACTCATCTGCATTAATCCCTGCAAAAGCCGCTATTTATTTAATGAAAGCTGCATCATTCATAAAGTTATTTCTTATGATTACAGGTCTAAATCCTTATTAACATATTTACTAGGCTTATATTCTATAGATTTTTCCCTCAATCCTTCATATTGTGGAAACATTTTTATTTTTTCAATAAAAATTTGTCACGTAATTCCACAATAAATATTTCTCTTTGCTATATCCCTTTTTACTTGCTCCTGCTTTGTTTAACACCGCTCTGTACTTAGCCTCTGCCTGTCCTCCTAGTTTAATAGCTTTCTGCTTATCTCACCTTCTATTCTTCTTCAAATCCCAATTGTATCACAGTTGCTTCTAATCCACCTTCTCAGTTTAACGCTTACAAAAAAAGTAATGTTTCTCTAGACGTATCTGTTTTATTATATTAGTTATATTTTTCTCTGGCTAGATTTTAACCACCTAAGAAGTAGAGAGCTGGAGGCAAGTTGACTCCAAAATGTCCTATTATCATACCTTTATGGGGTAACTTCCATCTTAGACATTATTCTACATTCCCAGGATAGGGTCCCAAGTTTATCTTTAGAGTATGGAGGAGAAGGGTATAGTCACAGCGACATCAAGAGAGGGAGCCCCATTCTGGAAAAAACTATGATTTCCATAACTGGGACCTGCAGGCAATCATGTAGTTGTGGCAGAGGGCAACTGCGTCAGGCATCACAAAATTTCACCTACCCAACTGATTCTCCACACCACCTACACTGTAAATGGACTAGCACCTGTAAATGCACAGTTAGTGCTGCCTGAAGCAACTAATACAAAATCCAAATAAATACATTTTATCCATATTAATTAAACAACAGGGACAGTAAAATCAAAATCCATCCCTAGTAACAAGCAACTCAAAGGATATATACAAATACAGGAGAAGAAGGAGTTAATGTTTGAATAATTTTAATTGACTTTTCACTCCCCCTGAGGAAGCAGGTGACCGTTTTTTACCCGCGAAACGTACGTCAGGGTTTCCTCCTTTGTGGAGGTTATACCCTGAGGGATTCCTGGGCCGTCTATCATTATTTAGGTATGTGAGTTACTGGTTATTTACCTGTTTTTCTCCACACTCAATTGATTGACTTTATTTGTCCACATCCTTCACCTGCAGTATGTATGATTACTCTTATTTATTTTTTATGCTTCCCTGCAGTTTGCACAATGATCATGTGGACATTCCCATTGTGAATTTTACTGCTATCTCTGAGTGTTGGAATTTTGTGTAATCATTTACATATAATTACCATTCCTAATCAGTCCCAGGCATCCCCCAGGGGATTTATATCAAACTACCATAATCCTCTTTTTCCTGTTTATACTTGTGATTTATGTATGTTGTTCATGTTAAGCACTTTGCACTTTTCTATGTGATTTTTTTATAATCAATAAAATTATTCAGGCATTATACAAAATCCAGTTGCGATGTTTGTCATCTGCAACTGTACTCTGCATAAGCAGCAACCAAAAGCACAGAGCTCAGTATAATGAAGTGAGTTTTGTGTTCTCAGTTGCAGCCTATGCAGAGTTCAGCCACAGATGACAAACTCATTTCTACTGCTGCTCTCTGCATAAGCAGTGGTGTAGGTGATGTAGATGACAGATTAGAATATAATCATTGAGGACATTATTGAATCAAGTGCACTGCACATGATTCAATGTAATTTTCATTCATTGCTAAGAGATAATTTTAAAAATAAAATTGGTCTAATTTTAATATTGGGATAGCAACAGTAGTGCTGTTCCTGACATCCTTAATAGCATATTTAAACTAAAGGCCCCGTTACACGAAACGACACCGCTAACGAGATGTCGCTGGTTTCATTAGCGATGTCGTTGCTTGTGACACGTACGAGCGACCACTAACGATCCCAAATACTCACCAAATCGTTGATTGTTGACACGTCGTTCATTTTCAAAATATCGTTGCTCGTTTGGGACACAGGTTGTTCGTCATTCCTGAGACAGCACACATCACTACGTTTGACACCCCAGGAATGACAAATAACAGCGTTCCTGCGTCCTCCGGCAACGAGGTGGGAGTGACGTTTATGCGGCTGCTCTCCGCCCCTCCGCTTCTATTGGTGGCCCGCTGTGTGACGTCGCTGTGACGCTACACGAACCGCCCCCTTAGAAAAGAGGTTGTTCGCCGGCCACAATGACGTCATTATAAAGGTAAGTTCGTGTGACGCACACTACCGATATTGTTTGCAGCGATTTGCCCGTGACGCACAAACGACAGGGGCGGGTTCGATCGCTAGCGACATCGCTAGCAATGTCTCAGCGTGTAAAGTGGCCTTAAGTTTTATAGATCAGACAGCCCCCTTTAAAAGCGTTGGTGTATAGCTTTCATAGTTGTGAATGTGTTCACACAATTTAATCATAAGGCGAGTGTCACACGGTGTTTTGCACAAACGTCACCAACTGTCATGTCGGCATCGGGCTTTGTTCAGATTGCACATTCTGACACTCTGCCCCATGGTTTTTCAGGTGTCTGACATCGACACAGTCAGACTCGGGCATCAACCTGCTGTGTGCTGATTCTTAGGCAGGCTAGCTAGAGTTCATTTCTGCTGGTCTGCTTGCTCCTTTGATCAGATATTGCGGGGAGGCCTAACAGATCTGCTCCCCTCGTATTTATGGTAGTTAAATCCTTCCACCCATGCCAGCTATAGTTTGTCTTTGTTGGTCAGCTGTGTGACTCACATTTCTCAGACATTTCAACGTAAAGACTGCCTAATGCCATTGAGCTCTGCTGCCAGTATAGAAAGGAGGTGTGCGGGATTCCTTGTGCGCAGTTACAACGTGGGTGGCCTGACCAGACAGGCTTTGGGCAGAGGGGCAGAGGTGGAGGACACAGACAAGGTGTAAGAGGCAGAAGCAGTTGAGGAACTTCTACATACAGATGACTGACGCACAACTCGTGGGCACAGCAAGACTTGTACAGCAGACCCTTCTTCCATCTCTCACCTGTTAGAGAAGCCATTTTGTCTCCTTGATAGTTACTCCTCGATAGTTAGACAAAAGTTCATTATATTCTAATATAGTTATGAAATCAGTTACGCAATCCGTTATGCAAGCTTGGAAGGAATGAGTAATTGATGTTCTATTCCACATCTGCTATTTTATTGTTTATACGGTCATCTTGACCTGGAGCTTGTTTTTGTAGTTTTAAATTGATCACATCTCTTGAAACACTTTTTATTACATATTTCTTTGGCTTGAAATATTAATCCTTTCCTTATGTGATGATATCTGCCAAATATGGTCATTTGGGATAATGACTATGTTTGCTTTCCTTATGTGATGATATCTGCCAAAAACCATAGTTACCCAGTGCCCAGTCAGAGACATGTAACGCCCCTGTCCATGCTTACTTGTCCAAGTATCTGTGGTGAAATGCACCCTGTCACACACAGAGTTTCTCAAGGAAGCGGTGATGTTGTGTGCGACATGCTGGTGTAGCGCAGGCACACCTTTCTTGGAGAAGTAGTGGCGACTGGGCCCATACTCATCAGGGCGAGTGGAGACTTGAGAGCTGGTAGGAAGCAAGTGCGATTGGTGTGACACCTCAGAGGACTGGAGTATTTGGGATGTTGATGAAGTTAAAGTGGAGAAGAGGCCACTTGATGGAGCACTTGAGATCCATTTAAGCACCTGCTGTTTTTGTGCCTCATCTACATTTGGTAGCAGAAGTGAGAACTCAGAGAAAGCGGAGTCATAATCCAAAGTTTATATTAAAAGGTATAAGTTTATTCAATACAAAATTCATACAAATAACACACAGTAAAAACTGGGGGAATGAGGTGCAAGGAACAGCTATACTACCACAGTAAAGGTAATTGGTGAGCATAAGAAGATTCAAATGGCATGTAGTGCAACCCATATCCGGTGCGGTTAATGACCGTACAATAGTGCCGCAATCTGGGTTAGCCAAATCTTTCAACACACTGTAGTAACATCAGTAACCCTAGGGGTCCTCCTCCCACCATATACTATAGGCCTGTAACATTGTAGTAAGTATTTGTAATATGGTTATAGAGGCAGAAATCCCAGTGGCCACATAGAATTATATCGCAGGTGTATAGTGAAAGACAAGCATCCAGCGCTCAGCACATACAATAAGACTGATTACATCGGATGTATAGCAGAGCTGCACAACAGCCAAAGTAAGATGTAAAGTTTACATGAAGTTATAAATGCTCACCCATAGTATGAAAGAAGTAGGACTGTCCAGGGGGCCCCGACGCTGCGTTTCGCGTAGGGCTTCCTCGGGGGGCCATGCCTTGATTGTGTGTGCCGGGCTTTTTAAAGCCCTGCGTAGCTGTGAGATTACCGCCACATGCGGCGCATGCGCAGCGCGAGCTGGCAACACGGCCGCATCACTTCCGGCCTCAGAGTGACGTCGCGGGTCAGGGAAAACCCTGGTGGCGTCACAGAGTCCCGCCCACATCACTCGGAGAGACCTTCCAGGATGCGTCTAAGCCGCCGGCTCCCGGCACGCATGCGCACCAGCAATCACACAGACAGAAGGTAAACAGAGAGTCATAAAGCACGTAAGTATAGGAAGAGAGATCAAACATATGGGAAGAGAGATCAAACATATGGAGTTTACCCAGAATGTGACACATTTATATAATACATAGGGCAGAGCAACAATTATTTATAGCAATGTGCACCATAAAGAGTTTATTGTTGCTCGAGATGATGATATCAATAGTTGAAAAAGATGTGGATCCCATCAGCCTAAACAAGAATTAAATAAAAAACACAAATAAGAATAAATAAAAGAAAACACACATTAAAAACTAAGGACCCAAGAAAAGAGCTCAGCATAATTTACAAAAATGGAGCAAAGCTCTGTTGCTCATTAAGACCACCTGGTCTAAGCGTTCCCAGAATATGGATCCAACGACATTCACGTTGTGCCAGGAGGCGCTTCATATCGCCCCCTCTCGCACCTATCTTAACCTGTTCAATGCCCCGGACCCGAAAACCACCAGAGTCACAATTATGATGGGCAAAGAAGTGCCTCGGTATGGGTTTGAGAAGGGACGGCTCCTCAGCGGTGCGTGCTGCCATGATGTCTCTTACGTGTTCACGTGTGCGAACACGCAATTCCCTAGAGGTGAGACCCACATAAATTAAATTACAGGTGCATGTTGCGTAGTACACCACATAGGTACTATTGCATGATATAAAATCCAATATTTTAAATTCTCTCGATCCGTCCGCCGAAGAGAATACTGTAGATCTCACCATATTGGAGCATGCACGGCAATCACCGCAAGGATAAAAGCCGACCCTTCTCCCACCCACAGCCCAGGGACTATTCACCTTTGCCACATAGTGGCTTTTGACCAAATGGTCCTTCAAGTTCATACTCCTCCTCGCTGTCATCAGGGGAGATGTAGGTAAAACACCAGCCAATGTTGGCTCAGTGAGCAGAATGGACCAATGCTTCTGTAGGATTTCACGCATCCGCTCCCATCGGTGGTTATAAGTGGAGATAAATCGGATGGCACCAGGAGATGACTGTCTGGAGGTGGGTGTTAGAAGGTCATTCCTCTTGCTGGATTTGGCCCTAAGGTAACCTTTCCTAATGCACCTCCTGCTATAGCCCCTCTCAGTAAATCTGTCTCTTAGATCATTGGCCTGTTCCTCAAAAAGCGTGCCCGTAGAGCAAATCCTTCTAGCTCTGAGGAACTGGCCCGTCGGAATTGCCCTGATGGTAGATGGTGTGTGGGCCGAGGAGGCGTGCAGGAGGGCATTAACAGAGGTCTCCTTTCTATACAGGTTAGTATGTACAGTACCATCAGCCTGTACCAAGATTTTTATGTCCAGGAAGTCAATCTCCCGTTTGTCAGCCTTATAGGTGAGTCTGATGTTGGAGTCGTTGCAGTTCAATCCTTTCATAAATGTATCTAAATCAAAAAGTGAACCCTGCCAGATGAACAGTACATCATCGATGTATCTGTACCATCCTTGTACCTGGGGAGCAACGTCTGCCCCGCCGAAAATGCCCCTCTCCCAATGTCCCAGGAAGAGGTTGGCATACGACGGGGCACACGCCGCTCCCATGGCTGTACCCTGTTGCTGTAAAAAATACCTATCCTTAAAAATAAAAAAATTATGTGTAAGTATGAACCGCAACAAATCCAACACCAGACCAACCAAATCCCCATCAAGATTACTCATGGTCAGAAAAAATTGTGATGCCTCTAAACCATCAACATGTTTAATACTTGTGTAGAGGCTTTCGACATCCGCAACCACCAGGAACATATCTGGCTCCAGGGTCATGCCATCAAGACGTTGAAGGACGTCCATAGTGTCCCTGACATAGGAGGGCAGCGTTTCCACTAAAGAGTGCAAATAATGTTCGATAAATTTACAAATTGGATCGCATAGCCCTCCTATGCCAGAAACAATTGGACGTCCAGGTGGATTCAGGGGGTCTTTGTGAATTTTTGGCAACAGATAAAATGTAGGAATGATGGGATTTTTTACCATAAGACCATCAAAGACTTTTTTGGTAATAGTACCCGCATTTAATGCCCGCTCCAGAATCTTCAGTAAGATGGAGGAAAAGCTTCCCATAGGGTTATGGGTCAGAATGGTATAAACCTCCTTGCTACGGAGCTGCCTAAACACCTCCCGCTCGTATTTCTCCACAGGCCAGATAACCACATTCCCCCCCTTGTCCGCAGGTTTAAAAAGTACGTCATCCCAGGATTTTAACTCATATAGGGCCAATCTTTGATCTGAAGTAAGGTTATCTTTTTTCTTTTTATTATTAATCTGTTTCAGATCATTAGCCACCAGCTGTGTAAAGATCTCAACCTGGGGACAGATGGACAGTGAGGGGAATGTGGTGGACCTGGGGAGAATAGAGCGGGGAAACTTATCTGGTAAATCCGTAGTGGACTCACTTGCCAATTCCTCCAGTACACGAACCGCCTCCCGTTCAGCTCGACTGTTGAGGCCCAATTCAGAAAGATTGTTCTTGGAATGTAGTTTTTTTAAAATAATTTTCCGTGAGAAAAGATGCAAATCCTTTAAGGCTGTAAAATAATCAAAATGATTAGATGGTACAAATGTGAGACCCAGGGACAGAACCTCCCGTTGTTGAGGGGTAATAGAATGAGAGGATAAATTAATTACCTCCAGAGTTCTGTTCCTGGCTCTCTTATCAGTCTGTATAGGTGGTGTTGTCTTACGTTTGGTCGATTGTGTAGTAGACCTCAAATTTCTGATAAAGCCCATCCGATCATTCCCAGCCTCAGCATCCTCCCTTCGAACTGAATTGTCCTCAACAGACGAGACCGACGAGAAGGAGGCAGAGCGGTCACGTTGTAACTGTCTAGGATTTTTGTATTGTTTCCTCCACCTATAAACTTTGTTGCTCTGAAAATCCAAGAGATCCCTTTGATATACAGTTAGGTCCAGAAATATTTGGACAGTGACACAAGTTTTGTTATTTTAGCTGTTTACAAAAACATGTTCAGAAATACAATTATATATATAATATGGGCTGAAAGTGCACACTCCCAGCTGCAATATGAGAGTTTTCACATCCAAATCGGAGAAAGGGTTTAGGAATCATAGCTCTGTAATGCATAGCCTCCTCTTTTTCAAGGGACCAAAAGTAATTGGACAAGGGACTCTAAGGGCTGCAATTAACTCTGAAGGTGTCTCCCTCGTTAACCTGTAATCAATGAAGTAGTTAAAAGGTCTGGGGTTGATTACAGGTGTGTGGTTTTGCATTTGGAAGCTGTTGCTGTGACCAGACAACATGCGGTCTAAGGAACTTTCAGTTGAGGTGAAGCAGAACATCCTGAGGCTGAAAAAAAAGAAAAAATCCATCAGAGAGATAGCAGACATGCTTGGAGTAGCAAAATCAACAGTCGGGTACATTCTGAGAAAAAAGGAATTGACTGGTGAGCTTGGGAACTCAAAAGGCCTGGGCGTCCACGGATGACAACAGTGGTGGATGATCGCCGCATACTTTCTTTGGTGAAGAAGAACCCATTCACAACATCAACTGAAGTCCAGAACACTCTCAGTGAAGTAGGTGTATCTGTCTCTAAGTCAACAGTAAAGAGAAGACTCCATGAAAGTAAATACAAAGGGTTCACATCTAGATGCAAACCATTCATCAATTCCAAAAATAGACAGGCCAGAGTTAAATTTGCTGAAAAACACCTCATGAAGCCAGCTCAGTTCTGGAAAAGTATTCTATGGACAGATGAGACAAAGATCAACCTGTACCAGAATGATGGGAAGAAAAAAGTTTGGAGAAGAAAGGGAACGGCACATGATCCAAGGCACACCACATCCTCTGTAAAACATGGTGGAGGCAACGGCAACGTGATGGCATGGGCATGCATGGCTTTCAATGGCACTGGGTCACTTGTGTTTATTGATGACATAACAGCAGACAAGAGTAGCCGGATGAATTCTGAAGTGTACCGGGATATACTTTCAGCCCAAATTCAGCCAAATGCCTCAAAGTTGATCGGATGGCGCTTCATAGTACAGATGGACAATGACCCCAAGCATACAGCCAAAGCTACCCAGGAGTTCATGAGTGCAAAAAAGTGGAACATTCTGCAATGGCCAAGTCAATCACCAGATCTTAACCTAATTGAGCATGCATTTCACTTGCTCAAATCCAGACTTAAGACGGAAAGACCCACAAACAAGCAAGACCTTAAGGCTGCGGCTGTAAAGGCCTGGCAAAGCATTAAGAAGGAGGAAACCCAGCGTTTGGTGATGTCCATGGGTTCCAGACTTAAGGCAGTGATTGCCTCCAAAGGATTCGCAACAAAATATTGAAAATAAAAATATTTTGTTTGGGTTTGGTTTATTTGTCCAATTACTTTTGACCTCCTAAAATGTGGAGTGTTTGTAAAGAAATGTGTACAATTCCTACAATTTCTATCAGATATTTTTGTTCAAGCCTTCAAATTAAACGTTACAATCTGCACTTGAATTCTGTTGTAGAGATTTCATTTCAAATCCAATGTGGTGGCATGCAGAGCCCAACTCGCGAAAATTGTGTCACTGTCCAAATATTTCTGGACCTAACTGTATTTTGGTCTTGGTTCCTATGATTTCTTTTTCCCATTTAAGGATTTCAGCATCGAGATCAGCATAAAATTTAGAAGATCTCTCAGGAGAAAGTAATTTCTTAATGTCATCCTGGGTAGTACCCAGATCAGCATCAAGTTCATTTAAGGAATTCTCATTGGATTTTACCAACAATGTAATGAACCCCCTTGAACAGTTAGTTGCTAACTCCTCCCAATCACTTTTAAATGCATCATCCTCCGTGAGGAAAGCAGGGAAAACCTGAACCCGTAACCCTCTAGGAATGAGGCCACAGGTCAGATACCTCTCCAGGAAAGCTTTATTCCACCATAAACGTAGTCTTTTATGCATGAGCTCTTTATATTTATTAGTAAGATCAGTAGAATCCTTAGAGTTAAAATCAATGCTTGCACCACTTTCTCCCCCAAACACTTGGTCAAGTTGTGCACGCCATGTTAGTTCACGTGCCTTAAAGTCCATTTTACCAGATGATGTAGCTGTGAAAACACAGAACATATATACAATCAAATACATCCGGTATATCATAAACATATTTCTTACATGTGGATACTCCAAAAGATATGAGAACTCAGAGAATGCGGAGTCATAATCCAAAGTTTATATTAAAAGGTATAAGTTTATTCAATACAAAATTCATACAAATAACACACAGTAAAAACTGGGGGAATGAGGTGCAAGGAACAGCTATACTACCACAGTAAAGGTAATTGGTGAGCATAAGAAGATTCAAATGGCATGTAGTGCAACCCACATCCGGTGCGGTTAATGACAGTACAATAGTGCCGCAATCTGGGTTAGCCAAATCTTTCAACACACTGTAGTAACATCAGTAACCCTAGGGGTCCTCCTCCCACCATATACTATAGGCCTGTAACATTGTAGTAAGTATTTGTAATATGGCTATAGAGGCAGAAATCCCAGTGGCCACATAGAATTATATCGCAGGTGTATAGTGAAAGACAAGCATCCAGCGCTCAGCACATACAATAAGACTGATTACATCGGATGTATAGCAGAGCCGCACAACAGCCAAAGTAAGATGTAAAGTTTACATGAAGTTATAAATGCTCACCCATAGTATGAAAGAAGTAGGACTGTCCAGGGGGCCCCGACGCTGCGTTTCGCGTAGGGCTTCCTCGGGGGGCCATGACTTGATTGTGTGTGCCGGGCTTTTTAAAGCCCTCCGTAGCTGTGAGATTACCGCCACATGCGGCGCATGCGCAGCGCGAGCGGGCAACACGGCCGCATCACTTCCGGCCTCAGAGTGACGTCGCGGGTCAGGGAAAACCTGAAAAAGAAAAAGAATTCTTGTTTAGGCTGATGGGATCCACATCTTTTTCAACTATTGATATCATCATCTCGAGCAACAATAAACTCTTTATGGTGCACTTTGCTATAAATAATTGTTGCTCTGCCCTATGTATTATATAAATGTGTCACATTCTGGGTAAACTCCATATGTTTGATCTCTCTTCCCATATGTTTGATCTCTCTTCCTATACTTACGTGCTTTATGACTCTCTGTTTACCTTCTGTCTGTGTGATTGCTGGTGCGCATGCGCGCCGGGAGCCGGAGGCTTAGACGCATCCTGGAAGGTCTCTCCGAGGGATGTGGGCGGGACTCTGTGACGTCACCAGGGTTTTCCCTGACCCGCAACATCACTCTGAGGCCGGAAGTGATGCGGCCGTGTTGCCCGCTCGCGCTGCGCATGCGCCGCATGTGGCGGTACTCTCACAGCTACGGAGGGCTTTAAAAAGCCCGGCACACACAATCAAGTCATGGCCCCCCGAGGAAGCCCTACGCGAAACGCAGCGTCCGGGCCCCCTGGACAGTCCTACTTCTTTCATACTATGGGTGAGCATTTATAACTTCATGTAAACTTTACATCTTACTTTGGCTGTTGTGCGGCTCTGCTATACATCCGATGTAATCAGTCTTATTGTATGTGCTGAGCGCTGGATGCTTGTCTTTCACTATACACCTGCGATATAATTCTATGTGGCCACTGGGATTTCTGCCTCTATAACCATATTTCAAATACTTACTACAATGTTACAGGCCTATAGTATATGGTTGGAGGAGGAACCCTAGGGTTACTGATGTTACTACAGTGTGTTGAAAGATTTGGCTAACCCAGATTGCGGCACTATTGTACTGTCATTAACCGCACCGGATGTGGGTTGCACTACATGCCATTTGAATCTTCTTATGCTCACCAATTACCTTTACTGTGGTAGTATAGCTGTTCCTTGCACCTCATTCCCCCAGTTTTTACTGTGTGTTATTTGTATGAATTTTGTATTGAATAAACTTATACCTTTTAATATAAACTTTGGATTATGACTCCGCTTTCTCTGAGTTCTCATATCTTTTGGAGTATCCACATGTAAGAAATATGTTTATGATATACCGGATGTATTTGATTGTATACATTTGGTAGCAATGGTCATGTCTGTAAGAAAGGGATGATATCAGATTGTCCACAGAAAAAAGTAGACATCTTTTTCACTGGAAGATGGTCTTTCTTCAGCAGATGTTTCTGTTGCTTTACCACCTACCCCACGGACACAAACTTTTTTCCCTTTCCAACGTGCCTATTCCCCTTTCCATCAGCATCTGGCCTTTTGCCACTCATTTTGTATGTGAACAAATTGGCAACAGTGCCCCAAACAATTGCCTGCATTTTTTACAGTTAAAAATTGTCTAGCAGAAATGGAGAACTGGGCTATGTTTGTGGAAAGCAGTGGTACGTCACTGACTATCACACACGCTGATACTATGCCCCAAACAATTGCCTGCACTTTTTGCAGTTGAAAATTGTCTAGCAGTAATGGAGAACTGGGCTATGTTTGTGGAAAGCAGTGGTACGTCACTGACTATCACACACGCTGATACTATGCCCCAAGGAATTTCCTGCACTTTTTGCAGTTGAAAATTGTCTAGCAGTAATGGAGAACTGGGCTATGTTTGTGGAAAGCAGTGGTACGTTACTGACTATCACACACGCTGATACTATGCCCCAAACATATGCCTACACTTTTTGCAGTTACAAATTGTCTAGCAGAAATAGAGAAGTGGGCTATGTTTGTGGAAAGCAGTGGTACATCACTGACTATGCCCCAAACAATTGCCTGCACTTTTTGCAGTTAAAAATTGTCGAGCAGAAATGGAGAACTGGGCTATGTTTGTGGAAAGCAGTGGTACGTCACTGACTGTCACACACGCTGATACTATGCCCCAAACAATTGCCTGCACTTTTTGCAGTTAAAAATTGTTGAGCAGAAATGGAGAACTGGGCTATGTTTGTGGAAAGCAGTGGTACGTCACTGACTATCACACACGCTGATACTATGCCCCAAACAATTGCCTGCACTTTTTGCCGTTACAAATTTTCTAGCAGAAATGGAGATCTGGGCTATGTTTGTGGAAAGCAGTGGTATGTCACTGACTATCACACATGCTGATACTATACTACAAACAATTGACTGTACTTTTTGCAGTTAAAAATTGTCTAGCAGAAATAGAGAACTGGGCTATGTTTGTGGAATGCAGTGGTACGTCACTAACTACCACACACA
Organism: Anomaloglossus baeobatrachus; assembly: GCF_048569485.1. Taxonomy (NCBI): domain Eukaryota; kingdom Metazoa; phylum Chordata; class Amphibia; order Anura; family Aromobatidae; genus Anomaloglossus; species Anomaloglossus baeobatrachus. Next base: position 500,483,107 of record NC_134354.1, read on the forward strand.
CTGATACTATGCCCCAAGGAATTTCCTGCACTTTTTGCAGTTAAAAATTGTCTAGCAGAAGTGGAGAACTGGGCTATCTTTGTGGAAAGTAGTGGTACGTCACTGACTATCACACACGCTGATACTATGCCCCAATTAATAGCCTGCACTTTTTGCAGTTACAAATTGTCTAGCAGAAATGGAGAAGTGGGCTATGTTTGTGGAAAGCAGTGGTACGTCACTGAGTATCACACCCGCTGATACTATGCCCCAAGGATTTGCCTGAGCTGATTTAGACAGATCCTGCAAAAAATCCTTGCACAGTGCTGGCACAGACCTGCCAAGCAAAAATGGCTATGAACTGCTCTAATCTAGCCCTGAAAATGGCTGAAATTACAAGTAGTCCCTAATCCCTAACCAATGTATAGATTGCACTGTATAAGTGTATAGCGCATATATGTGTATAACAGCAGCAGCAGTGGGAGCGGTGACTGACACACGCCCGCAGCACTGAGATAATGGCGGCGATGGGGAAAATGGCCGGGTCTTATAGGGCAAGGACATGTGACATGCACAGCCAATGAAACATGCGCTTGCTTGTCTGGCAAAAATCCACTTTTGCTGTGTGTGTGTCTGTGACTGGCTGACAGCCTGGCCCATCCCACTGTACGCGCGGTTAGGAAAAAAAAAATGGCGATCGCCATTCTTTCGGCACTCAGCAGCATTGATCTAAACCCCATCCCCCCCGCACACTATACGCTGAATTTTGATAATATCATTATTAACAGTGACTGACAGTATTACAGTGAAAAGCCAGCTAGTAACTAGCTACTCTTTTGGTGATCGAACCGTTATTGAACGGTAACTCGAACTTTCGAACGTTAAGCAAATCGTTCGAGTTCATTGAACGACTAGAATATCACCCAAAACAACTCGAATTTGAAATTGGCGAACGGTTCGATTCAAACACCGCTCATCTCTAGTACTGTGTAATGGCCGTGTCTGACCATACAGGGACATGGTCTGATCATACCAGCTCCTGGGCAGACACCATAGAGTTTAAACACATTACAGCACAGGATCGCAGCTGATTATTTTTGTGAAGTAAAGCATTTCCATACTTGTTTCTAAAAAATGTTTTTCGTCAAAGAAAGAATAGTTTACAATCCCATGCTGTAATGTCTATATACTTTTTTTTACTTCCTCCCCTTCCCAGGAAATGTGGTATGATCAGAACATGTCCCTGTATGGTCAGACACGGCCATTACACATTACAGTACATAGCAGGGGCATATACTGTATATAAGATTATCTCAGCACAGGAACATTTTTTTTACTCACATCCAATTTGTAAAAATTATGGTTAACCAAAGATAAATTCATTAAAATGAACTTTATATAACCTGTGCAGCCTGTGCAGCTGCACAGGGGCCCAGAGGGGAAAGGGGCCTATTACAAACAGGGTCTGACTGGCCTGGCTAGAGAGCGTGGGATCTGGTCCTCGGCGGGCCCCCTGTGTTTTTGATGTAGAGGGGACCCACAGCCGGTAAGCGCAGTTGTTAGAACGGGTGTTACGGTTGCTGCGAGCACTGGAGACTAAGTCCAGATTTCTTGCTACTGCACATGTGCGAGCGCTGGAGACTAAGTCCAGATTTCTTGCTACTGCACATGTGCGAGCGCCGGAGACTAAGTCCTATCTTGGAGCCATTGCACATGTGCGGGTGACATCATCGCTGACACGAGGTCACATGTCTCTGACACCTTCTATGCCGATTGGTCACTGGTCATGTGCTTGTGATGCCTTGCTCGGTGATAGGCCAGCATGATGTCACTCCTGTTGTTCTGGCAGCGGATTGGCTCTGGTGTCCTCCATCTTGGATGAGGCACAGAGTCTATATAATACCCTGACACACGCCGCATGGCGCTCAGTCCTCTTGGTTCATGCATAAGAGTAGACGCTCTGTGCGCGTTCCTCTAGGCATTCCTCTGTCTATGCTGGGTGAGCGCTACCGGCAGGGTAGCGTTCTTATACCTTACAGCTTCGGCTGCTGTCCGTATCCTTACCTTTAGGGGAGCGGACATAGGCAGGTGCCTGAGGCACATGGTCTGGCTGGGCCTTGTGGTTCGACTCGTAGGTGGACGTTGCCGCTAGGGTAACGTTCCTTATACTGCGACTAGCAGTTGTTCGTATCCTCGCACACTAGGGGAGCGAACAGAGGTAGGAGCTTTGTGCGGCTTACGCTGCTGTTCGTCTCTTTTGCACCACTAGAAGAGCGGACCTAGGCAGGTGCCATATCTAGTGGTTCGTGTCCTCGCACACTAGTGGAGCGAACGCAGGTAGGAGCTTTGTGCGGCTTACGCTGCTGTTCGTCTCTTTTGCACCACTAGAAGAGCGGACCTAGGTAGGTGCCATTTCGCACACATTGCCTTTGTCTCTGTGATTATTAACAGAGATCATTCCACACACCCTAATTGCTTTACTTTCTTATTATATCCTTCTGTGAGTTAACAGAGGTATTGCACTCTGCCATAGTCTGCAGCAGAGTCTTTGCACGGTGGACCCTGACTGTCTGATACTCCTTTAGGTTATTATCAGACAGCCCCCCGTAACATTAGGACTGAGCCAAGGGTCTGGCAGTTATGGCAGAATATCAGTGTCAGGTTTCCGGGTTTTCCAGTTCTCTTTTGACAAGAGCTTGCCCTTGGTTAACATGGAGTTTACTGTTCTGTTGCCCTACTTCCTGTCCAGCTGCTTAAAAGGCCGCCTCTAAGCCTAGTCCAGTGCCTGAGTATACTGCTTGCTGTGTGCTCCTGCCTTGCTGCTTCTAATTCCTGATTGCGTTGGATCCTCCTGAAAGAACACCGACCGACTCTGGACCATACCCGGTTTCTTCAAGCTGTGCCTGGACTCCGTCTGCCGTCTGTGGTCAGCACTTCTGCCCGGTTCCTTCCGGTTTGTAACCACTCTGGACTATCATCCCGTACGGACACTCCTGGACTTTACCACTTGCCCCTTGTGTCCCGGCTGCTGCGCATTTAGGCCTTCCGGGGTGATTGCCGGACAGTCCCTGTATAGGGGTTCGCTCTGGTGGTCTCCCTGGGGGAGTCCGGTGCGTGGCCCCGGGAATTCCCTTCGCTCCGTTGTGGGAAAGTATTTTGTGTGTTTGTTCTGCTGTGTTTGTTCCGTTCTGTACCTACCGTGGTTACATATTATAAACATCTTGTACCAAGAACTCGTCTCTGGTTGTCATTGCCCTAACGCTATCGAAATCCTCAGAACATACAATAGTATTACATTATACTTAGGCCACAAGAGGATTTCGCTGGGGCAATGACTGAGACACGAGTAGATCAGCTCTTTTCAATGATTAACTCCTTACAGCAGGAGATGGAGGCGGTACAGACTAAACTTAGAGATGTGGAGGCACAGCTGGGCCATGATCACCAGGTACTGGGTCCGGCTATTCAGGATTTGCAAGTCAGAGTGGAGGCTCAGGAAGCCGTCCCCACTACGTCCGTAGCAGCTGCCGGTATGCCTAGGTTACCCCCGTTCCGTTTCAATGGTGATCGTAGTCAGTTTCATGGATTTGTTAACCAATGTATACTGTTTTTTGATGTCCATGCTGATTATTACCGTTCAGACCGGTCAAAAGTGTTATGTATAATCATGTTATTAACTTCACGAGCACTGGCTTGGGCTAATCCTATGATAGAGAATCGGGACATTTGTTTAAATCACCTGGATGACTTTCTGACCGCAATGGCGCAAATGTTTGATGATCCGAATCGCCGTGCTACCGCTGAATCGGCTCTCCTTTCCTTGCGTCAGGGAAAGCGTTCTGTCGTTGAATACGCCACTGAGTTCAAGAGATTAGTGGTAGACACCGACTGGGGAAACAATGCATTATTGTCTGTTTTCAGAAAGGGTTTGTCCGGTACCATCAAGGACGAGTTAGCTCGTTCCGAATCTCCAGGGGATTTTGAACTGTTTCTCCAGCACTGTGTGCGTATTGATACCCGCTTGACGGAACGTAGACAGGAAAAATGGGCAGCTGTAAACCGTGTAAACAACTTTGCATTTCCTTCCAGAGAACCCGCTCTCCGGACGCCACGGGAGGCCGAGGACGTTCCTATGCAAGTGGACTCTCTGCAAAAGCGAGAGACCAACGAACGTCGTGAACACCGGCTCCGTGAGCGTTTGTGTTTCTATTGCGGTCAATCGGACCATTTCTTGATCGACTGCCCGAAACGTCCAAATCGCCCAAATAAGGTATTGGCAGCCATGGCAGAGTGTGACAACACGGACGCAGAGTCCGATATCTCTGAGGCAAGTGGACACTTGGATGCGGTATTTCCCTTGACTGTAATGTCAACCTCACCGAAGGACTCAGAGGGGAAATATACCCATTGCTCACTTCCCATTCAGATCCGGTGGGAGGGACAGCTAATACCTACCTCTGCAATGATAGACTCTGGGGCAGGGGGAAATTTCATGGACTCTTCTTTTGCCAGGAAACACGGTATCCGGACTCAGCAAAGATCCTCACCGGTTACCATGGAGACAGTAGACGGATCTCCGTTAATCTCTGGACCAGTTGATCGGGAAACAGTACCGCTAGAATGCGTGATGAAGCCAGGTCAGCAGGAGACCCTTGTTTTCATGGTAATTTCTTCTCCTCATTTTCCGATTATTTTAGGTATTCCGTGGCTACGGTCTACAAATCCTGTCATCGATTGGGAAACTAAGGAAATATCCTTCTCACCGCAGAGTGGTCCGACCATTAGTCCAACTGTTCCGGTTCCAGTAACACCGAATGCGGAGGGCACTGTACAGGTACCTGTCTTACCCCCGGTTTATCGTGACTTCGCTGATATATGCGACAAAAGAAAAGCCGATCGGCTTCCCCCGCATAGACCGTATGATTGCCCCATAGACTTACTCCCAGGGGCGGAGATCCCGTTTGGTCATGTCTACCCGTTGGCGGCACCTGAGCTAGAAGCACTAAAAGAGTACATTGATGAAAGTCTAGCCAAGGGATTCATTCGCCCGTCTACCTCACCAGCAGGGGCACCCATCTTTTTCGTGAAAAAGAAAGAGGGGACTCTGAGACCCTGTATTGACTACCGGGAACTGAATAAAATAACCATCCGGAACCGGTATCCGTTACCGTTGATTCCTGAGCTATTGGAGAGGGTCCAACAGGGAAAAATATTCACTAAATTGGATCTCCGTGGGGCATATAATCTACTTCGCATACGTCCCGGAGACGAGTGGAAGACCGCGTTCCGATGTCGGTATGGACATTTTGAGTACCTAGTGATGCCTTTTGGACTATGTAACGCTCCCGCGGCTTTCCAACATTTAGTTAACGATATCTTTAGGGATATAATGGACCAATTCATGGTGATTTATCTGGACGATATCCTAATCTTTTCTGATTCCCTACAGGAACACCAGGAGCACGTCAAGACCGTACTTACCCGGCTGAGGGAAAACCACCTGTACATTAAACTGGAGAAATGCGAATTCCATTGCTCACAAATACAATTCTTAGGTTATGTCATCTCTCCTCAGGGACTGAACATGGAGTCTGGCAAGATACAAGCAATTCTAGACTGGCCGGAACCGGGAAACATCAAAGAGGTACAACGCTTTGTCGGTTTTGCCAACTTTTATCGACGCTTTATCCGTAACTTTTCAGAGATCGTCCGTCCCATCACTCTGTTAACCAAGAAGGGACAGAAGTTTGTGTGGTCCGCCCAGGCCCAGGAAGCTTTCCATCGTCTCAAGGTTTGTTTTACCTCAGCGCCAATATTAGTACATCCGAATCCCGCACTTCCCTTTATCGTGGAAGTCGACGCTTCCGACTATGCATTAGGGGCCATCCTTTCTCAAAGGACTGGGGACAAGAGTCTCTTGCATCCGTGTGCTTTCTTTTCTCGCCGGTTGTCCCCTGCAGAAAGGAACTATGACATTGCGGACAAGGAATTGTTGGCGATTATTTCCGCTTTTAAGGAATGGAGACACCACTTACAGGGAGCCGCGCAGCAAGTGATAGTACTCACAGATCATCGTAATCTGGAATTTCTTAAGTCTGCCAGGTGCCTGTCTCCACGGCAAGCCCGTTGGAGCCTATTCCTTAACCAGTTCAATTTTATCGTTACCTACCGTCCAGGTTCACGTAATGGGAAAGCCGATGCCTTGTCCCGAATCCACGCCGTGGACTCCGTGCCTGGAACCCCATCTCAGACCGTGTTATCGGATGCCAATTTCGTTGGAGTAATCCAGGACCAGGACTTGTGGAAGGACATCAAGCTGGCCTATGATGGTGACGTATTTCTTGCTGCCCCCCCGAATGATGTAACTCTTGTTCTTCGGAATGGTGTGTGGTTGAGAGAGCGACGCATTTATGTCCCGGAGGCCGTAAGACTTCGGGTTCTCAAGTTAGTCCATGACTCCGTGTTGGCTGGTCATAGGGGGGTACAGAAGACGCAGGAATTTCTGAGCCGTTTTTTCTGGTGGCCTACCTGTTTAAAGGATGTAAAGGACTATGTCCACTCATGTGTGGTTTGTGCCCGGTGCAAGGTCCCTCGTGTGGCTCCTACGGGACTCCTCCAACCGTTACCCGTGCCATCTCGCCCTTGGGGGTCTATCTCAATGGATTTTATTGTGGAGTTGCCGGTCTCAGGCGGTCACAATACCATTTTAGTGGTGGTGGATCGGTTGACAAAAGCTGCTCACTTTATTCCGTGTACCGGTCTTCCCTCGGCCGCAGAGACAGTGGATTTGGTTATCCAGAACGTATTCCGATTGCATGGGGTACCAGACGAGATCATCTCTGACCGGGGCGTGCAGTTCACGTCTAGGTTCTGGAAGGGGTTTTGTACGGCACTCCAGATTGATGTCTGTTTGTCTTCTGCATACCATCCTCAGACAAATGGGCAAACCGAACGGACTAATCAAACCCTGGAACAATACCTTCGATGTTATGTCAGCCATCTGCAGGACGATTGGTTGAAGATGCTTCCGTTGGCGGAGTTCTCGTATAACAACACTCAGAGCAGCTCCACTAAGGTAACGCCCTTTTTTGCTAACTTGGGTTACCATCCGAATGTTTTGCCTAGGTCACCTGTTGCGGTTTCGGTGCCAGCGGTGGAGGACCGAGTGACAGAGCTACGACACAATCTGGAGATTCTAAAGGACACTGTGGCTACGGCTCAGGAGCGTTACAAGAGGTCGGCAGACACTCACCGGAAACCGGCACCCATGTATAAGGTAGGGGACTCTGTATGGTTATCCACCAAAAACCTGAGGTTGGGTGTTCCTTCGCAGAAGCTGGGACAAAAATTCATCGGTCCGTTTAAAATCACCGGGATCGTGAGCCCTGTGGCCTGTCGGCTGCGGTTACCGCACCATCTGAAGGTACACCCGGTCTTTCATGTTTCTCTCCTCAAACCCGTTTCTCCTAATACGTTTCATGGTCGTATCGTGCCTCCTCCTCCGCCTGTGCTGGTCGACGGCGAGGAGCAGTTCGTGGTTGAGGATATTATTGACTCCCGGATCCATCGTCGTCGGCTTCAATATCTGGTACGTTGGCAGGGGTACGCCCCCGAGGACGATTCCTGGGAACCGGTGGGTAACAGTCGGGCACCCCGAAAGATTGCTCAGTTTCATCGACGGTACCCGGACAAACCTGGCCCTGATCCGTCCTGAGGCCGTTTCTGGGGGGGGGAGTAATGTCAGGTTTCCGGGTTTTCCAGTTCTCTTTTGACAAGAGCTTGCCCTTGGTTAACATGGAGTTTACTGTTCTGTTGCCCTACTTCCTGTCCAGCTGCTTAAAAGGCCGCCTCTAAGCCTAGTCCAGTGCCTGAGTATACTGCTTGCTGTGTGCTCCTGCCTTGCTGCTTCTAATTCCTGATTGCGTTGGATCCTCCTGAAAGAACACCGACCGACTCTGGACCATACCCGGTTTCTTCAAGCTGTGCCTGGACTCCGTCTGCCGTCTGTGGTCAGCACTTCTGCCCGGTTCCTTCCGGTTTGTAACCACTCTGGACTATCATCCCGTACGGACACTCCTGGACTTTACCACTTGCCCCTTGTGTCCCGGCTGCTGCGCATTTAGGCCTTCCGGGGTGATTGCCGGACAGTCCCTGTATAGGGGTTCGCTCTGGTGGTCTCCCTGGGGGAGTCCGGTGCGTGGCCCCGGGAATTCCCTTCGCTCCGTTGTGGGAAAGTATTTTGTGTGTTTGTTCTGCTGTGTTTGTTCCGTTCTGTACCTACCGTGGTTACATATTATAAACATCTTGTACCAAGAACTCGTCTCTGGTTGTCATTGCCCTAACGCTATCGAAATCCTCAGAACATACAATAGTATTACAATCAGCAGTTACACCGTTACATACAAGTACTTGAGTCACGGCTCAAGAGTATAGAGGATAAACCTCAGACCATGGTGACATCTGCACATGATCCTCGACTTGCTCTGCCAAACAGATATTCTGGCGATGCCAGATCATGTCGTGGTTTCATTAGTTAGTGTCAGATACACCTAGAGGTCAACTCTTCTCGCTTCTCTACGGAGAGATCCAGAGTAGGCTTTATCATCTCCTTACTTCAGGACAAAGCCTTAGAATGGGCGACTCCCCTATGGGAGCGCTCTGATGTGGTTACTCTGAGACATCAAGACTTTCTTGATGCTCTTAAGGCGGTATTCATGGGTCCGCAGGTTACCCATGATGCGGCTCTGAGACTGTTAGATCTATCTCAGGGTTCGTTATCCACTAGTTCTTATGCCATTGCTTTTAGAACTCTGGTGGCAGAACTAGATTGGCCAGAGAAGGTGTTGATTCCTATCTTCTGGAGAGGGTTGGCAGGCTATGTCAAGGATGCTCTTGCTACTCGTGAGGTCCCTGCTTCTCTGGAGGACTTGATCACAGTAGCAACGAGGATCGATGTACGCCATAAGGAACGTAGACTCGAGGTCTCTTCCTCACGCCCTAAGCATCGGGCTATTCCAGTTGTTGAGGGTCCACTACCATCTTCCTCAGCATCTGAAACATCTCCCACTCCTATGGAGTTAGGTCATACGTCTTCCAGACTACGCAAGTCTGGTCCTCCTATATGTTACGTATGTCGTCAGGCTGGGCACTATGCCAACAAGTGTCCTAGTCGTCAGGGAAACTCCCTGGCCTAGTAACCATTAGAGGGGGGTTACTAGAGACGTCTTCTGCACCCTCTAAGTGTTGTATCCCAGGTCAGCTCTCGTTATCTGAGAATACATGGCCTATTATGGCTTTTGTGGATTCCGGAGCTGACGGGACTTTTGTGTCCTCAGGATTTGTAAAGGGACACAATATTCCCTCTATCATGTTAGAGGCGCCTATTCCTGTCCGTGTTGTTAATGGAACTATGTTGTCTGACTCCATTACATTGAGGACAGTTCCCTTGCGCCTTTCCCTGTCTCAGGGTCACATAGAGGAGATTTCTTTTCTTGTTTTGCCTGAGGGTATAGACGACATTCTTCTGGGTCTCCCATGGCTTCGGACTCATGCTCCTCACATTGACTGGGAGTCTGACAGCATTATTAGTTGGGGTTCGAAATGTCAGTCCCGATGTCTTCCCTTACCACCTAAGGTCATTGCGGTTGCATCTACTGATCTCTCTCCCATACCTACACCCTATCTGGATTTCGCTGACGTGTTCTCCAAACAGGGTGCTGAGGTTCTTCCACCCCATAGGCCGTATGACTGTGCCATAGACCTCATCCCAGGTTCGGTTCCACCTAAAGGCAGGGTTTACCCCCTGTCGATACCTGAGTCGGAGGCCATGTCGACCTATATAAGAGAGAGTTTAGAGAAGGGGTTCATTCGTAAGTCTGTCTCTCCCGCGGGAGCTGGGTTTTTCTTTGTTCGGAAGAAAGAGGGTGATTTGCGTCCCTGCATAGATTACAGGGGTCTCAACGCAATCACAATAAAGAACAAATACCCATTACCTTTAATTTCGGAGCTCTTTGACAGACTGAGAGGAGCTCAAGTTTTTACGAAGTTGGATCTGCGGGGTGCGTATAACTTGGTACGAATTCGAAAGGGTGACGAATGGAAGACCGCTTTTAACACCCGAGACGGTCACTATGAATACCTCGTCATGCCTTTTGGGTTATGTAATGCACCCGCAGTATTTCAGGACTTCGTAAACGATGTGTTCAGGGATTTACTGTTATCCTCAGTAGTGGTGTATCTGGACGACATCCTGATTTTTTCTCCTGATCTGGAGACTCATCGTCAGGATGTCGTTCGTGTCCTTTCCCGTTTAAGGGAGCACTCATTGTTTGCTAAACTCGAGAAATGTGTATTCGAGCAGTCCTCATTGCCTTTTTTGGGTTACATTATCTCACAAGAGGGCCTGGCTATGGATCCTGCGAAGCTCTCTGCTGTCCTGCAATGGTCCGAATCTCATTCCTTGAAGGCGGTGCAACGCTTCTTAGGATTCATAAATTATTACAGGCAGTTCATACCCCATTTTTCTACTTTGGTGGCCCCTTTGGTGGCCTTGACTAAGAAAGGTGCTAATCCCAAAGCCTGGTCTACTGAGACATCTCAGGCTTTTGAGGCAGTAAAAAGACACTTTTCAACTGCTCCCGTTCTTCAAAGACCCGATGAGAGTAAGCCCTTCCTCTTAGAGGTTGATGCCTCTTCAGTGGGTGCTGGTGCGGTCTTGTATCAAAAGAACGGTGCAGGTAGAAAAAGGCCGTGTTTCTTCTTTGCGAAAACCTTTTCACCGGCAGAGAGAAACTATACCATTGGGGATAGGGAACTGCTCGCCTTGAGATTAGCCTTGGAGGAGTGGCGTCACTTGCTGGAAGGAGCGAAACATCCTTTCCAGGTCTATACAGACCATAAGAATCTGACGTACTTACAAACCGCTCAGCGTCTGAATCCTCGCCAAGCCCGCTGGTCCTTGTTTTTCTCCCGCTTTCACTTCTCCATCAACTATCTGTCTGGGAGTAAGAATAACAAGGCAGACGCCCTGTCTCGCTCTATGCTTTCTACCCAGGAAGAGATTGATGAACCTCGTCTTATCCTTCCCTCCAGGGTTTTTCATACGCTCTCCCCTGTGACGTTAGACCAAATCCCACCGGGCAAGACCTTTGTTCCGCCTGATCGACAGAATGATATACTGTCATGGGCCCACACCTCAAAGGTGGGTGGGCATTTTGGTATTAGGCGGACACGAGAGTTACTGGAGAGGTGGTATTGGTGGCCACACTTAGCCAGCCACGTCAAGAGATATGTTGGTTCCTGCTACTCGTGTGCTCGCAACCGTCCATCACGGCAGAGACCGGCTGGGCTCTTGCATCCTTTACCAGTGCCAGATAGACCATGGGAGGTGGTAGGCATGGACTTTGTGGGTGATCTTCCATGTTCACAGGGACATAGATTTGTGTGGGTCATTACGGACCATTTCTCCCGGATGGTTCATCTCGTACCGTTATCGAGAATCCCATCTTCCAGGGTACTAGCCAAACTATTCCTCAAGCATGTCTTTAGGCTTCATGGGATGCCAGATCGTATCATTTGTGATAGAGGCCCGCAATTTACTTCCCGTTTCTGGCGAGATCTTTGTAGCCTTCTGCAAATTGAGTTGAATCTCTCTTCGGCATACCATCCGGAGACCAATGGTTTGGTTGAGCGTACCAATCAATCTATGATTATATACCTTCGACACTTTGTTGCTGAGAACCACGATAACTGGTCCTCCCTCCTACCCTGGGCAGAATTTGCCCTTAACAATTCGCTGGCTGAGGCCACTGGGCAGACACCGTTTGTACTCAATAATGGGCAACACCCTAGGGTACCGGTACCGTTTCCCGCTGCTGCACCTCCTCCTCTTGTGGCCGACTGGGCAACTAATGCCAGAGAGGTTTGGGATCGGACTCAAGAGTCGATCCAAGCAGCTAAGGACCGTATGAAGACGGTGTCCGATCAATTTCGTCGCCCGGCTCCTGTCTTTTCTCCAGGGGACTTTGTGTGGCTCTCTGCAAAACACGTGAGACTTAGAGTGAGCTCTGTCAAATTTGCTCATCGCTTCCTGGGTCCTTATGAGGTTCTTCGACAGGTAAATCCTGTAGTCTACCAATTGAAGTTACCCGTCCATCTTACGATTCATGACAAATTCCATGTCTCACTGCTAAAGCCAGCTATTTTACCTCACGCTCGTGAAGTGCACTCTCCTGCCTCTGATTCCTCTCGCTCTAGCTATGAGGTACGAGCCATAGTTGGTTCTAAGATGGTTAGAGGGCGCAGGTTCTTCTTGATAGATTGGGAGGGTTACGGCCCGGAACATCGCTCTTGGGAGCCTGAGGAGGCTGTCCATGCTCCCGACTTAGTTGCCAATTACCTGCGTCGCCGGGAGGGGGGCCCTTGAGGGGGAGGTACTGTTACGGTTGCTGCGAGCACTGGAGACTAAGTCCAGATTTCCTGCTACTGCACATGTGCGAGCGCTGGAGACTAAGTCCAGATTTCTTGCTACTGCACATGTGCGAGCGCCGGAGACTAAGTCCTATCTTGGAGCCATTGCACATGTGCGGGTGACATCATCGCTGACACGAGGTCACATGTCTCTGACACCTTCTATGCCGATTGGTCACTGGTCATGTGCTTGTGATGCCTTGCTCGGTGATAGGCCAGCATGATGTCACTCCTGTTGTTCTGGCAGCGGATTGGCTCTGGTGTCCTCCATCTTGGATGAGGCACAGAGTCTATATAAGACCCTGACACACGCCGCATGGCGCTCAGTCCTCTTGGTTCATGCATAAGAGTAGACGCTCTGTGCGCGTTCCTCTAGGCATTCCTCTGTCTATGCTGGGTGAGCGCTACCGGCAGGGTAGCGTTCTTATACCTTACAGCTTCGGCTGCTGTCCGTATCCTTACCTCTTAGGGGAGCGGACATAGGCAGGTGCCTGAGGCACATGGTCTGGCTGGGCCTTGTGGTTCGACTCGTAGGTGGACGTTGCCGCTAGGGTAACGTTCCTTATACTGCGACTAGCAGTTGTTCGTATCCTCGCACACTAGGGGAGCGAACAGAGGTAGGAGCTTTGTGCGGCTTACGCTGCTGTTCGTCTCTTTTGCACCACTAGAAGAGCGGACCTAGGCAGGTGCCATATCTAGTGGTTCGTGTCCTCGCACACTAGTGGAGCGAACGCAGGTAGGAGCTTTGTGCGGCTTACGCTGCTGTTCGTCTCTTTTGCACCACTAGAAGAGCGGACCTAGGTAGGTGCCATTTCGCACACATTGCCTTTGTCTCTGTGATTATTAACAGAGATCATTCCACACACCCTCCAAGTAAGGGAGGAATTGCTTTACTTTCTTATTATATCCTTCTGTGAGTTAACAGAGGTATTGCACTCTGCCATAGTCTGCAGCAGAGTCTTTGCACGGTGGACCCTGACTGTCTGATACTCCTTTAGGTTATTATCAGACAGCCCCCCGTAACAACGGGCCCATGGGTCATCAAGCGTCACTGCTATGCGCCGAGCACTAACGTCCACTGACGTCCCCATACAGCGCATAACAGTAACATTTAATGGCTGCCGGTCTATCAACTGTCGCGCATATTAGTGAGCGGCCTCTGATTGGCCGACTGCCATAAGACGTCAGTGTTATGCTCTGCATGGTGGCATGAGTGCTCGGCGCATAGCACTGACGTGTAATGGACCATGGGCCCGTTCTAACAACCATGGTTACTGGCGGCGGGCACCCTCTATATCAAGCACAGAGAGCCCGCCGAGGCCATGCTATGAGCCTGGAACTGCCATCAGTGCGCAGTGCACAGCAGAGATGTTTAATGGCCATCACTGCTTTCCACTGTGCCATGGTGGCTGCCATGACGGCGTCAACTTGGGGACAGTGTGAGTGACAGCAGCGTGGGGTGAGTGGTCCACATGGAAAATGAGGTGCACAGTATTTAAAAGTGAAGAAACAGTATGAAGAAGGGTGAAACTGTAAAGAGAGGTAAGAACAGTATGGAGACGTAAGAACTTGAGGTCACAGTATTTATAAGTGGGACCATGGGGGACAGTATAGATAAGTGGCAGCATAGGGGAGTATTATGGATAAGTGGGTGCATAGGGGGGCAGTATGGATAAGTGGGTGCATAGGGGGACAGCATGGATAAGTGACAGCATAGGAGGGCAGTATGGATAAGTGGCAGCATAGGGGGACAGTATAGATAAGAGGCTCATAGGGGGGCATTATGGATAAGTGGGAGCTTAGGAAGGACAGCATGGATAAGTGGCAGCATGGGGGGCAGCATGGATAAGTGGTAGTATAGGGTGGCAGTATGGACAAATGGGAGCTTAGGGGGGACATCATGGATAAGTGGGAGCATAGAAGGGCAGTATGGATAAGTGGGAGCATTGGGGGGCATTGTATGGAGAAGTGGGAATATATAGGGGCAGTATGGATAAGTGGGAGCATGGGGGGAACAGTATGGATAAGTGGGAGCATAGGAGGAACAGTATGGATAAGTGGGAGCATAGGGGGGATTGTATGAAGAAGTGGGAGTATGGGGAGCAGTATGGATAAGTGGGAGCATTGAGGGGATTGTATAGAGAAGTGGGAGTGTAGGGGTATGTATGGAGAAGTAGGTGAACTATACTGTATGTTGAAGTGGGAGCGTGGGTGGACAGCATGGAGAGGTATATCTGTTTTCTAGTAACACGCTTACTATTGTTAAAGAAGGCTCCCATTAAATTTTGTATTCACTAAATTTGTGTATGTGCATGTAATGTGTGATAATATACTCACCTACCGCTGCTCTCTGGTGTCCAGCGCCGGTCTCCTTTTCTCAGTGACTTTGCTGCACTATAGACTCACTGGGACACTCTGCTCTGCATGTTCCAGAGGTGAATTTTTGCCTCAGGTAGGAGGGGGGAGGCCCATACACAATTCTTGCACAGGGGCCCTTTGCTCTCAGTTTCTGCCCTGGCTGAGCATGTATATTATGTGGTTCTTTTGGCATAATGCTGCACTTTGCCAACAGTATTTTCAAAGACATAAACATATAAGCAAATAAGAACATGGTGCAAAATAGGCACCTAATAAAATGTGAGCTTGTATGTAAGAAAACAGAAGAAATCCAACAAAATGTCATATAATGTTAAAGTATTGAGCACTAAACTTGAACCACAGTTCATCCATGGTGTCATCATATCAGAATAGAATACAGCATAAATGCCATGATGTACTGTTGTAGGGTTATGTTATTGTTTGCCGTAATAAAAAAATAAGCTCTGTATGGGAAAAATTGATCAATAAAATGTATGCTAACCTGAACACAAATGGTTTGTGTAAAGACTGATGATTGATAAAACACAGGGAGCGATTCATCAAAGCTTTTAAACTAGAATATCTGTGTAGTATGCTTTTAAAAGTAACAAAATATATGTGCATTGTGGAGGTGCACAAAAATTTAGCAATTTTTGGTGCTTTAATGCCAGATTATGCAGCTTTGCCAAAATGGGCAAAACTGGGAAGAAGCCAGGGTGTGGTTATGCCCACAAAATAAATTTATCAACACGGGCCAATTGTTTAGTGGAGTAGTATTTCTGATGAGGAGAACACTACTGAGATGTTGCACTAAATTTGTTAAGTTGCTATCACATGGGGTTTAGCTCAAAAATCACCGAGTGTCATGTTGGTATTTGACCCTGTTCACACAGCAGAGTATGACACTAGACTCTGCATCACTTGTTAGGCTTCTTAGGTTCTCTGAAAGGCTCGAGTGTCGACCTAGCTGTGTTCTCTTTGGTTCAGGCTTGCAGGAGTTATGTTCTGTTAGCCTGGTGATTGTCTCTGGAGTCACATGTGGACCTATCTCAGCTACTCCATGCCCTTTATAAAGTGGTGGATTTGATCCCCCGACGTCAATTATATATTGTAGTGATACCATTCCTTGTGCTGTGGTGTTCCAGTTGCTGGATATCTTCTGTGTGTTATTTGGTGTGTTGTGAAAATATTCTTTTTGTCTCTGTATTTCCTCCTTGCACTTTATTTCCCCCTGAGCATGTATTGTCTATACATTTGTGTATACTTGCAATGAATTTGAGTTTTGCTTTTTCCCTGTCTTGTCTTTTTGTGTGGGATTAATCACTCCTGTCATGTCCCTGAGCAGGGCTTGCCAAAAGCAGGGCTATGCTGGTGGCCCAGACCTCTTCACCACCAAAAGTACCTCTGAGATAAGGGACAGGAAGGGCATCCTACTCTGAGGGCCAGTCTAGGAGCTCCGATCCCCGATTATCCCCTCATTGCACATGACTGTTGCATGGCTCAATAAGTGGCGTAAAGCTCGGTATTTAGGTATTTATTCTATGTCAGAATGGCTGCATAGTAATGATATTAATATCGGCATTTTATAAGTTCAGCTCGAGTTGGACTTGTAAAATGATAATATAAATGTCACACAGAAAAACTTTCAAAAATCCTCTTTATCAAAGATTTTTGAAATAGGTCCAAAAAAATCTATTAAAAAATTAATGATGTATGTAGTTTGCATTGTGAATTTTGGTGACAGATCCCTTTTAATATGCACATTAAATAAAATTCATAACTCTGTCCGGGTAATAAAACATTACAAACACTATTTACTTTTTACTGCCATCTCTACTAATCACAACTTGTTTTTAATTAGCAGCAAGATAAAATGACATCAAATATTTTCGTTACAGCCATCCATTCCTTTAAAATAACCACAAAACTCTACTTTTTATGCCTTGATCTTGTATTTTCTTTTTGAATAATTAAAAATGACACATTTTCAATTAAAATAAATGAGAAAAATGGAGCACACTGCATTTCACTGGCCTTTTTCTTTATTCAATTTAATGGTCCACACATATAACTTTTAATGAAGGCTCATCATAGCAAAGCAGATTACAGTTTTGGTCACAAACAATGGATGACATCATAACGGATTACAACATTGTTTTGGTTTCTTGTTGGAGAACCGGAATAAGCTTGTGGAACTTATGTGAGGAAGAAAAGAAATAAAGCCTATGGGACTTCTCTAGATCTTTACCTTTACAATAAATTTCTTTGCATTCTACATGATGATCCTTCACATTGTCAGTATGGTGATTTAATGTTTTTGCAAAATCACATTTCCAAATATTCCTACGTGTTTCTTACTGCTGCATGGTTAGTAAATCGGCTGATACAGCTTACTTTCCCCATAGCGCAATATTGTCAACAACCTTCTTATTTCTGCATTATGGTCTACCCAGCACCTACACAATGTAAGGAATCCTAAAGATGAAGGAAGGCAGCAATGACAGCCTGGAAGGCGTGAAGGGCTGGACAGTGGGTCCAAGGCGAATTTGATTTAGCACGAACAAATTTAGGCTATGTGCGCACGTTGCATATTAGCATGCAGTTACGCTGCGATCTGCACCACAGCGTAACTGCATGCGTCCTGAGTCCCCAGCATAATCTATGAAGATTATGCAGGAGCCGTGCACACGTGGCATCTTAGAGCGCAGCGCTTCGGCTGCTGCCCGAAGCGCGCGTTCTAAGAAGTGACATGTCACTTATTCCATGCGCTCTGCATGCATCCCCCGCTCTGTCTATGGGAAGGGCTGCACTCAGAGCGCATGAAATCGGCTTTTTTTTTTTTTCATTACGGACTCTTTCTGCAGCAATTTGAAGCGCATGTGTGCTGTTCAAATCGCTGCAGACATTTCTGCAGGGACAGAACGCTACGTGTGCACATAGCCTCACTCTCCTGTAGTTACTACATCCCAGCTGCCAAAATTAGACAGTGATCTGAGCCATACACTCTTTGATGGCTTTTCTTGGGTTACTGTAGCTTAGCACTTGTATAATTCAATAGGAGCTTAGATGCATTATTTGAGAAGAAACACATCCCAGTGTACAGAACTGTCCTGCTTCAGGTTTGTCTGTCTGGTGGTGCTGAGACCTGTTAACAGCTGATTTGTGGTCTTACAGGGACTCTGTCACCACAGAATTACTGTTCATTCCAAGAAGATCCTTCCCACTTCCTTGTTTTCTCTGTATCTCCCCCATCTCTTTTTTGAGTGAAATCTATAGCTTCATAGAGCAAAACAAAGGCAAAATAGATGGAAAACAAGCGGGTGGGAAGTTGTATCTAATTATTTAGCCCCACCATCATGCACTGAGCGCCTGTGCTTATTTGACTAGTCACTCAGTGCTAACAAAATCCCTTTAAACATTAAGTTTTAGTAAGCATTCCATTTAAACACTATTGGCATAGCAATAGTCACAGATGGTAAAATTATGTAACCATTAGGCTGTGGCTACATGGCAAATTCAGGTGGTATACCACCATAATACAAGTTTGACTTCAATTTTTTTGTTCTCTTAGTCTCAGCCCCTCTTGGTCAGAAGAAAACCTCATTCACTTATATTGTGTTGCCATATACCATCAACATCTAGCAAACTTTGGCCATGCAACAAGTATAGAGGTCAAAGTGTCGTGTAGCCATAGCCTATACAGTATATGTGTGATGTTATCTATAACTCAGATTCAAAGTAGTATTATGGCTCAGTGGATGGCATATTTTCTTTGCAGTGCTGGGGTCCTGGGTTCAAATCCAACAAGAACCACTTTTGCAAGGAGTTTGTATGTTTTCCCTATGCTTGCATGGGTTTTAGAATGTGACCAACAAAGGGGACAAAATTGCTGTGGATTATGGTGACAAATGATGATTTAGGGATGATCGAATACCTCAAATATTCGACTACGCCCATATTCGACAAATAGGTCGCCGCTATTCGACTATTTGCGAATATTCGATGCGCAATATAAGTCTATGGGAAACCCGAATAGCAACTATTCGGGCTTCCCATAGACTTACATTGCGCATCGAATATTCGCATAGTGGCGACCTATTCATCGAACATTCGCAAAGCCGAATATTGCCGAATATTTGTGATATTCGATCATCCATAATGATGATCTATTATTATGTTTCACCTATGTAGTGCAAAGCATAATAATAGGTAGACAAAGCATAATAATAATAATATACTGAATGTCTCCCGGTGACTAATAGATAGGTCCATCGGGGTTTTCTCTGCCGTTATCTTCATTGTATCAAGCCCTCGGGTTGCTAGTCTTCCTTTTTAGCTTGGTCCTTCTATCCCTATGACCACTGTGGCCTTCTCCAGTGATTGCTCTCTTCATATGATGTGTCTAAAGTAGACAAGCTGCAGCTTGGGGATCCTTGCTTCCAGTGATATTATTATTATTAATATTTATTATTATAGCGCCATTTATTCCATGGCGCTTTACAAGTGAAAGAGGGTATACGTACAACAATCATTAACAGTACAAGACAGACTGGTATAGGAGGAGAGAGGACCCTGCCCGCGAGGGCTCACAGTCTACAGGGAATGGGTGATGGTACAATAGGTGAGGACAGAGCTGGTTGCGCAGTGGTCTACTGGATTGAGGGCTTTTGTAGGTTGTAGGCTTGTTGGAAGAGGCGGGTCTTGAGGTTCCTCTTGAAGCTTTCCACGGTAGTGGAGAGTCTGATGTGCTGAGGTAGAGCGTTGCAGAGTATGGGGGATGCACGGGAGAAATCTTGTACGCGATTGTGGGAAGAGGAGATAAGAGGAGCAGAGAAGGAGATCTTGTGAGGATCTGAGGTTGCGTGCAGGTAGGTACCGGGAGACTAGGTCACAGATGTAGGGAGGAGACAGGTTGTGCATTGCTTTGTATGTCATGGTTAATGTTTTGAACTGGAGTCGTTGGGCGATGGGAAGCCAGTGAAGGGATTGGCAGAGTGGCGAGGCTGGGGAGTAGCGAGGGGAGAGGTGGATTAAGCGGGCCGCAGAGTTTAGGATAGATTGGAGGGGTGCAAGAGTGTTGGAAGGGAGGCCAGAGAGCAGGAGGTTGCAGTAGTCGAGGCGGGAGATGATGAGGGCATGCACTAATGTTTTTGCAGATTCTTGGTTAAGGAAAACACGGATCCGGGAGATATTTTTGAGTTGTAATCGGCATGAGTTGAAGAGGGCTTGGATGTGTGGCTTGAAGGATAGAGCAGAGTCGAGGGTTACTCCAAGGCAACGTGCTTGTGAGACTGGGGAGAGTGAGCAACCATCAAGTTTGATGGAAAGGCTTGTTGGAGGAGATGAGTGAGGAGGAGGAAAGACAATGAACTCTGTTTTGTCCATGTTACGTTTTAGGAATCGTGCAGAGAAGAAGGATGAAATAGCAGACAGACATTGTGGTATTTTGGTTAGTAGAGAGGTAATGTCAGGGCCTGAGATATGTCTGGCTTGATTTGTTCCAAACTTGATTTGTTTATTCTTCTTGTCATCCATGGTATTGATAACATCCTTCTCCAGTACCACATTTCAAAGGCGTTGATTCTTCTTTTTCTATCTTGTTTCTTTATCGGCCAGATTTTGCAGCCATATGTTACTACAGAAAAGACCAGACTATGTAGGAGCCATGACTTTGTTGCCAGTGAAATGTTTCTTAATTTGAAGACCTTGTCCAGTAAATGAATTGGTGATTTGCCCATAGCTATTCTCCTCTTGACCGCCGATGTCATCGCTGCATCCTGAGTGGTCATTGATCCGAGTAGGTTGAAGTCCTACAACTTTTAGTTTGTTGCCATCAATCTCAAAGGTGTCCCAGTCTGTACCTGGCAGTACTCAAAATCTTTGTCTTCTTTATAGTTAGTAGAAGTCACATGTTCGAGCTTTCTATCTTGACACTCCTTCATTTCATCTACGCTTGTTGCTACCAATGTTGTATTAAGATTGTTAATGTTTCGTCCAGCAATTTTGCTTCCTTCTTCTTCAGCAATCAAGCTTTCCTGAAAATAGCGTCTGTATAGAAATGAAAGTGAAATGGTGATAGGATGGAGGCTCGTTTGACGCAATGCTCTACTTTGAACCTTGCCATGTCATGGTGTTCTATATGGACTGTTGCTTCTTGGTCGATGTAAAGGTTCCTAAAGAAGCTGATCAGGTTGATTGGCACACCCGTGTCTTTCATGGTATTCCAGTTTCTGGTGATTAACACAGCTCTAGTCACCTATAAAGAGCATGGTGTTGCTAGTTAACTTGAAAGTAGAAACAGAAGATATTTCATACAGATGTTGCAATTGTTCATATCCATTGCTTTCATGTCTAATTCTTCTGGGCCCCATAGTTACATAAGTGATATGACACATGTAGTGTAGGCAAATTTAAACTCTGTAAAACGAGTATTGTAAAACATCCTTCAGCAGTGTAGAGAGACACCGGTATTCTGGTTATAAGGAACATACAAATGTACGGTTATTTTAGAGCACTTCCATAACCACAAAACAAATAGCATGCAATCTGTTCCTTCAGTTCTATAATGTTTGTTCTATACATCAAGTGCAAAGTCCCATCAGCTGGAGTACTATTAAGGAGCTATAACTGTGCCTGCAGGTCGGGAAATCTATTGGGCTGAGTAGAAGGTTCACTCGGGACACTGTGCACAAATATTTGTAGCCATATGTGTCTTCAAAAGACCAGAAGATGGAAAAATGATTTCCCCCGTTTCCCAACATATCTCACACTTAATAGGTTGGATTTAACATTGTACAATATCTACTTAGTGGAAGTGCATCATCTCAAGAACCTTTGAAAAGTTTTCACAAGCTCCGAGTGAACAAAAAAGTTGAAAAAAGTAAATATGAAACTCAATTTACTGTGACATTTAGTCACCAAGTCAAAATAAGTACTTTAATTGGCTACCATTTAAAATCAACTTAATTTATGAGCATGCTAATTGGAATCAGTAAAATTTGTACAATTAAAGCAGAGCATCCTTAAAGGGGTTTTCCCCGTAATTATATCAAATATCCAAAGAATTTTTGATACATTTACAAATGGTAGTCCATACGCTGGCACCCTCAACAATACAAAGGATATAAGTCCAAACTCCCATTCTTGAGTAGAACAATAGTACATGTGCACTACTATTGCTCCACTCACTTTTATGTGTCTGAGATGAAAGTGGTAGTATGTGTTACAACTTCATTCACACGAGGGACTTTGGGACCCCCGTAATCAGCATTAGTGATGATTTTAATGATCCGGTGTCCAACCTTTAGACACTTATCGCTAATAGGTTGTAAATATATTTAATTGAAGCACCCATTTAATCCAAGACCTTTTTTAGTAACACAATACTTCCTTAGGTAGCACCTCAAAAACATACAATTTATTAGAAGCATTTAAAAGATGGTCCACAAAGATATCAATCCAATGACTACCAAAGGGGTGCAAAACCATTCTTGCACCAATAGCAACGTTATTATAATCTAAAAGCTGAAGAAGCCACAGGATTCCATACATGGCAAAAGTGATGAGTGGTGTCCAATAGAATGGTAAAGAACTTTAGTAGTCATGCTTGTCCACCAATTCATACATGCTCATCCACTGCATTGCACCTCATTAAAAATGTCAAGAGGCTCCGCTCCCTCCTCCCCATGTTGGCAATCCAGAGTTTGAACCCACCAATTTAAAATGTATCATTTATACAGTTGCTAGGTGATATATCTTAAAGGGTTGGTCCAAAACACAAATTCATTTTCGTCCTAAATGCCTATTTATTTAATGCCATAATCTAATCTGTTTTCTAATTTACTTTAATGAAAAATGACTTATCCTTCCCCCACTACACTATATAACTGTTTTATTTTTATTTATTTTACTACTGTATCTTTTTGGATGATGCTTTGTTTGAGAATCCTAGTGCATGCATGGATAATCAAATGAGTTGTCATCAGTGAGTGTTGTAGTAACTGCCACAGCCTATGCCCTCTTCCTGAAACAAAATGTCATCACTTGATGCTTGTTTCAGGGGCTGGGTTTTTCCCTGTTCTACTGAGGATGTGTTAATTGTCAATACTGACATATGCTCAGTGGATTCTCAAAAATAAACTGCTATACAGCTTGATCAGCAAAAAAAAAACCAAAAAGATTTATCTCTCTGAATACAACACAAAAACTATTTTTTCTATAAAATAATTTTTATGGTGTTTTGTCAAAAAATAAAAAAAAACATAGAAATGTGGTATCGCTGTAATGACACTGACCCCAAGAATAAAGCTGTCTTATCACTTTTACCACAAGGTAAACAGTGTAAAAAAACAACCAAAGAAAAAGTATTCCTGAATTCTTGGTTCTTCTTGATTCTACCTCACAAAAAGCAGAATACAAAGCAATCAAAAAATATTATGAGGCACAAAATAGTACCAATAAAAACTCATCTCGCAAAAGACAAACCATTTTATGAAAAAATAAAAAGGTATAGCCTGCACAATTCTGTGATGCAAAAAAAATTATTTTGTAAAAAAGCATTTTCTAGTGCTATAGTAGCCAAACCTAAAAAAATATATATACTGCATATGTATAAATCTGGTATTGCTGCAATTCTACAGACTTGAGGAATACAAGGGCCTAATCATTTATACTGCCCAGTAAATGGCATAAAAAATAAATAAAGCCAATTCTTTAACTGCTGTTGATTTGTTCATTCTGGTTCCCAAAGATTGGATTATGGAGTAGCTCATATTTATCCTGCACTTTACACTGAGCACTTACACTGGGAACTACATGTAAATCTCTGAAAAATGTGATTCAGACAAAATTCCCAACAGAAAATTCATAGTAATGAAGCAGAAGGAGTCACTTTGAACTCCTGTCTGGTCTGTGGTCCAGTGGTGTCCATCTTTTTACGCTGACCGTCCTGGTGACACAAATGCTGCTACATGTGCAGCTGAGACTCTCAATGGCTATCTTGCTCTAGTTTCATCTCCTGATGAACCCCGACACACAAGTGAAGGGAAATGTGTCGAGTGGTTGATAATGAATTTTGGACCATGGAATGCCTATTTTTGAATAATTATCAAAGAGAGGAATGAATATTATCCTGAAAAAAATTTCAGATAAGTAAATCTAACACAATTCTCTATTGCTACAGGTTATTGTCACGAATGACCCTGTGTATTTAGGGAGTGAGCTCAGGGACAGCTTTAAAGGGATAGCAGCCAAGGAATGGGGGCACCAATGAATCTTTGGGGTGTGAGTGGCGTAAGTCGCATCTCCATTGTTAAGTAGTGGAGAGGATCGTTCAGGGCTATCTAATATACCTTGATCTATTAATTACTAGGTGAACTATCCCATGATAATTTTTGAATTCACAATGTGCCTAAACTTCAGTTAATGTCCACAAGTTCAGCAAAATGGATAATTTTAAAGACGAAGATAGTGGATTTTTCTATTATTGCAACTGCTGGACAAAACTTTCTCACTTATTGTAGTGAGGAAAGCCCGCTTAATTTATGGGGTGTGTCTTTCCAGAAGCACAAGCTCGGCAAAAATATACGGGCACTAAAATGTACACAAAAAAGGAAGAAAAGTGGAATTTAAATTGCAAAAAAAGAATAATAATTTATTAAATCAAGTGCACAAATAGTATAAAAAAACAGAATAAAAGTACAATAGATGATGAACAACACACTGACTGGAAAGTTACATAGCACTCAAAAGAGGACGTCACATCAATCTATAAAGAGTCTGTGAACAATTTCAATAATAACATAGTAATAGACACAGTGGTCATGAAAAGTTACAATGGCATAATCACCCTGCATATAGCATCAAGTATGTAATGCGGCATACCAACAATGAGATGACAAGAAAGTGCAGAGCAAAGTGCCAGTAGTGCAACCAGATGTCCGGGGTGAGATTCCGATGCGTGTTTTGCGTGTTTCACATTATACGCTTCTTGAAATAGGGGAGAGGTGTAACACCTTTTGCCTTTCACAAAAACCTTAAAAAGGCCTAGTAACCAGTCATCTGACCAGAACGATAACCAATGAAAAGTAAAAGGGTGGCGTATGCATAGATGGCGCAAGTGGCCAACAGACGCCCACACTGTCGTCAAGTGATGCACGCATGAGTGGGAGTAAGGACATGTCACTATGGCTCCCGGTCAAGCATACAAACACCTTTAAGATGCTGTGGGACGGTGCAGGATCGTATACAATATATGGTACAGTATTATGGTAAACTTCACAGTATGACAGGGAAAACACATTCAATAAAATATATTAGTTAAAACAGTACAGGACGATCAAGTACATAATATCACAATCAAAATATTAAAGTAATGAACACAGATGTCTATTGATGTGTATAGTATCCACACAATATATTAAACATGGATTGCTTCACTAAAACTCTTTGATGTCTCCAAAGATGATGACAAGCAGTCTTGTACCCCCAAGAAGGGCAAAAAAAGAGGGGCTGTAGGATGAAAGAAAAAGTGAAAGATATATTAAATAATTTTAAAGGAAAAGCAATTGCATATCAAACTGTATAAAAAACAAGAGAGAAAAGGACCTGGGGAAAGAGGCGGAAGGATAAAAAATGGCTAATGGCTCACCCCAAAAAAGAAAACCAGCAAAATCTGCTCTATCAAATCCAAATTCCCCCTCCTTTCTGAGCCCCACAATATGCCTAAACCACAGTTAATGTCCACATGTTTGGCACTATTGTAGTGAGAAGAGCCTAATTTACAGGGTGTGTCTCCAGAAACACGAGTTGAGCACAGTATATGGGCACTACAATGTACTGGGCACTATTGTAGTATTGTGACTGAACTGTCTATGACCAAGGGTGTCTGAGTACACTGGAAACGCATGAGATTATGTTAATTTTTGCGATAATTTTATCATGTAACACATAAAGAAGATTTTATGTTATCCTATTATCCGGATTGGATGTGCAGTTTAGTCCTTCCACTTTTATCTCCACGTATTGGGCACTACAATGGCTTATTTGCAATTTCTAATTCTGCAACATTCTATGCGTTTGACTCCATGTTTGTTTTCCAGAGTCTAAATCGTCACTACAAACCTAGATGAGTTACCAGAGGGGTGTAAATTTCAAAATGTGGTCACTTGAGTAGGTTTCTGATGTTCTGGCACTTAGGGGCTCTGCAAATGAAGTCCACAAATTTTTAAGAAAATCTGTGCTTCAAAAATCAAGTCATTCTCCTTCCCACCCAAGCCCTGTCGTGTTGCCAAACAGTACTGTATAGTCACATTTGGGGTATTGCCATGGTCAAGAGATATTGTGTAACATTATGGGGCCTTTTTTTACCTATTCCTCCTGTGAAAATTGGAGATCTTGGGTTAAAATAACATTTTAGTGGTAAAAAAGTAATTATTTTTTCTTCACCGCCCAATAGTATAAAATTGTTAATATGCTCATTCCATCCGCAGTTTGCAAAATGGGGTCACTTGCAGATAGCTCAGGGCCCAGGGCTCTGCCAATGTGACATGGTCCCCGCAAACCATTCCTACTAAATCTGAACTTAAATATGGCACTCCTTCCATTCTTCACTTTCAACTGTGCCTCAAAAGTATTTTTTGACCACATATAAAGTGTTGGCATATTCAGGAGAAATTGCACAACAAATTATATGGTCCATTATCTCCTGTTGGCAAAGCACGTTTGAAACATTTTGGAGTTAAAGCAATATTTTTGTGGTTAAAAATATATTTTTTTTCATTTTCATGGCTCAACGTTATAAAATTATGTGAAGCACCTGGGGGTTCAAGATGCTCACCAAACATTTAGATACATTTCTTGAGAGGTCTAGTTACCAAAATGGGGTTACTTGTGGAGAAGCCCCACTGTTTCGGCACCTCAGAAGCTTTGCCAATGTGACAATGTGCATGACACCCGCAAACCATTCCAACTAAATCCGAACTCAAATATAGCGCTTCATTCCGTCTTCACTTTGTACTGTGCCTCAAAAGTAGTTTTCAATCACATATGGGGTAGTGGCGTACCCGGGAGAAATTGCACAACAGATTGTGTGTGCATTATCTCCTGTTATCCTTGTGAAAATATAAAGCTAAGAACATAGAGGGCAAAAAAGGGTCTTATCAGGTATTAAAGTGCAATGTGCATGAAATAACACTCACCTATTGGGATTGTGAAAGTCACAACCCCTAGTAGGGTCACAAGTAGGCTTGAGGTAATGGCGGCTGCTGCAGCCCCACGTGGCTTAAACTTCATTGCTGGCAAGGAAGAATGGGTTTAATGCCGTGCTTCTGTCGAATGAATAAACTGTTGATTATTAAAATTCTTCTTTTATTTCATAGGTCTACGCATTTCAGGGATCAGGTCCCATTCTTCAGGACAAAGGAAGAAAATCAACAATCAAATAAAAGAATAATTTAATAATCAACAGTTTATTCATTAGGCAGCAGTGCGGCATTAACCACGTTCTTCCCCTCCAGCACTGAACCCTTGTAAAAATGAAATATTTGGGTTAAAATAAAATTTTGGGGGTAAAAATGTATTTTTTTTATTTTCAGGGCGCAACATTATAAAATTCTTTGATTTACTTGGGGGTTCAAGGTGCTCACTAAACATCTAAAGTCCTTAAGGGATCTAGTTTCCAAAATTGGGTCAACTGTCAGGAAGCTCTACTGTTTAGGCACAACAGGGATTCTCCAAACCCAACATGGTGCCTGCTAATATTTCCAGCCAATTTTGCATTCAAAAATTCAAATGGCGCTCCTTCCCTTCTGAACCCTGCTGTGCACCCAAACAGTAGATTTCCACCACACATGTAGTATCAGTGTACTCAGGAGAAATTGTTCAAGAAATTGTATGGTGCATTTTCTCTTGTTACCCTTGTGGAAATGCAAAATTTGGAGCTAAATAACATTTTTGTGGGAAAAAAATAAATTTTTTTCCTTCCACATTGCATAAGGGCATAAAAATTGAAAGTTTGAAAATTACAAAATTGTTATTAATTTTTTGCCAAATTATTGATATTTTCACAAATAAACACAAAAAAATATTGTTCTCAATTTACCACTATCATGAAGTACAATATGTAATGAAAAAAATAGTTTCAGAATCACTGGAAGCCGTTGAAGCTTTCCAGAGTTATTGCATCAAAAAGTGACACTGGTCAGAATTGAAAAAAAAAAATGGCCTGGTCAGGAAGGTGAAAATAGGCTCGAGGGTGAAGGGGTTAAAAAATACATTAGATGATGGCATTAAATAGATAGGCATTTGGAATAGAAATGAATTTGTGTTTCAGACCACTTTTTTAACTCCTTAAAGAATTGCTTAGGGATGGGCGAACCCCCCGATATTCGGTGTTCGGGAGACTCGCCCAAACATTTTGTAAAGTTCGGGTTCTGATATAACGCAAACTTGCATCCGAACCTCGAACTTAGACTTTACAGTTATGTGATGTGGCAGGGGGGCTGTAAAATAAAGAATATAGTTAATAATAAACATTGTCATTATACTTACAGGTCCCGCGATGCGTCCTGCACTCTATCTCCCGCCGCTTCTCCTTCCGAGTACGATCATCGCTGTGCCGCCTGATATCCAAAGGACCTTCCGTGACATCATAGCATGTGACCAGTCACCTGTGAATTTTGTATTATCTCATTGGCTACAGACTGGTCACATGGCTATGATGTCATGCTAGGTCCTGTCAGTGCATCTCGCCGGTACGCGGTGCTCGCTCAAGCATCTCAGTACTTGGTATACTCGGTGAGTGCCGTGTACCGGCGAGATGCTCGGGCACATTCTCGGCTCCCCATCACTGCATGTCGGTGCTCTTTACAGAGTCAGCCCACATGCAGGGATTGGCTGCCACACCCGATGAATCGCGGCGCTGGGAATCAGGTGATCAGAGATCACCATTTCTATAGTAACCCGCTTATCAGGTTACTATGGCAATGGTGGCAGCGGTAATGTCACCACTTACCAACCTGCAGCTTCTGCTCACTGATTGAGTGATTACACAGCACGGGGATGCAGAAGTGTCTTCCTCCTCTGTGCTGTCTGATATAGCAGACCTGCATGGGTTGAAGAAGAAAGAAGACAGAGGACCAGGATCGTGGAGGGTTGAGAGGGAGTAATAAACATGGAGTCCCTGAGTGTCTGTGTATTTATTTCTAATAAAGTGTCTGTGTATTTATTTCTAATACAGTATTTTTTCTCTGTGTGGCGTCTTTTTTTTAACCCTTTTTGGAGATTCTTAATGGCCGGGTCAAACTTGCCTGACATTAAGAAACTCCAGCTTAATACTAGCTGGTAAAACAAAACTGGTATTAACCCCTTATTACCAGGCCACTGTATGAGTTGGATACAGCGCCAGAAGATGGCGCTTCTATGAACACGCCATTTTCTGGGGCGGCTCCGGACTGCAATTCTCAGCTGGGGGGGGGGCAGAAAGTTTGGGCCAACCTGCGCTATGGATTCCAATCCCCAGCTGCCTAGTTGTACCTGGCTGGACACAAAAATGGGGCAAAATTCATGAAATAATTAAAAAAATAGCTTCCCTATATTTTTGGTTCCCAGCCGCGGACAAATAGGCAGGGGTTGGGGGCAACCCGGTTGGTGGCAGCCCGTACCTGCCTGTTGTACCTGGCTAGCGTACAAAAATATGGTGAAGCCCACGTCATTTTTTTTTAGTTTTTTGGCAAAAAACTTAAAAAAAAAAGAAAAAAAAGGCTTCCCTGGATCTTCCATTGCCAGTGAATGTAACACCAAGCAGTGGGGGTTAGCAGCCAGTAGTTGCTTGGAATACCCTTAACTAGCAATACAAAAAATGCAGCGGGAGCCAACGCATTTTTTTAAATTTATTTAAATAACTAAAAAAAATGGGCTTCCCTGTATTTTGATTGCCTGACATCACAGTACTGTAAAAATAAATAAATCATTAAATAAATGACGTAGCGCTCCACGATACTTTTGATTCTCAGCGCAGATAAAGCAGACGGCTACGGGCTGCCGCCCCCAGTGCCTGGTGTTACCTTGGCTGGCAATCAAAATACGGGGAAGCCCATTCATTTTTTTTTATTTAAATTTTTTTTTTTTAAAAAAAAAATGCGTGGGCTCCCGTCGTATTTTGATCGCCAGTCAGGTAAAGCCAGGCAGCTGAGGGCTGGGATTCTCAGTCGCCCGCAGCCGTCCCTGGAAATCGCGCATTGTTTCTTAGCGCCATTTCCAGGTGCTTTACACGGCTTGTCTATCGGCCGTGATGGCGGTGGCTCGCTGGGTAATAAAGGGGTTAATACCAGCTTTGTATTTTCAGATGGTACTAAGCCTGAAATTCATGGTGTCACGCCAAAATAGACATGGCCACCATGAATTTCTAGGAAACAGTAAAAAAAAATCACAAGACAGAGAATATTTTTTTATTAGAAATAAAACAAAAAAACATTTAGACACTCCATCTTTATTATAAAAAAATCGTTAGTCCAACGTAATCCACAGGGACAGCCATGTTAGCTTCATCACTGCGCACAGACATAGTCCTTAAACAGTGAGACGCAAAGAGCAAAGTCAACTCTGCTTCATCATTGTGCACAGACAGTCTATACACAGTGAGAAGCACAGAGAGCCATGTCAGGTCTGCTCCATCGCTCTGGACAGAACGATGAAGCAGAGGCTGACAGTGAGGGGATGACTTGCGTCTTGCATTGCATCACCCCACTCTCCTGACAGGAGCACTCAGCTGTGGAAATAAATGCAGCTGACATCACGGGAGATTGTGCGCCGTGATGCGATGTGACGCAATACTCGCATCATGGTGCACCAGGACCTTTGATGATGTCATACTCACTTGACCAGTCTGTAACCAATGAGGTAATACAACATTCATACGTGACTGGTCACATGGGTATGACGTCACGGTCATGGCAGGTCCTTTTAGCCAGAGGTGTTTACCGGGGAAAACAGCAGTGATCGGCCGAACGTGGAAGCAAAAGCGCTGGGAGGCAGAGTCTGCAGGATGCGTCGCAGGACCTGTAAGTATGATGAGAATGTTATTTTAATAACGTGCTTTTTTTTTTTTAACAGCCCCTGGACCCGAACTGTTACCCGAACTGTAACACGAACGTCCCATAAAGCTCGTTTTCGGCGTCGTTTGCACGAACACCATGTGTTCGGTTCGGAACCCGAACTTTACAGTTCGGGTTCGCCCATCCCTACTAGTCTCCTCAGAAAAGCACTAGCTAGTTCAAGTTGATGAGGCACAGCCGGAGAGGAATTTTTGTAGAAGTGACCGTATTCTTTCTAGATTTGCAGCAATTTCCAGTTTATAAACATTATTGACTCATTCTTATATTGTTTTAGTTGGTTCTGGATACAACAAAAAAGAAAGAAAATTGAAAGATAAATTTTATTTTAGTATGGACTATCACTAATATCACTAAGGATGGTGATGCGCAGACTTGATCTTGGTCTGTCTGGTAGTGCCCAGGCATAAACTTGGTCTGTCTGACGTGGCTCCATTGGAAAAAATTGAGAATCACAGCCTTATAAGATGGCTTCATACAGTTTTAATATTTCTTCTTTTCGCTTGCTTCTTTAACTTTTTAATGAACTATATCTGCACAATAAATATATGCTTTCATAATACATTGCGGTGCTTTGCCCTTATTAAAGTGAATTGCCTCCACTTAAGTGAATGACTTGTTTGAAGATCTCCTTAGTCTGCATAGTCTTGTATTTTGACAGATCCAAGCTGTCATTAACTTCTTATATTACCCCGATTGCCACCGCACCAGGGCAATCAGAATGAGCCTGGTAAAGTGCCATGATTGACACATCTAATGTGATGTACCAATTCTGGGCAGCTGCAGGCTGGTATTTTTAGGTTTGGCTGGCCAATATCCCTTGCTCCTCCCATCCTGATAATTCCAGCTGCCACCTGTCTGCTTTACTCTAGCTAGCTATCAAAAAATAGGAGGGACCCTATTCCTTCCTTTTTAATTATTTATTTAATAATTTTTTAAAAAAAGTGTTGCAGGATCGCCTATATTTTGATATCCAGCCACAATAAAGCTCACAGGTCGGGGCTGCAGCCTGCCAGTGTTATTTTACCTGCACTGTCTATCAAAATATTGCGGGACCCACATCCTTTTTGTAAATTATTTATTTCGTTTTACACTACCATATAGCAAACTGACTGCAACCATTCACAGACGTGGACACAGGGTGGGGGGGGGGGGGCGTGTATAGCAGTCCACAACTAATCACAGACACTGGCACAGAGGGTGGGTGGGGAAAGCAGTGAATATTGATCAATCTTAATAAGCGGGCCCGGAAAAGAGTCTGACCTGCAAATGTGATCCTCCAGGAAACACGGCATGTATAACTATCCTGCTCTTACTACCATTTAACTTCCATTTGTAGCTCCCTAGTGTTTACTACGGCCATTTTACAGCCCAAAAGTTCTCATCCCCATTGACTTGTATGGGGTTTGTTGCCTAGGATCAAGTTCAGCTGCCGAACCCGATTTTTTTTAGTCCATGCTGGTTTGGCAAAACCGAATATCCACAGGTTTGCTCATCACTATTGAATACATATACACATGGCAATTTTTATTTATTTCATCCCATACATTTTTACCTATAATTATCTCATTTCACTTCCACAACCTAGACTATTTAGTGCTGATGCATCACACACAAATTAGATTACAAAAATATTTAAACACAGGTTACAATGTAACTAAATAGGTAAAAAGCTGAGGGGGTAAATACTTTTGCAAGGCACTGTATGCAGTGATTTGGTGATAAGTGTCCTTAATGGGACATCCCATTTACATACAGTTATATTGCATTGATCAGACTTTTTGCCTTGGGTGAAAAAAATGCTACCTTAAAAATGAAATTTTGCAAGGAGGCTTCTGTGGCTGTACAGTTGCCAAGGATATGGTACCCTATAAAAGTGGAGAAATTGGCTTTTAGGGCTTGCTTACACGAGCGATGATTTTCTGTTCTGACACTTGTCTCTAATCAGAGTTTGAGCCAAAGGTTAGTTTACTGTGATATGATTCTCTTGCATGAGAGAATCAGATCACAGGTGCAGAGCACATGCAGAACTTAATTTCTCCATCTTCTTCATTGTCTGTGTCCATGTAAATTAGACTGCACTCGGTTGACATACGAATGTGTGACGCCCTGGACCCCAGGGGTCACAGGTAATAACATCTACCACATACACACACACCCCCATCCCCTGTGAGGTCACATACATGTCACCCAGAAGGGAGACCTGATGCCTCCCCCAGGGCCAGTAGAGCACACCAGGTGGGTGGAGTCAGGCGGAAAGGCACGCCCACCGAGGAGACTACTGTCCTGGGGCAGGAAGTTCAAATGGTAGTTAGTTCTAGTTAACTTTGGAGTTGACAGTAGAGATGAGCGAACTGGACGTGGTTTGGCTCGAGTTCGGTTCGTCGAACGGAGGTCTCGTTCGAGTTCAGTTCGGCGAACGTTCGAAGAACCAAACTCGAACCAATAGGATATAATGGGAGGCAATCACAAACACATAAAAACGCATTATAAATGTACAAATACAGCTAATAAACATTGCCATAACACTTACCGGTCCCCGCGATCCCTCCTGCACTCTATCTCCTGCCGCTATTCCATCCCATGATCGCTGAATCCTCCCGGTGACCAGCACTGCCAGCAGTGATGCAGGACCTATCGTGACGTCAAAATAGCCATGTGACCACTCACGTGGCTATTATCTCATTGGCCACAGACTGGTCACATGACTATGACGTGTCATGTAGGACCTGTCATTGCACTCTCCGGTACACGGTGCACATTTGTGTATTGCCGTGTACCGGCGACATGCTCTAGCACACGGTCGACTCCCCGTTTCGTTAGGGACCGGCTGACACAGCCGGTCATTAACGGAGATCACCGTTGCCATAGCAACGCAGTTAGCGGTGACGGCACCGCTAACTGCGGCTCCGGGAATCACATAATCGGAGCCCTGTTGCTATGGTAACGCGTCTGTCACCGCCAGCAGCACTGATCTCTCACGGAGTGAAGGCTGCACGCTGCTTCCCGTGCAGCCTTCACTGAGTGAAGGCTGCACGGGAAGCAGCGTCTTCCCCCATGCAGCAGTGATGGAGCAGAGCTGCATTTGTTGAACGAGAAAGACAGAAGACCATGGAGCGTGGAGGGCTGACAGGGGGTAATAAAGATGGAGTCTCTAATGTGTCTGTGTATTTATTTCTATTAAAGTATTTTTTCTCTGTGTGGTGTTTTTTTTAACCCTTTATTGGAGATTCTTAATGGCCGGGTCAAACGTGCCTGACATTAAGAATCTCTGGCTTAATACTGGCTAGTAAAATAAAGCCAGTATTAACTCATGATTACCCAGGGCTCCAGGGCTGTTGGAAGAGTTGGATACAGCGCCAGATGATGGAGCTTCTATAAGAGCGCCATTTTCTGGGGCGGCTGCGGACTGCAATTCGCAGCAGAGGTGCCCAGAAACCTCGGGCTAATCTGTGCTGTGGATTCCAATCCCCAGCTGGCTAGTTGTACCTGGCTGGACACAAAAATGGGGCGAAGCCCACGTCATTTGTTTTTTAATTATTTCATGAAATAAGTGAAATAATTAAAAAAAACGGGCTTCCCTATATTTTTGGTTCCCAGCCGGGTACAAATAGGCAACTGGGGGTTGGAGGCAGCCCGTGGCTGCCTGCTGTACCTGGCTAGCATACAAAAATATGGCGAAGCCCACGTCATTTTTTTGGTGGGCAAAAAACTTCTGCATACAGTCCTGGATGGAGTATGCTGAGCCTTGTAGTTCTGCAGCTGCTGTCTGCTCTTCTCCATACAGACAGACAGCAGCTGCAGAACTACAAGGTTCAGCATACTCCATCCAGGACTGTATGCAGAAGTTTTTTGCCCCCTGAAAAAATTATGTGGGCTTCGCCATATTTTTGTATGCTAGCCAGGTACAGCAGGCAGGTACGGCTGCCCCCAACCCCCAGTTGCCTATTTGTACCCGGCTGGGAACCAAAAATAAAGGGAAGCCCTTTTTTTATTATTTCATGAATTTCATGAAATAATTAGAAAACAAATGACGTAGGCTTTGCCCCATTTTTGTGTCCAGCCAGGTACAACTAGGCAGCTGGGGATTGGAATCCGCAGCACAGGTTGGCCTGAGCTTTCTGGGCCCCACTGCTGCGAATTGCAGTCTGCAGCCGCCTCAGAAAATGGCACTTTCATAGAAGCGCCATCTTCTGGCGCTGTATCCAACTCTTCCAGCACCTGCCTGCTATACCTGGCTAGCATACAAAAATATGGCGAAGCTCACGTCCTTTTTTTGTAGTTTTTTGGCAAAAAAAAATAAAAAATGCTTCCCTAAATTCTCCATTGCCAGTGAAGGTAACACCAAGCAGTGGGGGTTAGCAGCCAGTAGCTGCTTGGATTACCCTTAGCTAGCAATACAAAAAATGCAGCGGGAGCCCATATATATTTTTTTTAATTATTTATTTAAATAACTAAAAACAAAATGGGCTTCCCTGTATTTTGATTGCTGGACATCACAGTGCTGTAAAAATAAATCTTTAAAAAAAATGACGTAGCGCTCCACGGTATTTTTGATTCTCAGCGCAGATAAAGCAGACAGCTATGGGTTGCCACCCCCATCTGCCTGCCGTTACCTTGGTTGGCAATCAAAATACAGGGAAGCCCATTAATTTTTTCTATTTAAAAAATAGTTAAAAAAAAAATGACGTTGGGTCCCCCATTTTTGATAGCCAGCTAGGGTAAAGCAGACGGCTGTTGCCTGAAAACCACAGCTGGCAGCTTTACCGTGGTTGGGGATCCAATGTGGAGGTCCCCCCAGGCTCTTTTTTTATAATTATTTTATAAATATTAATAATTACACAAAAAAAGTAGGGTCCCCCCCAAATTGGATCACCAGCCAAGGTAAAGCGGACAGCTGTGGTCTGGTATTCTCAGGGTGGGAAGGTCCATAGTTATTGGCCCTTCACAGCCTAAAAATAGCAGGCCGCAGGCACCCCAGACGTGGCGCATCCACTAGATGCGCCAATCCTGGCGCTTCACCCCAGCTCATCCCGTGCCCTGGTGCACTGGCAAACGGGGTAATAAATCGGGTTGATACTAGCTGTAAAGTCACCTGAGATCAAACCCAGCAGTTTGTGATGTCATGGCGTCTATTAGATATCCAACATCATAAACTGTCAATACTAACAAAAAAAAATCGACAAAAGAAATTTATTTGAAAAAACAGTCCCCAAAACATTTCCTCTTTCATCAATTTATTGTAAGAAAAAAAATAAAGGGGTTCCACGACAACTCTGGACCGTCTAGAATATGGGGGGGAGACACTCAGGGAACGTATCCCCCATTTTCTAGGAGTGCAGACCCTTCATGTGAGGAGTGTGGGTGCAATGAATCTGCACTCACTCTCCCCGGGTCCACAGCAGCAGAGTCCATGTCGTAATGGTTGCTACCAAAGCTGCAATGCCCTGCTCATGAGGTAAGGGCATGCCTAATCAGGAAAACTATTCTACATTTCCAAATATTGGTATTTGCTGATATTATTGCTATTCCACCTACTATATATTGGGGATAGGATCTTGGAGATGGAATACCCCTTTAAGTCCAGTTATCCAGCTGAATGAATACTTAACAGAGCTCGCTATTTAGATGTGTTTTCTTGTGGCGTATAACGGACTCTCATGTTTGGTAGTCGTTCAGCAGGGAAACTATAAAAGCAAATCCCTCCATTTGGAAATGTAGTATATAGCTCTCCTGATCAATTATGTTCCTTACCTCATGAGCAGGGCATTGCAATATTAATAATAATTTATTCATTTATATAGCGTTATTAATTCCATAGCGCTGTATGTCTTTGGAGTGTGGGAGGAAACCGGAGTACCCGGAGGAAACCCACGCAAACACGGAGAGAACATACAAACTCCTTTCAGATGGTGTCCTTGGTGAGAATTGAACCCAGAACCTCAGCGCTGCAAGACTGCAGTGCTAACCACTGAGCCACCGTGCCGCCCATTTAGCTTACAGATGCATAACCACCACTCACTGTGTCTGAACACAGGAAGCTGAGCTGACAGCCGCTCTGTGCATGCGGCAGCGTCTATTGTGAAGGAGAGGGCCATGGGGGGATCAACGCTGCACAGGTACCGTGGGACACCGGGGAACACCGGTGGGGTTATAGGGGGTGACCTGGTAGGGCCTGGGGAGGAGTTTTCTATCGCATGTGTCATGGCACATGCGACAGAAATCAGACGAGTAGGGTGAATGCGGCCGACGCGCTGCTGTGCGCGCGGCCATCTTGGATTTCTGGGAGGGCATCAGGGGGGGCACTTTGGCGACACCGGGGGACCGGGGAGGAGATTTATCATGTTTGTTCATGCCAGATGGGAGATAAATAATTTTTTACCGGCGCTGTCATTTACTGTAACGTGATCATCGGTATACGGTGTATACCTGTGATCACGTGAGCGGGGACCGGAAAAACCGTCCTGAATCATGATCTCCAGGGTCTCAGCTAGCCCTGAAACCCCGGAGATTTTCTGACGCTGGGGGGCGTTATTCACTTATTTCTGCCTGCTGTTTATAAACGGCAGATCAGAATAAGGCTACATTCACACGACCGATCCATTTTTGTGGTCTGCAAAAAACAGTCCATTGTTTTTCACGGGTGCATGCGTGTGGCATCCGTTTCCGTTCCATAGACGGTCCGTATGTCATCTGTTTGTCATCCGTGTGTCTTCAGTTTTTTTTGTGTACTGCAAAAAAACTGAAGGAGGGAAATTACATAAATTTACCCAGGATCCTTAGCTTCAACCTGCATGAGGCGGTCACATGTTCACTCCAGTGCCATTTTCTACTGCTTTTCACAGCGTAGAGCGCTCTGGTGATTTTCTTGTGCTTGTGCACTTCATATCAGTCTTTCTGTCATTATAATGGCAGAAAGACACATAATGTCCCACTCTCCTGCATTTTTTAATTTTGCACCCTTTGGTGCCTTTCATGTGGCACTAAAGGGTGCTTAGCTTTGTATTTAGCCAAAAAATGAAAACAAAATGACGTAGGGTTCCCCCTATTTTTGTAGCCAGCTAGGGTAAAGCAGACGGCTGCAGCCTGCAGACCACAGCTGGCAGCCTCACCTTGGCTGGTAATCCAAAACTGAGGGCACCCCACGCTGTTATTTTAAATTAAATAAATAATTAAAAAAAAACACGTAGGGGTCCCCCCAAAATTGGATCACCAGCCAAGGTAAAGCAGACAGCTGGGGTCTGATATTCTCAGACTAGGGAGGTCCATGGTTATTGGACTCTCCCCAGCCTAAAAATAGCAGGCCGCAGCCGCCCCAGAAGTGGCGCATCCATTAGATGCGCCAATCCTGGTGCTTCGCCCCAGCTCATCCTGTGCCCTGGTACGGTGGCAAACGGGGAAATATATGGGGTTAATACCAGATGTGTAATGTCACCTGGCACCATGCCCTGGGGTTGGTGAGGTCAGGCGTCTATCAGATACCCGACATCACCAACCCAGTCAGTAATAAAATAAAATAGACGACAAACACTTTTTTATTTGAAAAAACACTCCCCAATACATTCCCTTTTTAACTAATTTATTAGAAAAAAAAACAAATCCAGGTCTGGTGTAATCCAAGCGGTTGTCATGACGATCCACACTGTCCCAGTCAATGAAGAGCAGGATGTTCCCCATTGGCTGGGAGAGCAGTGCAGTGACCTGAGCTAACATCAATGGGTCAGCCCAGGTCACTGCAGGGGATGACAAGTGCTGCTGTCAGCGAGGTACATTACCTGCGCTGATCTCCTGCACTGCTGACAGCACCTGTCACTGAGTTCAATGACCGCCGCCTTCACAGCCAAGTATCGCGAGAGGCCCGTGACGTCACCGCTAGTCAGTCTCGGGTCGGAAGCGAGAGAAGGTGATGTGACAAGCGGCGGCCATGGAGGACAGTGACAGCACTGAGGTCGGGACTTCATCACCGCAGGTAAGCCGAGTGGGACCATGTGTGCAGAGTGCCAGGAGGACGTCAGTGTCGTGGACTGCATGGCTGGGGACGTGTGTGTGTGTGTGTGTGTGTGTGAGAGTGTGTGTGTACATGCCGCGTGCAGGAGGGGGCGGAGTGAGCTGAGTGGGGAAGTGTGGGCTTCCTGCACGTAACTAGGATAAACATCGGGTTACTAACCAAAGCGCTTTGCTTGGATACCCGATGTTTATCTTGGTTACCAGCTTCTGGCAGGCTGCCAGCAATTGCTCCTGCACACTGTAGCTGTAAAAAGCCCTGCTTTTTGCTGCTAGAACCGTTCTCGAACGTATCTAGAACTATCGAGCTTTAGCGAAAAGCTCGAGTTCTAGTTCGATCTAGAACAGCCCCCAAAATCACTCGAGCCGCGAACTGGAGAACCTCGAACCGCGAACCGCGCTCAACTCTAGTTGACAGTGAGTGGTAGAGGAGCAGCTGTCAGGGACCCGGGTAGGAGCCTGGGCCCCGTTGAAAACGTCAGGCAGGCAGATGGTGGTGGCCGTCTGCAGGAGTACCGGTACAGCAACCGGCGGAACCGTACGGACCGGGCCTGGGTTGGAGCCTGCCGGTCCCGAACCGGGGAGTCAACCGTGTACCGGAGCACCAACAGAAGGGTACTCAGACCCCGTCCTAGCTTAGAAGCCGCTGAGTATAGGCAAATTGACTGATTGCTGGCCGGACCTCACGGGTTCATCCACAACCAAAGTCCCGAAAGAAGGCAAAAGCCCACCGAGACCGAGTGAGCGCCACCGCCAAGGGCCAAACACCCGACGGGCCAGCGCCTGTGGGCAACCGAGGGCTCCTCCGGCAGCTCAACGCTGGGAAGCGGGCCACCACTGCTTAGGCAGGGGGGGCCGAAACACAGACATCTAGAGGTGCACGGGGAAAGGGGCCAACATCAACCCCACAGGGGACACCAGCAGCCGGCCTCGGGGACCGACCTCTACTGAACTTTGGTTTACTAATGACTCTGAGTGTCAATCAATCGTGAGTACACTAGTGCCATCCGGGCATGACGCTATACCGCGGCACGGCGCCCTGCACCCCGGCGACAAAATCAGCCCTTATGGTCCCCCACCGGGCCCCGGGACACACCGCCCCTACCCACGGAGGGGCTAACATCTCAGCTGCGGCCGCAACACCGATCCCGGACGAGCCCGCCATCACTTCAGCCGCAGATGTGGT
Organism: Anomaloglossus baeobatrachus; assembly: GCF_048569485.1. Taxonomy (NCBI): domain Eukaryota; kingdom Metazoa; phylum Chordata; class Amphibia; order Anura; family Aromobatidae; genus Anomaloglossus; species Anomaloglossus baeobatrachus. Next base: position 500,523,211 of record NC_134354.1, read on the forward strand.
GCATTCCTCCGTCACCAAGACCCGTGGTTGGCGTCACGACCCGTTACACGACCACTAACCCCTCCCAACCGCCTTCCCTTAACAAGAGCGACGTGGCCCCCGGTCCGGAGGTGCTCGTGCCACCGAGTACCCGAGCCCGGACCTTGAGCGGTTTGGCCCGAGCAAGCGGAGGAAGCGGCCGGGCCCCTCTCAGGGCAGTACAAATGCAGTTGAATGTTTCAAAAGCACCCATTGACTTAAGTGTGTGCACACCATCCTATATATGGTGCCAAAAAGTGCTGGTTGGCACTGCCCCATAGTATAACATTGGTCCAAGCGCTATCTGATAAAACACCGGATATACCTTGTCCATGTTATACACTTGTGTGAGCGAAGCATTAGAGTAATACTGATGATAGATGTCAATCCAACAGAATATGCTTCTGCATCTCTAGTTCACTTTAGGCTGGGCAGTTTAGGGTATTAGGAGGCATGGAGTAACCTGACCTCATTATTTCTAAACGCTTTATTGTTTTAAGATAAGAAAGTACAGTACATCATGAATTCTTGTAAAACTGGATGGGGACCTGTTTTTCCAGCGGCATCTGTCAATCAGGACAGTGATGTCTGCCAGATATGGTTATTTTGAGCAGCTACATGGAACACTGCATTGTATTTTATCATATTTTTAATTATTAATAATTGCTTCAGCAATACCAATCCCAAATCCCAGGAATATTCAAGTATTTCCTGGCCCCAATTTAATTCTCTGTCCCTGCAACAACATATTCTGCAACCTATAAAAATAATAAATTTATGTTAGGTGCAATGAATCATGTTAATTATTAATCTAAGCTGAGAGAATGTGTTTCCTTTAAAAAATAGCGGTGCCATACGCAACACTGACAATAATCTCAATGCAGGGATTTATTTTCGCTTCTGCGTTCCTGGAATTACTTTTTGACAGTTTTCTTTTTTTTTTTTTTCTATTTAATTTGAGTTATCATCTTCACCAGAAAATCTGAGTTTTTGGAGATGAATTAATACAGGGAATTAATTTTGGACTCTCATGCTTAATTCATTTTTCTTAAAATGAGTAATTGAAAAGGACTAAATAATTTATCTTCTTAATGTTACTTGGGACTTTTAAGCAACTTTGCTGTAATGCTCAATTATAGAGTATAGACAAAAAAAGACTCGCAAATGTGCAGAAATACTATAGAGATATCAGAAAGTCACAGGTAATTAAAGCCCCACTATTTCTACGTGTCTAGAGTCCTACTATTTTTCAAGATGGCAAAGAGAGAAGTTTACCTTAAGAGGAGTTGTGAGACACCATAACTAGACTTAGCAGACTTCTTAGCCTGCCATGTAGAAATGTTTCTATATAAAGCCCGCTTTACACGCTGCAATATATCTTACAAAGTGTCGGCGGGGTCACGTCGTAAGAGACGCACATCCGGCATTGTAAGGTACATTGCAGGGTGTGACAGGTACGTGCGATTACGATTGAACGAAAATCCGTTCATCGCATACACATCGTACCTTTCTCTAAAATTGAACGGCAGGTTGTTCAATGTTTCCGAGGTAGCACACATCGCAGTGTGTGACACCCTGGGAACGATGAACAGATCCTGCCTGCGTCCTGCAGCTCCCGGCTGACAATGCGAAAGGAAGGAGGTGGGCGGGATGTTTACATCCCGCTCAGCTCCGCCCATCCATCTTCTATTGGCCGGCTGCCGCGTGATGTTGATGTGACGCCGAACGTCCCTCCCACTCCAGGAAGTGGATGTTCGCCACCCACAGCGAGGTCGTATGGACGGGTAAGTACGTGTGACGGGGGTTAATCGTTTGTGCGGCACGTTCAACAAATTGAACGTGCCGCACATACAATGGGGGCGTTGCAAATCGCATATGAGATCGTATGCGAAATTGCAACGTGTAAAGCAGGCTTAAGCCATATTGTAGCCACTTCATTAAAAATTTGAGAGTTCCTCTTAATACTATCTGCCCTTTCTTGGAGTATAATCCTGTCACTGATATTTGTCCCGAGGAAGGGGGCTGTGACCCCTGAAACGCATAAACCTATATCTTCTTTGTTAATATAAGATATGGATTAACAATTTCTGCCATTGGATCTAGTGATAAGCATCGCATGATACCCGTCTTTCCTGACAACTACTAATTCTAATTCTTCGGGGCTCCAGCTATTTTCACCCTGTAACCACGCTATTAAAGGAGTTGTGACCATCATAACCCCTATAGGTGAGTGTTCCTACATTAATTCCTATTGTTGTTACCAGTTAAGACCCTATTGCACTTTTTTCTCCACAGTCTCCCTTTGATCTCGATTAGAATGTTTTAGAGCAGAGACAGGACATGAGAGGTAGGGAATTGGTGCCAGTAATGACTGCAAATTCTTCAGACATTTTTGGATATTAATGGCACATATATTCCTATAAGTGTGGTAAGTGGTGATGTCATGAGTGCGATGACAGGTCTTGACAATGAAATATAAATGTGGTCATAGAGTAGGAGAGGGAAGTTAGTAAAATCATGCATTGAGGACTTCCGGATCCGGTCCTGGCTGAGGAGGCAGCATAGAGGGGAAGCTCCCGACACCCCTCTGAGAAACCGACGATAAACAACATACCCGGGCAAGTGAGCGAGCCGAGAGCAGCACGTCTGGGAGTAGGAAGCAAGCAGCTATTGAGCGGTACTTACTGAGGAGTGCTGGCGGCGGTGAGGGGCCCTGGAGGAATGGAGATCCTGACAGGCAGCGTGAGGAAGAGGAAACTGCCATGGCGCCGACGAGCCTGATGGAGGAGGAGCCAGAGTCCCCAGTGCAAGATGTGGTAATGAAAGGCAGGAGAGGGAGAAATGAAGGAGATGAGAGCAGGGGGTCAGAGGAGGATGGAGCAGGAGAGAAATCGCTGCAGGGGATTGAAGAGGGGGGAACCCAATGGGAAGAGGAAGGTGACATGGAGGAACAAGAGAGAGAGGAGGAGGAGTGCGGCAAGGAAATGGTGCACAGAGACGCAGGAGACTGGATTGAACACTCAGACACGCAGTATAAGGTGTCTAATCATGATCAACGCCAGCAGAAGCTGCATATCAGAAAAAGTAAGGCTGGGTTCACACATAGGGACAGCGACAACGACGTCGCTGTTACGTCACCATTTTCTGTGACGTAACAGCGACCTTGTATGTCGCTGTTATGATCGCTGCTTAGCTGTCAAACACAGCGACGCAGTAGCGATCATAACATCGCTACATGTGCAGAGAGCAGGGAGCCGCGCACACTGCTTAGCGCTGGCTCCCTGCTCTCCTAGCTACAGTACACATCAGGTTAATTAACCCGATGTGTACTGCAGCTACATGTGCAGAGAGCAGGGAGCCGTGCACACTGCTTAGCGCTGGCTCCCTGCTCTCCTAGCTACAGTACACATCGTGTTAATTAACCGATGTGTACTGCAGCTACATGTGCAGAGAGCAGGGAGACGGCAGCGTGAGAGCGGCGGAGGCTGGTAACAAAGGTAAATATAGGGTAACCACCTTGGTTACCCAATGTTTACCGTGGTTACAGCTTACCGCAGCTGCCAGATGCCGGCTCCTGCTCCCTGCTCGCTTCATTTCGTCGCTCTCTCGCTGTCTCACACAGCGATCTGTGCGTCACAGCGGGAGAACAACAATAAAAAAACGAACCAGGGCTGTGTGTAACGAGCAGCAATCTCACAGCAGGGGCCAGATCGCTGTTCAGTGTCACACACAGCGAGATCGCTAATGAGGTCACTGCTGCGTCACAAAAAACGTGACTCAGCAGCGATCTCAGCAGCGATCTCGCTGTGTGTGAAGCACCCCTAACACCCCTTCTAAAGTAAACAAGAAACAGCCAGGCACAGCATTATCTAAATCCTGTAAACAAATGGGGGAGGGAGGAAAAGTCTTAGCACAGAATAAGTGAACCTGCAGGCCAAGACAAGCATGCACAAGAGCTCAATGTTGATTATAAAAAACTGGCTGAGGAAGTGGCATCACATCTGTCAAAAGAGATTAAAGTGGCCATTGAAACAGCCATACAAACATCCCTAGCAGCTATGCAAAAGCAGATAAACGTCCAGGCATATAGACTGGCAGAAACAGAGCAGAGAATATATGACTCAGAGGAGAAAATACTGGCTATGCAAGAGCAAATAACAGCTCTAGTGAAATCTAACGATTATTTGAGAGATAAAGCGGAAGATTTGGAGAACCGGTCAAGGCGCAATAATTTGTGCATTGTGGGGCTGCCATAATCGGTATCTTTGGGACAGCTGGATAGCATATGTGAGCAGGAGTTACCTCAGGCCCTGGGCATTAAGGCTAAATTCAGAGTGGAAAGAGCGCACAGAGTTTGACCACTGAGACAACAAGAAGCGAATAGGGGAGAGGATCCAAATCTAAACAAGAAAGCCCCGCTGAGAGCTAGGAAAGTGATAGTCAAATATCTTGATTATAAACATAAAGAGGAAATACTGAGGGCGTTTACAGACAGACAGCGTCCATTGCATTACCAAGGCAGTAGATTGCTGATTTTTGGAGATTATTCAGCCGAAGTCTCCAGAAAGAGAAAAGAATTCAGCAAAGTATGTTCATTCCTGTATAACAGGGGTGGGGAACCTCCGGCCCGCGGGCCGCATGCGGCCCATCATGACCTTTTATATGGCCCCCGGGCAGATTCCCGGGGGAGGCAGTGCTGGTGCTGTCACCGCGGTCTTGCTGCCGCCGGCCCTTTAAATCCACACATTGCTGTTTGTGCTGCACTGTGTTCTCCCGTCGGCCAGTGCTTACTTTGTGGGCGGGTCCACAGCAGCCTCACAGCTTCCAGCCTTCTGTGTCCGCCCCCTGCCCTCCGGAGATCAGTGCCCGCCTTCTCCTTCTGATGCAGTGTGTCCGGCTCCTGCACTCCGGTGATATGAATGCAATGCTGCTGTGAGTCCAGCGCCGACCCTCTGCTGCTATGTGCCCTGCCCAATGCTTTGTGCCTAAACCCCAGTTCTGTAAACCTTCTCCCCCAGAGTGGCATGAAACTCTCAGCACAGTGTGCCCCCCAATGTCCTGTGTGCACCCCTCCCCCAGTTCTGTGTGCAGCCCCCCAATGTCCTGTGTGCACCCCTCCCCCAGTCCTGTGTGCACCCCTCCCCCAGTCCTGTGTGCAGCCCCCCAATGTCCTGTGTGCACCCCCCACACAATCCTGTGTGCATCCCCCCCAGTCCTATGTGCACCCCCCACACAATCCTGTGTGCAGCCCCCCCAGTCCTATGTGTACCCCCCACACAATCCTGTGTGCACCCCTCCCCCAGTCCTGTGTGCACCCCTCCCCCAGTCCTGTGTGCACCCCTCCCCCAGTCCTGTGTGAACCCCTCCCCCAGTCCTGTGTGCAGCCCCCCCAATGTCCTGTGTGCACCCCCTACACAATCCTGTGTGCAGCCCCCCCGTCCTATGTGCACCCCCCACACAATCCTGTGTGCAGCCCCCCCAGTCCTATGTGCACCCCCCACACAATCCTGTGTGCAGCCACCCCAGTCCTATGTGCAGCACATCACCCAGTCCTGTGTGCACCCCTCCCCCAGTCCTGTGTGCAGCCCCCCAATGTCCTCTGTGCACCCCCCACACAATCCTGTGTGCAGCCCCCCCAGTCCTGTGTGCAGCCCCCCCAGTCCTATGTGCTGCCCATCACCCAGTCCTGTGTGCAGCCCCCCCAGTCCTATGTGCTGCCCATCACCCAGTCCTGTGTGCAGCCCCCCCAGTCCTATGTGCTGCCCATCACCCAGTCCTATGTGCTGCCCATCACCCAGTCCTATGTGCTGCCCATCACCCAGTCCTATGTGCTGCCCATCACCCAGTCCTGTGTGCTGCCCATCACCAAGTCCTGTGTGCTGCCCATCACCCAGTCCTGTGTGCAGCCCAGCCCCCAGTCCTGTGTGCAGCCCAGCCCCCAGTCCTGTGTGCAGCCCAGCCCCCAGTCCTGTGTGCATCCCAGCCCCCAGTCCTGTGTGCAGCCCAGCCCCCAGTCCTGTGTGCAGCCCAGCCCCCAGTCCTGTGTGCAGCCCAGCCCCCAGTCCTGTGTGCAGCGCAACCTCTGTGTGGTGCCTGTGACCCAGCCCCGCGTGTGGTGCCTGTGCCCCCAGCCCCGCGTGTGGTGCCTGTGCCCCCAGCCCCGGGTGTGGTGCCTGTGCCCCCAGCCCCGCGTGTGGTGCCTGTGCCCCCAGCCCCGCATGTGGTGCCTGTGCCCCCAGCCCCGCGTGTGGTGCCTGTGCCCCCAGCCCCGCGTGTGGTGCCTGTGCCCCCAGCCCCATGCCCCCAGTTAATTAATTGTTTCACCCAATATAGCAGGGTCATTTAAACATTGATAATTTTGTGCGGCCCCCGAAGGTTGGTAGAAATTTCCAAATGGCCCCCAACAGAAAAAAGGTTCCCCACCCCTGCTGTATAACAAAAAATTCAAGTGCCAACTGTTATACCCTGCCACACTGAAAGTCAGAAATCTCAATGGCTCGTTTGCATATTACAAAGACTATAAAGAAGCAGAGCGTACTCTCATGGCAGAACAGGATAAGAATTGGGCTGACGGACAAAGAAGAGGAAATAATGGAGAAGGGACCAGCAGAGGAGGATCCCCAAGAGGCCCAGGGAAAGACCCGAGAAGCTTTGAGGAGCAATCGTGGGTGGGGAGTGGAGAGGAGAGGAGGTTGAGCCCAGTACAACAAAACAATCCTCGTTCGGAACACAGAGACTAACTGTTGGGAATGGTTCATGATAACGGAACTGAACTAGATATTGCTGGTCCTGTTCTCGCTCTCTTGCACTTGTTCGCTCTCTTACTTTCTCTTCCTCATTTTCACGTTCACGCTTACTTTCAGTTCCATTTTCAGTTTCACTTCCATATTCAGTTTCACTTTCACTTTCATATTCAGTTACACTTCCAGTTTTACTTTCAGTCCCACACTCACCTTGTCTTACACTCTTTTTCTCTCTCGCCTATTCTGTCTCACGTTTATTTTCAGTTTCACTTCCAGTTTTACTCTCATTTTCCCTTCCACTCTCACTCGCCTTTGTCCAGGAACAACTTCCAGGCACAAATGAAGTGGATCTGTCTGCTCTGAGTTTTGGGATGGCCACCAGAGAGTAGAGCTAAGTTGGACTTGAAGTTCTTATAGAGGTCTTGTCGTACTGTACTATTTTCGACATATTATTTAAGGCTCGTTCATGTGACTCATGTGAATCCGGGGCTAGAACGTATACTCTAAGGGGGGTGACTAGGGAGCTCAACAGTTTGGCTAGGAAAAGGGGAAGTCATCAGCATGGCAAAAAGAGCCAAAAATTTCCCAGAAGGGAAAACTTGTTCTACAGTTACTTGTTTTTGTTATATTTGGTATTGCTATCCCTACAAGGTGGGGAAAAGATGTGTCAAGCCTGGGGGGCAAATTCTATACTTGGCGATGTATGTCTCGTCTCTTGTGAGTTCAGGGTCACAGGGGAGGAAGTAGTAAGAGCAAAATACAAAGGCAAACATGGTACAAATAACTACATGGAATGTTAAAGGCTTGAGATGTCCTAACAAACGAGCAATGATACTAAGACATCTGAAAAGACTAAAAACAGATATTGCTTTATTACAGGAAACGCATTTGGGGAAGGAGGACTTTTTCCGCATGAGAAAATACTGGGTGGGTACTGTATATGGGGCAGAGGCACAAGGTGATTCTAATACATGAACAGCTCAGCCATGAAGTAGTGACACACGAGGCAGACGATCAGGGACGGTGGCAACATTTAACAATAATTAGTCTAGCGGGTAAATTAAGTATCTACAATGTCTACGGTCCAAACTCCCAACAGAGCATATTTCATGATGGCATAAAGGCCAACATACTAGCAGATGGGGAGACCAACATCATAGTGGGAGGTGATTTTAACTCAGTCCCAGACTCAGCTGAAGACAGGAGGAGGGGGAAGGAGAGGACAGGGGATGTGGACTGAAGGCCGGACCATAGGGATGTAACATTAGAAGATGTGGGTTTGAAGGACATCTGGAGATTAGCTCACCCGCATGATAGAGAATATACACACTTCTCGCATCCTCATGATAGCTGGTCGCGTATTGATCAATTTTGGATTTTTCAAGGCCTAGTTTTTGGGGCACAAGAATGTGTGATAGAAAACATGGTGATATCTGATCATAGTCCGGTGAGATTGGGTATCAGAGAGAAATTCAAGAGAGGTACAGATATCATATGGAGATTTCCATCGTTTCTTCTCAGACAAGATAATTTCCACAGGGTATTACAAGAGTGGTGGGGAGAATTCACAGAGGAAAACAAGGAACACAAAGGGAACCCAGTGCTATACTGGGAAACGGTAAAAGCGATCTTGAGGGGTCGCCTGATTGGATTTCGCGGCCATGATCAAAAGGAAAACCAATGAGAATTATAACGCCCAGAATTAAGCAGTGCGGGTAGCATACACAAAGTATTTGGCAAACAAATCTCCCACAGCAAAAGACAGATGGTTGGAGGCGAAAAGGGGGTTCGATGAATGGGCCAAAAAAAAAGGAACAACTATTTTGGTCGCATAAGGAAGCAGAGTTACATAGATTTGGCAACAAGGCGGGGAGGATGTTGGCAAATTTGGCAAGGGGTAGCAGGAAAATGACAGTGATTTCCAAACTAAAAAGAAAGGGGGGGAAGGTGACCACAGATCCTAAGTAAATTAATAAATTGTGGGAGATTTTTATAGAAAATTATATGGGTCAGGAAACAATGACATGACTGACGAGGTAGAGTGGTTAAGACAAGCGCACTTGCCTAGCTTAACAGAGGAAGATCTGAGTGACCTAAACGCAGATATCACAGTGGAGGAGGTGACTAGAACAATCGGGGAGCTTAATACCAACAAGGCAACAGGCCCCGACGGTTTTAACAGCAAATTTTATAAGGCTATGAGAGATCTGATCTCGCCAGATTTAACTGCTGTATTTAATGAATTTTTGGAAGGAGAGGAAATTCCTAAAAATTCAAACGTAGCATATATCAAATTACTCCCTAAGGGAACTAAAGACCTGGATGATCCCACTAATTATAGACCCATATCACTTATAAACCAGTATTTAAAAATAATGTCTAAGATCATGGCTAATAGATTGGCCAGGATTCTTCCAAGGATCATTACAGAGCACCAGGTAGGGTTTATTAAAGGGAGAAATGCTGTCACTAATATCCGAAAGACAATACTGGTGGTGGATGCGGTGAGATTGGAACAGATAGAGAGGGGGGCAAGACCCGCTCTAGTTACACTCGACGCAGAAAAAGCGTTTTATAATGTAAATTGGAGCTGGTTGGACAAAGTACTAGAGGCCAGAGGAATTGTAGGCAAAATGAGGCTTTACATTAGGAATCTTTACGCTAACTCAGAAGCTAGGATACACACTCCAGGTTTTCTATCAGACGTGTTCCCTTTGATGAAGGGAACAAGACAAGGCTGCCCGTTATCTCCCCTTCTATTCAACTTGGCCATTGAACCATTGTCAAGAATACTGCAGGGCCTGAATAGTTTTAAAGGGATTAAGGTAAGGGGAACTGAAATAAAGACAGCACTTTTTGCCGATGATGTCATACTATATATGGGGGACCCTAACACGGATTTGCCACAGACTCTAGCCCTAATTGAAAAGTTTGGATTAGTCTCAGGATTCAAATTGAATAAAAAAAGTGTGAGATCCTGTTCCTAAAAGGGGGGAATGCAAGAGATGGTTGCCTATGTGGCATTCCTATAGCCCAGACATCCACATAACTGGGAATTCATATAGGAAGAACGGTGGAATCAATTTACGAGATGAATTATGGCCCGCTAATTAGGAAAATTATAGCACAACCAAAGGGATGGAAGGGTCTGCCCCTACCACTACTAGAAAGATGCCACCTGATAAAAATGATGAGCTTTCCTAGGCTGTTGTACCCATTCTAGACGATCCCGATATTGCTAAAACTGAGGGACGTAAATAGGCTCAACTCAGCGTATGCGGATTTTATATGGAGGGGAAGGAAACCTAGAATAAAGTTACGATCACTGATGAAGTCAACAGAGGAAGGAGGTCTTAGTTTCCCAGATGTTCGGGGTTACAACCTGGTGTGTATAATGAGACATGTGTTTGATTGGATGAGAGGAACGAGCAGGCACTCAGACTATGGCATGGAACCCAAGTATGCATCACCATGGGATTTGGCGTCCATTCTACACTCCCCATTGTCCAGGGCGGATGGGCACATAAGGAACTCAATCTTATTCCGAGATACTATGCTAACATGGAAACTGGTAAGAAAGAAATTGGGGCTGTCATGGAAAGTATCTCAGTACTTAAATCCCTGGGCATCTCCGAACTTTCCCATGGGATGGGAAAATAAGCTATTTACTAGATGGAAAGAGAAGGGCGTTGAGAGAATGAAGGATGTCATGAATGTGGAGGAGAGAAGGTGGCTGACAGGGCGGGAAGTGCTTGACAAGTATGACCTTAATAGCTGACATATCATCCAATATGAACAACTGAAGCATGGAGTATTTGTAGATCTGGGTGAGCTTGGAAAGGAATTGAATAAGAGTTTGATTGATGAGCTTATGGAAAGTGATGTAGCAAGTGTAAATGTTTCCCAAATTTACCGAACATTTCGGGGAGTGCGCATATCCGGGGAGGATAGCCGTACTCTAACAGTGTGGGGGAAACAATTGAAAGGGCAGGAAGTGGTAGGGGATATATTGAAGGGATGGGTACAGATGCGGAAACATGTTACCAATGAGAGATGGAGAGACACCCAATTTAGAATTTTACATAGGGCTATTATGGGCTTCAACATTCCGGAAAGAGATATGCGGTGTGCTAAATGTCAAAGAGAAAAAACAGATCTGCTACATGGACTATGGGAGTGTAAGGAAATTCACAGGTTCTGGAATCAAGTTAGATTATTTGTCCAGGCAACATGGGGAATGTCTGGAAATCTAGAGCTAATGGTGTGGATTTTTCATTCCCTTGAGGGAGGAGTAAGAGGGGTATCGGACATGCCGGGAAAGAAGAAATATACAATAATACATGACGTAGCCATGATAGCCAAACGGTCCATCTTAAAACATTGGATACAAAGGGCGTGCCCATCCATAAAACTGGTCATCGGTGAATTACATAATCTATTGAGGCTGGAGAAACTGGAAGCGGAAAGGGACAAAGACAGGTTGACACCCAAGTTCTTTGGGAAATGGAGAAACTTCATTGAAAGTCAATTTACTCAGGGAGAAATAAATAATCTGATGATACCTTTTGTACAATCGGAATGGTACCTTCTGAATGATATCCAGAACAACCTGGGTAAATTGAAAATCACGTAGGTGTGGGTCCCGGAGGGAAGAGGAGACGAGACGCTAAGGTAGCAACAAGACGTGCCAGAAAATTTGTAAGCATTCGGGGTTGGCACAGGGGTTTAATGATTTTAAATGACTTGTATCGCGTATGTTATTTCTTAGTACTTTTGCCTTGGTTTAATAGAGACCATATCAAACAGATAAACAGTTTAAAATATCAAGTTGGGGCATCGCACCCTATTATGTCACATATTGTCAGACAAATGTTTTTCCTTGTGTAACCATGAATATCTTGTTATGTTTATAAAAAAGTGGAAAATTAATAAAAAGTTTTGGAAAAAAAAAAATCATGCATTGAGTATAACTGGGAGAAGATCAGGTCCAGCGTATTCCCATCTTCATGTGTAGGAGAATTGGTAAGTTGAGAAAATCCGAGAGAGGAGGTTGGAGATAAAAGATGAGCAGCAGAAGGGGAGAAGGAATCATTAATAGGGATGTTAAAATTCCCCATCATGAGAGTGAGGATGTCACAGGCTAAAGAGTGTGGAAGCCAAATGGTAAAGTGATCGCCACTCGCAGGGAGAAGGGTTTGTAATGTCTGACTGTGTCATCCTCATAAGAAGGGAAGATAAGTGAGTATCCTGCAAATAGGAGTCGTAGAATAGAGAGAGCAGATGATTAAGTGATTTCTAAGAGCATCTCTTGTGTTGTACAGCGGGAATAAACGGATCAGTGTGGTTTAAAATTGTGAAAAGAGCATGACAGCCATACATAGGAGTGGGGAGGAGAGAGGGACTGATATAGGTGAAGTGCACAGAGTGTGTGACGCCCTGGCCTATCAGGACGTCACAGGGTATTGTGCAATCTGCCCTTCAGCACAGTATCCAAGTCCTCCTTGGTTACGGATCCAGGCTCTTTGGTGTTGCTAAGATCAGAGCCAGTTAAAACCCTAGGAACGCTTTGCACCACACCCACCAGACACACCATTGGGGGGCCAGAAGGGAATAGGTCCGTCCATTTGAGGGGTTGGTTGGGGAAAGTGAAAAAGTGAAAAAAAGAAGTGAAAAGGAGTGGAAGGCGTAGGAGGTGGAGTGTGACAATCTAAGAGGGAGAGGTCACCGGTTCGGAGCAGGGCTCCTGAAGTCTACTAGGTGGGAGACGTTGGTCTGGGCCTGGTAGGAGCTGGAACCCCGGTCACAGGGGATCGTGTCAAAGGGCACGGATTGCCAAGGAGGGCAGCCGGTGGCCTTGAGCCATCTCTGGGCAGGGGCCAGGGCACAACGGGGTATGTGGACCCTAGGCCAGGAAGTAGCTTCAAGCGTCCTGGTAATTTACCCGACGTGGGTGAAGTCTTCAAGATTCATCCCTCACCAGTTCCAAAATTGGGGTACTAGTGCACCGATGGGATAGGACTTTCCCCACAAACACAGTCCATCAAATCCCAAGCGTGAACCCTGAGAGCAAGCTCACTCCATTAGCCATACGTGTGAGCGGGACATGTTCTACACTATAGGGTCCAAACAGTGAACAAGATGCCACGGAAAAGGTCACAGGCTAACAAGCAACACCAAGGGCACGGATTGAAGCGTGCTCCCTCATTGCTGCAGCGGTGCTCAGAACTCTGGTTTATAAGCTGTCGGTGTCAGTATTCTTGGACTGAGTGAGTATGCAGAAACCCTTTCCTTTCCCAACGGCACCCCTCCACTGCCATCACTGGGCCCCGGGGCACAACCCCCTACCTATGGAGGGGTTAAACACCTTGCTGCCATACCACCGCCACCGGGCTCCCCAACAGCAGCGGTGGTACTCCACCTTACCACGCACCGTGGGTGGCGTCACGAACTTCCTAATCCCCTTTACATAATCCCCCTTTTTAAATTCGAATGTGCGCTCGAACTCCCGGGTTCTGAGACCCCTCGAGCCACCACGTTTATGGATCTGAGCGGCTCGGCTGCTGACACAGGGGCGGTACAAGTGCATGAAAGGGACATACAGTAGATATGAGTGAATTTATTTTGCAGCACAAATTAACTAGAAATATGTTTGTTTGATTGTCTTGCATGTGAGTCACCCACCGCTGCAGCGGTCGCCCCAGGGACACCGCTCCACCTCCAGGGACGCCGCCGGGACCACTCTGTGGGATCTTCTCTGGCAACAGGTATGTCAGGTTATTTACATCTGAGTCGTGACGCCACTCTCGGTTTGCGGTCAGGGTTATGGGTGACCGCCACTGCAGTTTAACGAGCGTCTGGGGCTGATGGAATCTGCAGCCGGATGGTGTAGCCTCCCGAGAGTGAGGCCGGTCCCAGGGGCTCAGGTGTGTGTGTAGAACAACAGGTTCCAGAATAACTCAGTCACAGTCCAGAAAGTCTTTCAACTTGTTTACTCACTTTTGGATGTTTCGTTGTGAGGAGCCCGGGTGATGCTGAGATTAAACCAGGTGGAACCAGGAATTCTTTCAGGCCGTTCTGAGGGTAGCTATTAACTCACCTTCCTTGCACTTCTTGTTTCGGATAACCCCTGACTTAAAGTACCGTGGGGTCTATCCAGGGAAGTCGCTACTGCCTTTGCTCCCCTTTTTGGCCCGTTTGCCGGCAGCATGGACCAAGTGAGATGGCTTCTGGCTCTGTCTCCTTATGGGTCCCCCTGTTGCTGCTGAGGCTCGGACTCTAGATGGTTAGCGAGGGACCTCCATCCCCCTCACCGACAGGTTCAGCAGATCACTAAATGGACGTCTGCTCTAGGGACCTGTTCCCTGTGTTTGCTTAGTCACCAGCAGTCCCCGTACTCGACTGCCTCTCTTCAGGTGTCTTTCTGACTGACTTTCTGGTCACTATTCTCCCCCGCTAACAGCTACTACACGTGCAGGGTCTGTCTTGGGTGTCTCTCTGCAACTTCACACTCCACCCAAAGACTGGCTCACTCCTCCTACTTTTCCTTACAGCCTCTGCAGCTTAGCTTCCAGCCCCTCCCCTCCAACCCTTGACAGGAATTGAAAGCTAGCCCCTTCTGGAGACTACCCAAGGGTCCCATCTAATGGTGTGGGAGACCTGGTTGCTATGTGTCTGTGCGTACACACACTATTTCAGCCTTTGGAATTACCTGGAAGTACTGACCCAGCATGGGTGCAGTACTCAGTGGTGCCTGACCCGGTCAGGGGCGCCAGACATGACTTACATGTCCCCTGCCCTGTATTACTGCTATGTTTAGCTGCCTGTCACTTTTAAATTAATGGTACTTCGATAAAATTTGCACAATTGTCCCTATATTGCTCATTTATGCAAAGCTATTTGTACAATTAAAACAAAATGGTTTTATGTTGAGGGTGTTTATTCCCTGATTATTTGGCAACCTTTAGGTCTCATTCAGATGTCCAATTTTCATATACGACTGGTATCTATGATTTTCACAGATAGCACTCATACCTATGGGGCCATTCATATGTCTATGATTTTTTTTGTGGACCAAGAATGAAAAATCACAGAAACATGTTCAATTTTGATGTGAGATTCAGATCAAAATCAGCAATGCAAGTCAATAGGTCAGTGAAAAAATCTAACTGCCCTCTGATGACATCAGAGTGTGGTCTGATTTCCAAGAGCAGTCAGAATGGAGACGGTGAAAAACAAGTACAAGAAAAACAGATGACACTTGTACCACACTCTGATCAAAGTCTGATCAGAATAATCAATCCATTTTTCTCATACATGGAAAAATCAGACAAGTGAATGAGTCCCATTTCTGAACAAATGGTCATATTCCTTATACTCCTTCCAGTAGTATTGAACCTCCCTCCTCTCCCTGTCTCAAGACAGATGTTCTTTCACATGCTGGGCAGCAGCAATCGGAGAGCCAGTGAGCAATAAAACAGCAAATTGGTCTTCCAGTAGTAGATCTGAAAAAGAATTGCTTCTGAGCTAAGTTGACATCACCAGGTAGGCAATCAAATACAGTGGAACCTTGGATTACGAGCATAATTGGTTCCGGTAGTATGCTCTTAAACCAAGTTACTCATATCGAAGCACATTTTCCCATAGGAAACAATTGAAATGCAGACAATTCTTTCCACAACCCAAAAATATTTACTGTATTTATACAAACTTATTACAGTAATACAAAATAGCGTACTGTATTCATATAAAATTATTACAGTACACTAATACAAAATACTGTACAGTAAAAAACATAAAAACAAATTAAACTGCACTTTAGCTTACAATAAAATTGTTGGTGTGCGAGAGGTACAATACAAGCAATGTGCTGCACTGGCTAGCAGAAAGAAAGTACAATACTGTATCCACAAATGCAAATTGATTGACATGCTATGTAGTAAATACTGTACTATACAATGGTATACTGAGTACAGTATATACTGTATGTACAGAAAGTTACCTCCAGAGCGGGTCAGAGCGTGGTGAAAAGACAGAACCAGACATGTGCATGGTGACTATTTGCTCTTCTTGCAAATCATTGCTCTTAGGCCCCCTTCACACGTCAGTGATTCTGGTACATATGTGCTTTTTTTTTATACGTACCAGAATCACTGACATACGCAGACCCATTATAATCAATGGGTCTGCTCACACATCAGTGATTTTTCATTGAACGTGTCTCTGTGCAGCGTACACCCGTGGCCGTGTTTCTGCACTGAGACAAGTCAGGTTTTTTCTAGCATCACTGATGATCCACGGACCACACTATGGTATGATGCGTGTGTGATCCGTGAAACACATACCAGAACATCATGGACATATTAAATATTTTCAACTTACCTTGCCTGTGATTCGCTCTGCAGCCTCCGATCTGGGCAGCTCATGCCTGGCTCAAGAATATTCATGAGAGCAGGAACAGCCGACCAGGAAGTAGCTGCTGAGAGCAGTGGGTGGACGCTGCAGACCCTAGGACTTCAGCACCATGGACAGTAGTGAAGGCAGGTGAGTAATGTCCATATGCAATCACGGATCACGGATTGCACATGGACAACCCACATGTGCCGTGAATCACAGAACATGGAGGGACATGTGCGTGTTTTACACGTCAGTGTAGAACGTCAGTGTTTTTCACTGACGTGTGAAATGGGACTTAAACTAAGTTACAAATTTGTAAAAAACTTTGCTTGTCTTGAAAAACGCTCTCAAACCAAGTTACTGTTAAACCAAGGTTCCACTGTACATATTAACATGTTTCTATATTTTTCTAAGCTCACAAAAAAACCTTTAAGATCGTTTATAGCTATAATTGTTTTATCTAAATGAGCAAGGCAATGATGAACAAAAAATGTTTAATAAAAAAGTTCTATGGTGATTCCTTCCACTAAGTAATCAGATTTAATATTGCTAATGTAGATATCAGAGCCACGTACAGGCAGCCTGCGCAATGGAAGCTGTACAGTTGCTTTTTACAGAGCCCTACATACTGTATTTTGTTATAAGCAAAACTTAAAGGGTCGTATAACTGCTTATAATAGGAGTCTTATGAAGCATGACACAATTTTTCTCTCTGATTTGTTCAGATTACAATTGTAAAAAATTCTATATAAACTTGGAGGCATACAGTAAAAGCTCAATGCACCTCTAAGCCATAATAGAGCTGTGAAAATGAACACTTAATAAATAGAGTAATATTAAGGCAAAAACTTAATTGTAATTTAGTGGAAATCTAATATCATTACACTGAAAATTATTGAACAAGCTTCATGAAGAGTTTCTCTTTTTTTTCTGTTATATAAAGGAATTCTAAATAATCTAATTAAAATATATATAAACTTGGATCCAAAGTACTACTAACCTGGATTTCTCCAGAGTGTTATCCCTCGCAATGTAGTGAGGCATTGGTCTTTTTGTCAGAACGACAATTCACGTGTCTCTCTGGATAATTATCTTTGTAAGAATAAACAGTGGAACCTTGGATTAAGAGTAACTTGGTTTGAGAGTGTTTTGCAAGACAAGCAAAGCTTTTTAAAAATGTGTAACTTGGTTTAAAGGCTGCTTTACACGCAGCGACATCGCTAGCGATGTCGTTCGTGAAAGCACCTGCCCCCGTCGT
This sequence comes from Anomaloglossus baeobatrachus, assembly GCF_048569485.1. NCBI lineage: Eukaryota > Metazoa > Chordata > Amphibia > Anura > Aromobatidae > Anomaloglossus > Anomaloglossus baeobatrachus. The sequence continues at coordinate 500,540,623 of NC_134354.1, forward strand.
TTGTGCGTCACGGGCAAATCGCTGCCCATGGCTCACAAAATCGCTAGTACCCATCACACATACTTACCTTCCTAACGACGTCGCTATGGCCGGCGAACAGCCTCTAAGGGGGTGGTTCGTGCGGTGATACAGCGACGTCACACGGCAGGCGTCCAATAGAAGTGGAGGGGCGGAGAGCAGCCGTATCGAAGTCACGCCCACCTCTTTGCCGGAGGATGCAGGTACGGTGTTGTTCGTCGTTCCTGGGGTGTCACAAGTAGCGATGTGTGCTGCCTCAGGAACGACTAACAACCTGCATCTAGAACAAGGAGCGACATTTGGGAAATGGACGACATGTCAACAATCAACAATTTGGTAAGTATTTTGCATCGTTATTGGTCGCTCGTACATGTCACACGCAAAGACGTCGCTAACAAGGCCAGATGTGCATCACGAATTCCGTGACCACAACGATATCTCGTTAGCGATGCTGTTGCGTGTAAAGCCCCCTTAAGAGCAATGATTTGCAATAAGAGTAAATACTCACTGTGCACACTTCCGGATCCGTCCTTATACCATGCTGTGACCTGCTCTGGATGTAACTTTCTGTACATATTTACTGTATATAATATACCATTGTACAGTACAGTATATAGTATACAGCATTTCTATCAATTTGCATTTGTGGATCCAGTGCTTTACTTTCTTTCTGCTAACCAGTATAGCACATTGCTTGTACTGTAATCTAATTGTTTGGGCAGTTTTAGTACCCCACATTTTTATTACTTTGGGGAAAATAGATTGTGGGGTGTGTTTTTTTATGTATTATACTAGATTAAATGTTATCATATTTATATAACATAGTACCTCCCGCACACCAACAATTCTATTATAAGCTAACGTGCAGTTTAATTTGCTTTATATGTTTTTTACTGTACAGTATTTTGTATTAGTGTACTGTAATTTTTTTATATGAATAGAATACATCATTTTGTAATAAGTTTGTATAAATACAGTAAATATTTTTGGGTTGTGGAACAAATTTTCTGAATTTCAATTATTTCCTATGGGAAAATTCGCTTTTATATAAAAGTAACTTGGTTTAAGAGCACACCCCCGGAACGAATTATGCTCGAAATCCAAGGTTCCACTGTATATATAACTTATTATAGTAATGTGATATCATATTGTCTTTATATATCCCCCTCCCTTATCCTGTTTTAATTCTCTCTCTGTTCCCCGCTATTTCTTTTATTTCTCCTATATTTACATAACTAGATAGATATTGATGGTTGAGTTGGTCCAGTAAAGCAACTGGTCAACCACAAAATCATGTTTCATCATGTTGTTCGTCTGATATAACTGGGGATGAGAGAACCCAAATTGTAAAGTTTGGGATTCACACCAAACACCAGGGGTCGGGGTCCCAGACCATAACACAAACTTTTACTTGTATGTCCTGTACCTGTTCGGGTTTATCATCCAAATAAAGCTTATTAAAAGGTTGCAGAGCAGCCAAACAGTAATCATTTACGGTGTGAGCAGTTCTGGCCCTATCACAGCCATGTTAAGTATTGGTATGGCTGTGATTAGCCAGGGAAATCACGATATACAAAAAAATGACATGTGCCTCGATTATATGGTGATAGCCAGCATACGTAAAACAACAGCTACAGGCTGATGCCCCCCACCTGTGAGCTTTACCGTGGCTGAATATCAAAATAGAGGACATCCTACACCATTTTAAAAATCATAAAAAAATAAAAAAATAAAAAAAGTGTCGGGTCGCCCCCATTTTTGATAACCAGCCACAGTAAGGCCTGCGCCACACATCCGTGCCTCCGGCACGTGTTTGTCATTTTTTACACGTACCGGCGGCACGGAGACATGTACAGCAATGCTACCCTATGGTAGCAGGCACACACACGTAAAACCACACGGAACGTGTGTCCGTGTGCGTTTGTACGTGTGTGCGATTTTCAAAGCGCTGACATGTCAGTGTTTTCTCCGGCAGCACGGGTGTTACACGGCCCGCACCCGTACCACACGGGTGTAGTGTGGATGCGGTCCCGTGTGACACGCGCCGGAGTAAACACACATGTCAGGGAAAAAAATAAAAAACATTAACTCACCTTCTCCAGCCCTCCTGTCTCTGCCGCTGCTGCCTCTTGCTGCCGACCGCCGCTCATTATTCTCATTGAATATTCACTTCACTGCCTGGCAGCAGCAGCAGCGGGGAGACGGGAGGGCTGGAGCCGAAGATCAGCACCACGGACAGCAGCGCGGACATCAGGAAGGACCAGGTGAGTATAATAATTACCGGTTCTACGTGTGCTATCGCGGATAGCACACGTAGAACACACGTGTCACGCACGTACCAGAGACACGTACTTACCTGCACGCAACACGCAGGGGAAATACGTGTCTCTCGGCACGTGCGTGAAATTCACGTGAGTGTGGCAGAGGCCTAAAGCAGAGTGGGAGCTGATATCATCAGGTTGGGTGCAGCCATGGATAGTACCCACTCAGCTTAAAAATATCAGCCCACAGCTGCCCAGAATTGGCACATCACATTAGATGTGCCACTCCTTATGCTTTACCTGGCTCATCCCGATTTCCCTGGAGCAGTGTCAACTGGGGCAATATAAGGGGTTAATGACAGCTGTGATTTGTAAAAAAAAATCACATCTGCCATCAAGTCCTGGATTAGTAATGGGAGGCATCTATGAGACACCCCCATTGCTAATCCTGCAAGTGAAAGAAAAAAAACAGTAAAAGAAATAATTTGTTTGAAATAAAATACACGCAACCTCTTTCACCCCTTTATTAACCTCCAAAACACCCTTGCATATTTGATGTAATCCATACGAAATCCCACAACGATCCTCAACTTTGCTAAACTTCAAAGGCTGCAGAAAGGGAAAACATGTATGTTCTGTGCAGGCCCCAGGAATCACTGATAGCCAAGGGGGACTCGGCTGTGAGCAGGTAACCTCGGTGATCTGACTGCTGGACTGTCAGATTATGGGACATGGCAGGTCATGTGAAGTCACAATGGGGGCTACCCTGCTGCCCTCAGCGAAAGTTTCTGGCAGACTTGATTTGCGATTCACGGCCATGTCCCACAGTCTGACAATCTGGCAGCACATTTACTGAGGTCAGCGGGGCAGTCCCCAGTGTGACCTTGTTACGGTTGCTGTGGCACTGGAGTCTATGTCCAGATTTCTTCCTACTGCACATGTGCGAGCACTGGAGACTATGTCCAGATTTCTTGCTACTGCACATGTGCAAGCGCTGGAGACTAAGTCCTATCTTGGAGCCATTGCACATGTGCGGGTGACATCATCGCTGACATGAGGTCACATGTCTCTGACACCTTCTATGCCGATTGGCCGCTGGTCATGTGCTTGTGACACGTGGTCACATGTCTCTGACACCTTCTATGCCGATTGGTCGCTGGTCATGTGCTTGTGACGCTTTGCTCGGTGATAGGCCAGCGTGACGTCATTCCTGTAGTTCTGGCAGCGGATTGGCTCTGGTGTCCTCCATCTTGGATGAGGCACAGAGTCTATATAGGACCCTGACGCACGCCGCACGGCGCTCAGTCCTCTTGGTTCATGCATGAGAGTAGACGCTCTGTGCAAGTTCCTCTAGGCATCTCTCTGTCTATGCTAGGTGAGCGCTACCGGCAGGGTAGCGTTCTTATACCTTACAGCTTCGGCTGCAGTCCGTATCCTTACCTCTTAGGGGAGCGGACATAGGCAGGTGCCTGAGGCACATGGTCCAGCTGGGCCTTGTGATTCTACTCGTAGGTGGACGTTGCCGCTAGGGTAACGATCCTTATACTGCGTCTGGCAGTTGTTCGTATCCTCGCACACTAGGGGAGTGAACAGAGGTTGGAGCTTTGTGCGGCTTATTCGTCTGTCTGTCTCTTTTGCACCACTAGAAGAGCAGACCTAGGCAGGTGCCATATCTAGTGGTTCGTGTCCTCGCACACTAGTGGAGCGAACGCAGGTAGGAGCTTTGTGCGGCTTACGCTGCTGTTCGTCTCTTTTGCACCACTAGAAGAGCGGACCTAGGCAGGTGCCATATCTAGTGGTTCGTGTTCTCGCACACTAGTGGAGCGAACGCAGGTAGGAGCTTTGTGCGGCTTACGCAGCTGTCCGTCTCCTGACACCACTAGAGGAACGGACCTAGGTAGGTGCCATTTCACACTCACTGCCTTTGTCTCTGTGATTATTAACAGAGACCATTCCACACACCCTCCAAGTAAGGGAGGAATTGCCTTATTTACTAATTATATTCCTCTGTGAGTTTAACAGAGGTATTGCACTCTGCCATAGTCTGCAGCAGAGTCTTTGCACGGTGGACCCTTACTGTCTGATACTCCTTTAGGTTTTATTATCAGACAGCCCCCTGTAACAGACCTCATGTGACCTGACTGCTGGATGGGGGATGAGTCATGGACAATGGGTGGGGAAAATACAATAGATTGTTGACTTCATACCCCTTACCTGGAACTGGACACTCAGTCTTTCCTGCTGACTTTAAAAAGCCAAGAGCTCACATGTTCTTGCTCTTTCTCCACTGGCATCATGAAGAGCATACTGGGCTGAGTATTCACATGCCCCCTGATTCCTCTCCTCTTCTTAACTCCAAGGGTTATTTTCTCCCCCTGCATTAATCCCTTACTCCCCGACCTATTATCCCATCCTACTCTTCTCCTTTATCCCTCTTCTGTTAACCCATGCATTAACCCCCCCCACCCCAGTATTCTATACTGCTATTAAATAGTGATGAGCGAGTACTAAAAAGCTCGGGTGCTCGAGGCTCGGGCCGAGCATCCCAAGATACTCGTGTACTCGGCCCGAGCACCGAGCCCAATGTTATCCTATGGGAGACCCGAGTATTTTTATGAAATGACCCCCCGGCAGCATGTAGAAACCCTACAAATGTCACAAAAGTCTCAGAAGAGTGCTCAAATGACATGGCAACAGCATGGGGAAGACCCCTTGAAGCATTTATCACTCAAAAGTCACAGCTGTGAACAATTTTGTCCGCGTTTTACGCCATTTTTACGGACTCACCAGAAAACCTTCAAAAATGACACCAAAATGAATTTTCATGGCGGAAATGTTAAGGGCACATACCCAATAGTAAGATAGAGCTGGTGTATGTTACTTTTGGAGATTACATGAAAGATTTTACGTGAAAACATTGTGTGGCACTCCGATGTCCCCGAGAAGAGACGTACATGAAGGCCTCTTGAGTCTAATGTGCCCATTTTGAGGAAGTGAGTCTTTGTAGTATTTTCCTTTGCCAGGGCAGTCCAAAATTGTGAGGTTCACCAATGCCCCTGCATACAGACGTGCATGATGGCCTGTAAACCAGAAGTGCCCATTGTAAGGAAGTGGATCTTTTGTAGTATAGCCCTTTGGCAGGGCAGCCAAAAATTGGAAGGCTCCACATTGTCCCTGGATAGAGACGTGCATGATGGCCTGTAAACCAGAAGTGCCCATTGTAAGGAAGTGGGTCTTTTGTAGTATAGCCCTTAGGCCGGGCAGCCAAAAATTGGGAGACTCCACATTGTCCCTGGATAGAGACCTGTTAGGTTCTTAGTGCGTCCATGCTTGCATTTAAAAACCGCACGTGTGTGCCTGTTGGTGGCAGCGTTCAGGTGCACTTGTGTGCGTTTTGCACAAACTTGGATATAACGCACAAGTCTAGTGAATACACATCAGCACAGCATTGCAAAATGCGCAATGGCGTTGGCAACGAACAAGGAAGTGGACATGATGGTGGTGCAGGCAGAGACCGAGGTCGTGTGCAAGCTCTAATTTCGCCACAACAAAGGGCCACATCTACTCGCTCGCACGTCCTGTCCCAAATTCTTGGGGACCGCAGCAGTACACCGCTCTTGAACCAAGACCAGTGTCAACAGGTTGTTAGTTGGATAGCGGATAATGCTTCCAGTCAGATTGGCACCACCACAAACACTCTGTCTTCCACACGGTCAAGTGTCAGTAGCCGTGATACTGCACCGCACATTTCAGAACCTGATCCTCCTTCCTACCACCAGGCTGAGTACACGTCCACGGACATTACTGATCCCACACTTGGACACTCGGAAGAGCTGTTCACGTTTCCATTCACACATTCTGGCCTCTCGCCAGCTCCTGTTGAAGTGGGCCATGACGAGATTGTATGTACAGATGCCCAAATATTTGAGCAGCCACGTTCTCACGAAGTTGGCAACGTGTCTCAACAAGGGGTGGACGATGATGAGACACAATTGTCAGGAAGTCAGGAGGAGGAGCAGGGTGCGGAAGAGGAAGACGACGTGGTGGATGATCCAGTAACTGACCCAACCTGGCAGAAGGATATGCAGAGTGAGGACAGCAGTGCACAGGGGGAGGGAGGCGTAGCATCCCAACAGGCAGTAAGAAGCAGGGTGGTGGCCCCAGGCAGACGTCAGGCAACCGTTCCCCGGAACAACAACACGACACAAGGTGCCTGTACAAATGTTAGGTCTTCCCGAGTCTGGCAGTTTTTTAAGTTGGCTCCAGATGATTCTAAAAAGGCCATTTGCAACACCTGTCATGCCAGCATCAGCAGGGGTACCAAAACTAGCAGCCTGACCACCACCAGCATGATCAGGCACATGTCAGCCAAGCACCCGACTTTGTGGGATATACAACAGAGTCGAGGAGCAGTCCTTGCTGATGTCACTGCTACTTCTTCGCTTGTTGTGCATGCGAGCCAATCCCCTGTCCATGCTGCCCGTGAACAAGCCTCCTCCGGCCCTGCACCTGCAGTTGCCCAAGCAGAAATAACACCATCATCAAGCACGTCCTTGTCCCAGCGCAGCGTTCAGTTATCCATTCAGCAAACCTTTGAACGCAGGCGCAAATACACTGCCAACGCCTCACATGCCACACTTATAAATGCTAACATTTCGCGACTGCTTGCGCTGGAAAGGTTGCCTTTTAGGCTGGTGGAGACAGAAGCATTCCGCGACCTGATGGCGGCAGCTGTCCCACGTTACTCGGTCCCCAGCCGCCACTATTTCTCCTGGTGTGCCGTCCCCGCATTGCATAACCACGTGTCACAAAACATCACACGTGCCCTGAACAACGCTGTTTCAGCCAAAGTCCACCTAACCACAAATACGTGGATAAGTGCTTGTGGGCAAGGCCGCTACATCTCGTTGACAGCACACTGGGTTAATATTGTGGAAGCTGGGACCCAGTCTGAGCAAGGGACGGAACACGTCCTTCCCACACCAAGTTTTGCAGGCCCTACCTCAGTCAGGGTTTCACCCACACTCTACAGCTCCGGAATGTCATGCTCCTCAGCCTCCTCCTCCTCCTGCGCATCCTCATCCACTTTACCCTCCACACCAGTCCCAAGCTGGAAGTGTCGCGGGCGGAGGAGGGGACGCTGCGCTCTCCCACTGCTCAGGTCCGGCTGCCGCTGCTCTACGGCTGCTGCTGCTCGGTGGCTCGAGCGATGGCCGGATCCCGGGGACTCGAGCGGCGCTCCTCGCCCGTGAGTGAAAAGGGGTGGCTTGGGTTTTGGGGATATTGTCCGTGACGCCACCCACGGTTGTGGTGATTGTGTGGACACCACCGCTGCTCTGGACGGGGATCCCGGGAGCGGTGACAGGGAGCAGCTTTGTTGTTATTTCTCCCCTCCGTGGGTAGGGGGGTTGGTTGTCCCGGGGCCCGGTGATGGGGTAGAGATGGATGACAGGCGGGTTGCGGGGCCTGATGAGGTGCAGGGTCGCAGGGGCAGCACTGTGCCGCACGGCACGGAGGTACTCACTCAGCCCAATGATGATGACACAGTTCACGGTAAAACAAGCGGCTGGATGGACGGGTCCCTCGGACGGCTGCGGTTGTTCCTCCCTGCAGGTTAGTGATGACTGTCTCTCCCTTCACCTAAGGTTAGTGTTGGTAGCGATGGGTTCCCACTGGTAACCCGCTCCCCGACCTGGATATGGGCCGGAGGAGCCCCTTTTGCCCGCAGGCGCTGGCCCTGGGAGACGGTTGCCCTTGGCGGTGGCGGTGTCTCCCCTTCATGGTTTGACGGTTGCCTTCTATCGGGACTTGGCTGTTTGGAAACCCGGAGGTTCCCTTCACTAACGGATTTGGCAAATTCACGGCGACTCCAAGCCTTGCCGGGATCCGAAAGGCCCCTGCCAATGGTGCTGGCTTCTCTTTGTATACCGGTCCGGTACCGCCGGGTCACCACCCGTCCACAGTCCTTACGGCAGACTCCAATCGTCCTCCACTGCAGACGGTCACCACCGCCTGCCAACCTTGCTGTCCTGTCCGGGCCACACACCCGGACCAACTTCAGGCTCTTTGCTGTCACTTTTCTCCTCTCTACTACTTTCCTCCTTCCACTTCCTTAGCTTAACTCTCACTGCCTGTGTTTTCCCTCCTCCAGGACTGTGAACTCCTTGGTGGGTGGAGACCAACCGCCTGGCTCCACCCCCTGGTGTGGACAACAGCCCCTGGGGAAGGCAACAAGGATTTTGTGTTTTGACTATGATGTGCCTGCAGGGAGTGTGGGGTGTGTAAGTGTTGTGCTATGTGGCCCCTGGCTTGTCCAGGGCGACACAGAAGCACTGCAGCACTGCCTCGGCGAAGCGGCAACAGGCTGTGCTGAAGCTAATCTGCATAGGTGACAAACCCCACAATGCAGAAGAGGTGTGGACAGCTCTGAAACAGCAGGCAGATCACTGGCTCACACCTCTGAACCTAAAGCCAGGAAAGGTCGTGTGTGACAATGGCCGGAACCTGGTGGCGGCTTTGAGGCGAGGCCAGCTGACACATGTTCCATGCGTGGCCCATGTGCTCAACCTCGTGGTTCAGCGGTTTCTAAAGTCATACCCAGAGCTGTCTGATCTGCTGGTAAAAGTTCGCAACCTGTCTGCACATTTTCGAAAGTCACCTACTGCTTCAGCCGGCCTTGCTGGCTTTCAGCGCCGTTTGCATCTTCCGGCTCACAGACTGGTGTGTGATGTCCCCACGCGTTGGAATTCAACTCTGCACATGTTGGTCAGGATATGTGAGCAGAAGAGGGCAGTTGTTGAGTACCTGCATCACGTAAGCCGTCGGGAAATGGGTCAAACTCCACACATAACACCTGAGGAGTGGAGATGGATGTCCGACCTATGTACCATCCGCCAAAACTTTGAGGACTCCACCAAGATGGTGAGCGGCGATGACGACATAATTAGCATCACCATACCGCTTCTCTGCCTTCTAAAATGGTCTCTGCTCAAAAACAAACATGATGCATTGCAGGCGGAGTGCGATGAGTTGGAGCAAGGAACAGTAGTGGGTGTGGGTGATAACACACAGCCCAGCCTCGTCTCATCACAACATGCAGTGGAGGACTATGACGAGGAGGAGGATGAAGACATGGAGCAACTCTCCGGCCAAATTGAGGATATGACATGCACACCAGTCATATCCTCGGTTCAGCGTGGCTGGCAGGAGGACAGGGTAGATGATGATGAGGAGGAGGAGGACAGCATGTTCAGTCATCGTGTTGGTCAGGATACTGAAGTGATGGCTGTTAAGAGTCTGGCGCACATGGCTTTATGGTAAGCTGCCTGTCTCGTGACCCTCGTGTTAAGAACATCTTGGCCGACAATCATTACTGGTTGGTAAGACTGTTAGACCGACGCTAAAAGGAGAACTTTATGTCTCTTATTCCCGAGGCGGAGAGGTCAGGCAAAATGCAGCAGTTCCGGAAGGCCATAGTCACGGAAGTAGGCAAAGCATTCCCCTCACAAAACGCTAGCGGCATAGGTCAGGAATCAGTGGACAACCAAGGCGTACAGCCGAGAGGGGCACAAGTCCAATCCGCCAGAGGTAGGGGAACAATCTTTAAGATGTGGAACAGTTTTCTCAGCCCCTCACGTACCACAGCCCCTGAGGTGCGGGGTAGTGCCACAAGAAATCCTAAGTCTGCCCAGATGCTCAAGGAGTACCTTGCAGATCGAACAACTGTACTCCGACATTCCTCTGTGCCTTACAATTATTGGGTATCCAAGCTGGACACGTGGCATGAATTGGCTCTCTACGCCTTGGAAGTCCTGGCCTGCCCTGTCGCTAGCGTTTTGTCAGAGCGTGTTTTTAGTGCCGCAGGTGGAATCATTACAGATAAACGCACCCGCCTGTCAACTGAAAATGCTGACAGGCTGACTCTGATCAAGATGAACAAGGGTTGGATTGGGCCAGACTTCACCACACCACCAGCAAATGACAGCGGAATTTAAAGTTTGTAACGGGAATTTGCCATGTACCTCCACTCACCCATGGGTACACACTTCTGGACTTTGGATAATCGCTGGACTGCTCCTCCTTCTCCTCATGCGCCACCATTATGACCGTTACAATAGTTAGGCCATTGTTTCAGGTATACCCCCAGTGGTAAATTTTTTCGCCCATTCTTTCAGAATGGGCATTACAACGACAGGAGACCCGCTCCTTTGCAATGGGAACAATGTTTTGAGGCCCTCATGCACATCTCTATCCAGGGACAATGTGGAGCCTCCACATTTTTGGCTGCCCTGCCAAAGGGCTATACTACAATAGACCCACTTCCTTACAATGGGCACTTCAGGTTTACAGGCCATCATACACGTCTCTATCCAGGGACAATGTGGAGCCTGACGCTGCCACCGACTGCCACACACGTGCATTTTTTAAATGCAAGCACGGACGCAATAAGAACCTAACAGGTTTTTAGGAGCGACAATTACTGAGAAGTTTGACACTATCAGACACTGCTGACTGACGTGTATTATTCACTAGACTTTTGCGTTATATACTAGTTTGTGCAAAACGCACACAAGTGCACCTGTACGCTGCCACCGACTGCCACACACGTGCGTTTTTTAAATGCAAGCACGGACGCAATAAGAACCTAACAGGTTTTTAGGAGCGACAATTACTGAGAAGTTTGACACTATCAGACACTGCTGACGTGTATTATTCACTAGACTTGTGCGTTATATACTAGTTTGTGAAAAACGCACACAAGTGCACCTGTACGCTGCCACCGACTGCCACATACGTGTGTTTTTTAAATGCAAGCACGGACGCACTAAGAACCTAACAGGTTTTTAGGAGCGACAATTACTGAGAAGTCTGACACTATCAGGACTGTTTTAGACTGTGTACACCAGCCCCAGATATGGTGATGAAGGCTGGTATACGGTCACCACTAGGAATGGCTATATACCCTGCCTGTCTGTATACAGCTACAATAGTCCTGAGAAGGACTCTTCTGGTCACTAGCCTGTATTCCGACCTGGCTATACCCTGCCTGCCCTGCCTGTATACAGCAACAATAGTCCTGAGAAGGACTCTGCTCCTGTACTCCGACCTGGCTATACCCTGCCTGCCTGTATACAACTACAATAGTCCTGAGAAGGACTTCTGGTCACACTGTTTGCAGCCCTGCTACGAAAATAACTATAAAGGGCCGCAAACCTTTCCCTGAAGCAGCAACACTCTCCCTGCACTGACTGTCTGGATGGCTGTGTGCAGAGCACAGCGCGCCCGCCGGTATAAAGGCTCGGTCACGCTGTGCAGGCCGGCCAATCACTGCAATTCCACAACTAACAGGGCTGTGGCATTGCAGTGGTCTGCCAGCCAATCCCTGCATGAGGGCTGGCTCTCAAAAGAGCGCCAACATGCTGGGTTGAAGACCACGAGTACAGCACGAGTATCGCGAGATTACTCGGTCCCCGCCGAGTAGCCCGAGTACAGTGATACTCGTGCGAGTACCAACAAGCATACTCGCTCATCACTACTATTAAACTCTTAATCTCTAGTGACAGTTAGTGTTAGGTGGGGTGGGTTGCTATATTGTCTGTGTGAGTTGTAGTTAACGTGGGTGGGAAATATTATTAGGTATAGTATGCTTGTATTATTTTGGTAATTAATAGAATAATAACTGGAGACCTTCAGTGTACAATGAATATTCTTCATTAATACACAGGTTTATCTCAGTCACCATTATTACATACATATATTATAGTACTTACAGTCATATGAAAAAGTTTGGGCACCCCTATTAATGTTAACCTTTTTTCTTTATAACAATTTGGGTTTTTGCAACAACTATTTTAGTTTCATATATCTAATAACTGATGGACTGAGTAATATTTCTGGATTGAAATGAGGTTTATTGTACTAACAGAAAATGTGCAATCTGCTCCCATCGGAGTTAAAGGTACCCGATAGTGACTCGGTGGTGGTGCCCGCTGGGGGCCCAGTAGCTCGAATCTTACCCTGTGGTGTGGATTTCAATTGTCACAAGGGATCCGGAGGATGGATAGTAGGGGGTTAGACGGCAGCAGTTGGATATAGCTGGATAGACTGACCCGATCCATAGGATGCGGGGGGATACCCGTGATCGAAGATAGGGATTAGGACAATAAATTGGTACAACTAACCAAATCCAGAGGATGGGACATTCTTGTATGTGACATTTTTGTGTGTCCTCCTCCTTTCACTGGACACCTTTTGTTTCTACTTAGCTGCCGGAGCTAGAGTAAGGGTGGAACGCCCCAGTGCCGGCCGGACTGTAGCATGCACCATATAGTCTTGAATTAGTGTAATCCAACTGCCGCCAAGACAGCAACAATGTTTAAGTGGAGAAAGAAGAAAGCTGAGAAGCCGGAAGGATCACAGAATGTTATAGAATTAGTGACAGACAGAGAGGGAAAGAAAGTTTTGCGCCATGCCTTAGAGATTTTTAAGCTTTTAGGTTTGCTTAGCAGCGGACGGCTACAGCCGTCACAATGGAATGCGGCGCTGAAGGGAAAGAAAGGAAAGTTGAAAGATAAAGGGTTGTGGGAAGATGCACAGGTGTTTGGTAAAGTGTAGCGGAGATGTTGCAGTCAGAAGGATAGGTTGAAATAGAAGAAGAAGGTGCAGGAGAGGGGTGTATGTTAACCCGACTAATTCAAATTTACATCATGCTGGGGGACTGGCCCGGCAAATAGTTTTACAAGGTGGTCAGACGATTCAGGAAGAATCAGAGGAATATGTTGGAAAGCCTTTTGAGAATAGAGAGTTTACAAGTATAAAATTTGTTACTTTGAATACCTGAAGTTCGGAACCCTTATTGTACAAATAAGTGAACATTTTGAACAATTATTGTTTTAAAAGTCCGGCAACATTATATCTTAAAATGTTGGAAGGTATTATATCTATTTGTAAAAGAATTAAAAAAAATAGATCCAACAGAGATGTGTATTATGGAGATTAGATTTCTTGAGAAATGCGAATTAGTTTTTTCTTTTGTTTTTATGGTGATTTACTTGGACAATATATTTTTTTTTTGTGACTCTGCATACAGACTGCCAGTATTTCATTAATATTTTGGTTTTCCTTTCCTTCATGGATATTAGTGTACAGTATATACAAACCGTGTTATCTATCATAAGGTCTCAAAATTCCCCAGCAATGTATATTGTTGCAGAGATATGGGTTATATCCAGTGTTTGGCTTGTTTGAGTTTTATAGTAATTTATTGTCTGCTGTCTTATTTTTCTTTTAGATAGTAGCAGCATAAAACTGTGAACTTTGCTAGATTAGTACACTAAAAAAAAGGTGTTTTGGAAGACATTGGATTGTTATCTGCTGCTTGTGCATGGGGAAGGCTTTCTAAAAGTTTATATAGTGTCTATATAGAGCGAATTGGGTAGAAGGGGAAGGAAAAAGAAAGACAGAGTTTTGAATTATGTATATTACAAAAATGTACCTTGTGAGCGACCAAAATGGCAATGGTGAGGTATGGGCCTGTTCTAGCTGTGACCGGAAAAATCCGGATGAGAGTGAACTTTACTGTGTTTTTATCTATAATTAGACTGTGATCATGGACAAATATATATAAAGTAATATTTGGGAGTTGGGAGAGAGTGTCAGATTAGGAGGAAATTGGATTTAATGAGTATTTGCAATGTGAGGATCAAAATGTTAAAGTCCATTGCTATATTGAAAATAATAAATTAAAGCTGTTAGCAAAAGTTTATAGTACTAAAAGATTGAATATTAGTTGTGCTGGTGGTTACTGTGGAAGATACTTAACATAGGTCCAGTATGCACGTTGGATTGAGTCAGGACAGTCATAGGGGGAATGTCTTATTAATTAGTAACTAAAAAAGGGGGAGACAAAGGGCGCAATAGGGTCTTACCCGATATAACAAGTGGTGATAGGAAAGGAACAGTAACACTCACCTGATAGGGTTGTGCCAGTCACAACTCCTTCAAAAGCATGTGAGTGTCCGTGTGATTCAAGCAGCGGCCCCGTATAACAATATAGAATGTTAATTAAATATAGAGGGGGAACCACGGGTATATGCCGCGCTTAAAAACCACTGAAGTTGAAATGATGTGAAAATTTCTCTTTTATTTACAGCATTCCTACGCGTTTCAGAGACAAAGACCGTCTCCTTCTTCAGGGAAAAAAGAAATCATCTTTCATCAGAATCATGATTTCTTTTTTCCCTGAAGAAGGAGACGGTCTTTGTCTCTGAAACGCGTAGGAATGCTGTAAATAAAAGAGAAATTTTCACATCATTTCAACTTCAGTGGTTTTTAAGCGCGGCATATACCCGTGGTTCCCTCTCTATATTTAATTATTAATTAGTAAGCAATAAAATAAGAGAAAAAAAAAACCATAAATAAATATACCTTAAAAACAGATCTGATGGAAAATTAAAAAAAAAATATTCCAGTTATGGATGGGATGAATGAATTCTGAGAGTTGCATGATTTAAACATAAAGAAATAAATATATCCAATGGAGGAGAGAAATTTTGGCTAGTTAACCCAACAAGGAGAAGACAAGCCCTGTTTGGTTTTGGCTTCAGGGGGTGGACCCAATATACAGGTTTTCCCAGTTTGTAGGTTAAGGAATTAAAGTTTCAGCTTACAGGGGGGTTAGACCTATTGTTTGCTATATAAAAAAAGGAGACTTTTCCCTACTTTTAGCAATTCATTGTAAATTATCTTGGAAAAAGTAATTGACACTAGTGTTTTATTTTACTGATTCTATCTAAACAGAATAAATTGAATTGTGGAAATGTTTAGATCTATTGGTAGATATTGGAACATAGAGGTCAGGCTGTGTACCATTAGTTAATTATTATAATCTTTATTAATGATCGAATGTATTAATAATTACAATAATTTGTTTTAAGGTATGTGGATGATTTATGGTATTGTGTGTTTATGATATTTAATGTCTTGAATCATCTGTTTTCTTTTTATAGAAAAAAAGATTGTAAGACAGATTTCTGTGGTCAAAGTGAAGGTTAAAAAAGCCATTGAAATAGTTTTCCATTATAAGGTTACACATAACGCGATATTTATGGTGTTCCCGGTTAGGTACAATCTACATAATGTGACTTCTATGCCTAAATGTAGAACTCCAGTGCCACACACTTTTTGAATCTAATCATGCTTTGAATAATATATTCAAAAAGGGCGGGGGAGATGATGTGGAAAGTCACACCTATTTTTAAGGTTTTAATTTGTTCACCGATTGAGTTTTTCTTTTAAGTTGTCTTTATATTTTTATCTGTAAGGAGACGTTGCGGCCCAAACATGGCCTTCATCAGTAACTAGCACCTGAGATGAAGGCAGTATTTGTAATGCTAGCAGATACACAGCTTATGCTTATAAATGCTTAGCAGATCCCCTCCACACAGCAGTGGATACTGCTAATGACAGACCCCCTCCACACAGCAGTGGATACTACTAATGACAGACTGCAAACCACAGAGACTCTTAATAGCATTACTACAACTGCCCATGGCAGAAATAACAGGCTGCAGATCCCAGTCACATATCTGCTAGCATTCCAAATACTGCCTTCATCTCAGGTGCTAGTTACTGATGAAGGGCAAGTTTGGGCCGCAACGTCTTGACTTGACTATACTGAGTATGAAATAATAAAAAATCATCATTTTACTGAATTCAGGAGTGCCTTGTATATATTACTACTGTATATGGTCTGGAAACCTACCTGAGCACCCTGGTAACTATAAATTCAGTAGAAGTGCCTTATCCTTTTGAACTGTCCAATGTCTCCTATGTGATGTGACAGATGCAAGTATGGAAAAGCAGTTGCAAGTAGTTTCATTAATACCACCCTGGCTCAGACTGGCCACAGGGAAATAGGGGAATTCCTCGATGAGCCCCTGTGCTGAGTCAGCCACTTACCCCCAATACCGTCCCTGACAGAAGTTCTATCACTTATCCATGTTATGTAATTAAAAGCTTATAACCTGACTTTAAATTTATCCATTGGTTTCATAAATTACTCTTTTGAAAGCTGAAACCCTCCTAAATTTGGTTTAGGTTATGAAAATAAAGTTGCTGTAAAGCTGAAATATTGATAATCAACACAGAAAGGTCAGTTTTTGGAAAGACAAAAGTTTTGTCGCCTTGTCATACAATATATAATGCACCCAATCCTAGTTTACATCCTCACCTGTGCTCACTAAATGATTGGTTAATTAGTGGGTATGTATAAAAAGAAACCCAGCAACCCAGACCTTCCTTGAACTGCAACTTGACCTTTGACAACATGCCAAAAATCCACCCTGCGACCAAAGCGTTGATTATCAAGAGGCTGAAGACCAGATCCACTGCAGAGGTGGCTGGCACCTTTAATGTGTCTCAGCGTTAAGTACAAAGAATTAAAAAAAGATTTGAAGAGACTGGAGATGTTTTTGACAAGCCCAGGTTCGGCTCGCAGTCCATGATGAGAAAATTCCTTATATGGGGCAAAGTCCTTCCCTCATCCCAGCGCCCTCTGCGGCATCTCCTGATGTCACTTCCGCTACTCCTGATGTCATTATTTCGAGGATCTCCTCAGCTTCCCCTCCTACTCATCTCTAATCTCCATCCACTAGCCAGACTGCGGCTCTTCACTTCTGTATGTTATAACAAAATTGAGGTACATGTATCTATAGCCTTGTTTAGGTAAGACTCGCTAATCAATCCATGAAAACAGCAAAAAGTGAGAATTTAAAACATAACCTTTACTAGATGTATCAATAAAATTGATAGAGAATATCTCCCATCAAGGTAGGAAAACACAAAAAAATACACGCTTCTGAAATAAAGAATAAAGAAACACAACAAAAATCAACACAAAAAACTCTTCCCTGTCAGGAAAAAGAGGTTAAATCCCACTCAAAGGGGTGAGCTACTTTCTCATATCCTTCATTATAGATACATTAATATTAAAATGATGGATTGATCTCACCCACCCTATGGAATCCAGGGGTATCATTAGGACCAGATATGGACTGCCCCTGTGAGGGCAGGAGCAATTGGGGCATCACAGGGTTAGGCTGCAGACACATTAGTGTATGGAATCTGATGCGAGAGCAACGGATGCGATATGCTAATGACCCCCGGCTTATGCTCTGCTGCGAGCCTGAGCTGAGTGTCTTGCAACGGTGACCGGATCTTGCGATCGGGTCACAGCTGCGAAGCTGAGGGCGGGCGCTGCAGGGGAGAGGGAGGGGTTAATACCCCCATCTCCTCCATTGTCAGCTTGGGCGTATATCACACTGCACTTGGATAACATCCAAGTGCAGTCCGATGTTTCTCTCTCACCCATTCACTTGAATGGGTGTGAGTGATACGGCTCTCACAGAAAATTGCAGCATGCTGTGATTTTTTCCTCAGTCCATTTAGGGCTGAGAAAACAAATCGCTGATCTGAACTGCAGCATTGTTTAAAATTAGGCCAAGTGCAATGCAAGATTTTTTTACATTGCACTCATCCAATTTATATGCTCGTGTGAGCGTACCCTTATGATGAGTTGTCAAAGGGTTTAATTAAGGCTCATGTAGACTGATTTTAATCCTATGCTTATCAGGAACTGAATATTGACTCCAAATGCTTCTACTTTTTGTCCCCCCCCCTCCCCTCTTTGAGAGGGAATGGTTTCTGCTATTGAAGGAGTTAAGGAAAGTGATTAGTTGACTAATGAGTGTAACGTGTGTATGGCCCTATATATAGCGAATTTTATTCTGTGATGTTTATGCCTGAGGAAGAACATGTTTTATCCATGAAACGCGTAGCAAAGTATTAAAGAAAGAAAAACCTGACAGTGCCTATTGATTGCGCTTTATTATTTTTAGCTATTTATCCCAAGACCTCTCTCCAAGTATCTGCCGAGGATGGAGCGATTTGAGCTGCAGTTAGTGTTTACTACATTATTCATGGAGTTGTGCCTGATGCAGAACCCTATCAGGTGAGCCTTTCCACAAAGGTCTTATTTCACCCATAGGTGAATTGATTCACCCATTGCAGCGCATCTGTGTTTTTTGTATTTCGCTAATAATTCCAGCTAATTTTGTTTTCAAAAATTGAAATGGCGCTCCTTCCCTTCCAAGCCCTGCCGTGTGCCAAAACAGTTGACTTCCACCACATATGAGGTATCTGCGTACTCAGGAGAAATTGCAGAATACATTTTATGGTGCATTTTGTTCCTGATACCCTTGTGAAAAAAGCTAACTGGTTGAAGTAACAATGTTGTGGTAAAAAAAGGTTTTTTTATTTTCACAGCTCAACGTTATAAACTTCTGTGAAGCCCCCGGGGCTTCAAGGTGCTCATCAAACATCTAGATACATTTCTGAGGGGTCTAGTTTCCAAAATAGGGTTACTTGTGGGGGAGCCCTACTGTTTAGGCACCTCAGGGGGTCTCCAAACATGAAATGGAGTCCACTAATGATTCCAGCAAGTTTTGCTTTCAAAAATTCAAATGGTGCTCCTTC
This sequence comes from Anomaloglossus baeobatrachus, assembly GCF_048569485.1. Lineage (NCBI taxonomy): Eukaryota > Metazoa > Chordata > Amphibia > Anura > Aromobatidae > Anomaloglossus > Anomaloglossus baeobatrachus. Next base: position 500,559,435 of record NC_134354.1, read on the forward strand.
CCTTCTGAGCCCAGCCGTGCGCCCAAACAATTGATTTTCTCCAGATATGAGGTATCAGCGTACTCAGGAGAAATTGCACAATAAATTTTATGGTGCATTTTTTCCTGGTACTCTTTTGAAATTGCAAAATTTTATGGCTAAACATTTTTGTGTAAAAAAGTAAGATTTTCATTTTTTCTTTCCACATTACTTTGGTTCCTGTGAAGCACCTAAACGGTTAATAAACGTATTGAATGTAGTTTTGAGTAGTGTGAGGTGTGCAGGTTTTAAATGGTGTCACTTTTGGGTATTTTCTGTCACCTCGGCCTTTCAATGTTACTTCAAACGTGATGTGGTCCCTAAAAAAAAGATTTTGTAAATTTTGTTAGAAAAATGAGAAATTGTTGACGAACTTTGAACTCTTCTAACTGCCTAACAAAAAAATATATATTTCAAAAATTGTGCTGGTGTAAAGTATATATGTGGGAAATGTTATTTAGTAACTATTTTGTGTGACATAACATTCGATCTAATGGGTATAAAACTTCTAAGTTTGAAAATTGCAAAATTTTCAGAATTTGGCAAATTTCTGATATTTTCACAAATATACGCAAAAAATCAACCTAAATTTACAACTATCATGAAGTACAATATGTCACGAAAAAACATCTCAGAATTATTGGGATCCGTTGAAGCGTTCCAGAGTTATAAGCTCAAAAAGTGATAGTGGTCAGAAATGTAAAAAATGTAATAAAAATGGGAAAATGTCCAAAAAAAGATGAAAAAGATGTTGAAACCCCCTTTACCTAGGGGGCCTGCTGCAATCTGTAGTGCATTGGAATTGTGACCTGGTATTGGTAAGTAAGGCTGTTTTTTTTCTGTAAAGTTTTTTGCTTTCTTATGATTGGTCAACATCGTACAGAGAGAAATACATGCCTCCAGTGAAAACGAGCTGAAAATACCCACTTGGACTTAAAAACATTAAACTTATTAAGCGTCAAATATTTCGATTGTTAATATCTCCACAATGGAGAGACAAAAAAAAAGAAAAACAAAAAATGTGTTATTCAGCTCTGCACCCATTGCTTGTCCAGCTCAACATGAAAAATTGGGTGATAGGTTTTCTTCAGCAGCTGAGATAAATCGAAAGGCGTGCAGTGATTGATTACTATGTGCAACAAAGACATATTTTTAGGACAGAGATCAAAAACCTGCCCCAATGACACTAAAAGTTGTTCAAAAATTTCCACCACCCGATCAAAAACCTGCCTTAATGACAATAAAAGTTGCCCAAAAATGTCCACCACCCGATCAAAAACCTGCCCTAATGACACTAAAAGTTGCCCAAAAATGTCCACCACCTCCATCCCAAATCTATTATTAAGCTACAAACACCATATGAAATCCCATAACAGGCAGAATACAAACTCACATGCAAATGATGAGCATATTTTCCCACAACAAATCTATCAATAGGCTAAGAGCGTATCCGAGGCTTGGGAGATTTATAAGTGACATTTTGCATCCTCTGAGGACACGTGAAGCGTTTCAGCTTGAAATGGTTTCAACAGCCTGTAAATTCAGCCTAGCTAATCACTGCAGCATTTTTCACTTGCTTATTCACTAGAAATCACTGCTGAGTTATGAGGAATTACAGAAGCACAGGGACTGAATGAGCTGCTAACAGACTGTTTTATGGCAAAGGCTGACACTACACTAATGGCCGCTGAAGCAGATTGTTCAATCAGATTGTTAGTTCATTTGCTCAAAAGCTTTAAGTTTGACAGTGTCCATCTGTGCAGGGGGCAATTCCTTCTTTGCTATACCAAAATGCCGCAAATAGGGTTTATTTAATTACATTTTCATTAAACTGAAAATATTAAGTGACATTACTGTAATCCATACATTTTCATCCTGGGGCTCTTTAGCTATTGCAATACTGTTTTCCAACCCCCTTGGTTGTTTTTTTCATCAGCCGGAGAGCCACAGTTTGAATTGTAGTAGTGCAGGGATTTTTTTTTTTCCTTTTTAATTGTACGTATTAGTAATAATATTAATAATCTTTATTTCATTAGCGCCAACATATTCCACAGCGCTTTACAATTCAGGAGAATCATATACAAACAAGTAACAGTTATAGAAAATACAATATTTAGAGGGAAAAAAGACAACCCTGCTCGTGAGAGCTTACAATCTACAATGAGATGGGGGGGGGGGGGCAAGGTACAAGTGCTTATTTACAATGACAATCCAGCCATCCCAAGGAAATGGGGGATAGATAATGGCTGCCTGGACCAGTTGGCCAGAACCTTGAGATGCATTTGGGTGCCATGGAATTTGACATGGAGTTATGTCCTGAGAAGTTGTGGAGGGACTATGTGAATGTAGTTCGGCTAGGGAGTGTGATAGGCCGCCCTAAAAAGATGCGTTTTTAGGGTGCGTCTGAAGCTGAGTAAAGCAGGCTTTACACACTGCGATATCGGTCCCGATATCGCTAGTGTGGGTACCCGCCCCCATCTGTTGCGTGACACGGGCAAATCGCTGCCCGTGCCGCACAACATCGCCCAGAGCAGTCACACATACTTACCTGCCCGGCGACGTCGCTGTGACCGGCGAACCGCCTTCTTTCTAAGGGGGGCGGTCCGTGCGGCGTCACAGCGACGTCACTGAGCGGCCGCCCAATAGCAGCGGAGGGGCGGAGCTGAGCGGGACGTAACATCCCGCCCACCTCCTTCCTTCCGCATAGCGGCCGGGAGGCAGGTAAGGAGAACTTCCTCGTTCCTGAGGCGTCACACATAGCGATGTGTGCTGCCGCAGGAACGAGGAACAACCTCGCTACTGCTGCAGTAACGATTTTTGAGAATGGACCCCCATGTCACCGATGAGCGATTTTGCACGTTTTTGCAACGATGCAAAATCGCTCATCGGTGTCACACGCAACGGCATCGCTAATGCGGCCGGATGTGCGTCACCAATTCCGTGACCCCAACGAGTTCGCATTAGCGATGTCGTAGCGTGTAAAGCCCCCTTAAGTTGTGATTCGTTCTAATTTCTTGGGGTAGAGCATTCCAGAGGATTGGTGCAGCTCGGAAGAAGTCTTGGAGCCGGGAGTGGGAGGTTTGAATTATTTGAATGTGGATGTTAGTTGAAAGTCATTTGCAGAGCGTAGAGAATGGGTGGGGTGATAGACAGAGACGAGGACGGAGAGATAGGGAGGTGCCGCACTCTGGAGAGCTTTGTGGGTGAGAACAAGCAGTTTACGTGCACATATAGGCACAAACCTATGGTGTGGTGCGTCTGCCATTGTTGCTGTGGTTTTGTGCCTGTGGGAAAGTGTGGCCTGGAGTCATGGGAATTCAGCATTGCAGCACAGGCTTGATGTGAGGCACCAGGATGCCCGCACTGCTGGTGCACTGTCTCCGTGGCAGTAGTTGGCACAATATGCCACATCTTTAAGGCTACTATAAATTAGGGACCCACTTAGAGGTTCGCCATGATGTGACAGTGGGCTACATACAATCTGATCAGACTGTTAAATTAAGAACTTTATGTTCAATTGTATAAATTTGTGCATAGCAGCAGTAGATCAACGTATGGTTTTTGGATGGGTGGTCCATGTCTTTTTTACAGTTCTGAGCTGTCAGTCACTGTCAGTGGGCTGGGAGAAGCCGTCGGTGACCCACCTGTATGACTCTTCACCAGCATGGCTCAATCCACAAAGACTATTAAAAGTATGCTTTTCTTTGAAACATTGCAGTGTATCAGAGTGAAATATACCTAGCTGTAATCATACAGGCAGTCGCTGCTATATGCATCCGAACATTTGGCAGCACAGCATGTATCAGTAAACAGGTTCCCTTTCAACTTCTTCTGAAAAATATGTACAAATATAGTAACAGGAACATCAAGTTGTTTGGAAATGGTCTTATAGCCTTTAACATTAACGTTTATCTCTAACACTCCCCTTAGCTTTTGGTCCATGTTCAGTGTGGTGCACCCCATGATACCAAATAGCACAGTGACTACTTTTCACTGTCTAAATAGGCAGACTGATTTATGTTTGTAGACTCCAGTGATGCTAATTACAGGAATCACCTTAGTTTAACATATCTCTTTGGTAAAATTAGTTTCAATCTTTTCTAAGGATCTATATATATATATATATAATTGCCTTATTCTGTCTGCCTGTCTGTCTGTCTTGCTCCAAAATGACGTCATTACAGTGACAACCGTCACCACACCACGCGTACTAAAGAGCCTGCGACCAATGTCTCAGCTAACTGAACAGCCTGAACTACAGGCCGACAGGACGACGCCCGACACTTTTCCCCTCACCCAAACAGAGCCCCGACTCTCCGGTGAGTGCTGCACCCCCGGGAGCCCATACCAACAACCCAACCGACACATTACCCCACTCGGCTCCACCCCCCCAGACTCCGCCCTCCGCACGTATACACTGAACACACACACACACGAATAGTCACCTGTCCCCAGCCATGCAGTCCCCAGCACTGACGTTCTCAGCGCCATGGCCCCGCTTGGCTCCACCCCCCTGCACTCCGCCCCCCACACACATTATCCTGCTCGGCTCTGCCCCCCCGCACTCCGCCCTCTGCATGTATACACTGAACACACACACACACACACACACACACACACACACATGAATAATCACCTGTCCCCAGCCATGCAGTCCCCGGCACTGACGTCCTCAGCGCCATGGCCCTGCTCGGCTCCACCCCCCGCACTCTGCCCCCCACACACATTACCCCACTCGTCTCCACCCCCACCCGCACTCCGCCCCACGCACACATTATCCCGCAGGATGGGGGGGCACATACCAGCATTGGGCCACATCACAGCATCAGCATATTTTTACTTAACTTTACACTGTTCATGGCCTTCTTTCATTACAAGCCATGGACATCTTTAAACATTAGACTCATCTATTAAAACTGTTCCTTCTGTTGTTTGTCATTTTAAAGCCAATAAACAATTATAAGAATCCTAAATTAAACCTAACCCATCCTGTCCATTCATTACCTTAATATTCAATCTGCTAGCCTACATACACATTCTAGACTACCCGATACGTTAGAATCGGGCCACCTTCTAGTAATAATATATTTGTCCAAGCCATGTTCTTTATTTTTGTTTTCTGTTGAAAGACAAGTCATATGTAATATATGAATATATGATTGCCATTAGTTGATATTCAGTAAATTTAAATAACTATTGTTAGTTTCATGTTATTTCAGTGACCATTATGGGTTTTTCTTACTTTAATAGAAGAGTAGCAACAGTTTTGTCCATGTCTATTTGCTTGAAAAGCCCATGGTTGGCTCTGTTTGTGTAGCTGGACCTTTTAATAACCCAGTGACAGCAAGCTGCCTGACTGCTGCCTTTCAAACTTCTTTACCTAGATTGAAACAATTACTCCCATGTCTTATGGTCTCTGAAAACTTCCTTATTTTTTCCTAGTTCCTGAGGGAAAAATTCCCCATGGCTTATCTGTTATCATTATGACATGTCATAAAATAATCTGTTTTGAATTAACAGCATATGACTTTTTACTCAGTATTAGTACCCTACTTGAGGATAGAATAGTGACTTACATGGAATCAATAATGTTTATGTGGAACAGTAGTAGAGTCACTGTGAGGCAACTAGCAGATAAATTACAGTCTTTAATTATAGGCATAAGCTTGTCTCATGCATATGTATTGAGGCAGAGAGCTTGATTGTTACACTTCATAGTTGAGGAACAGAGCTTGGTGGGTACCCTTCAGAGTTGAGACAAACTGCTTAGTGGTTAGACATAAGAGTTGAGGCATGTAGCTTGGTGGGTACATATCAGAGTTGAGGCACAGAGCTTGATGATAACACATCAAAGTTGAAGCATGGAGCTTGATGAAAGCACATCAGAGTTGAAACGTGGAGCTTGGTGGTTACACATCAGAGTTGAGGCACAGAGCTTGATGATAACACATCAGAGTTGAAACATGGAGTTTGGTGGTTACATATCAGAGTTGAGGCACAGAGCTTGATGATAATGTGACCCCCTGGACTAGCCAGGTAGTCACAGGTAGACCACCCTGCACAAACACCAGCCCCTAATAAGGTGACAGCAGCCAACCTACAAACCCTTGTCACCTCCCTCAGGGTTTGATGTTCACACCAGGGGGTGGAGCCAGGTGGTTGGGCACGCCCACCAAGGAGTACACAGGCTCTGAGGCAGGAAAAACAATGCAGTTAGTTCCCCGTGGGGAGCACAGTGTGAGCACAGTGTTAGTTCTGTCTGTGCAGTGGAGTGGAGTTCAAGTGCAGACCTGTGTCCAGGTAGGACGCCTGTAGGAGCCGGGAAGATGGCTGGTGGAACCGTAAGGGACTGGGACAGGGTAGTGGCCCACTGGAACCGAGCCAGGGAGCCAACTGGAAACCGGAGCACCAGGAGGGATACTCAGATCCAGAACGAGGTCCAGAAGCCACTGGACCACGTCGAATTTACTAATTGAGGTCTGGACATTAGGTGCTTTCCCGTCCCAAGACCTGAAGGACGACAACAGCACACCAAGGGGGATAGAAAGCCACCGCCCAGGCAGAGAGATCCCACGGGCTAGCGCCTGCGGGCAAACGGGTTCCCTGACACACATCAAGCCGGTGAGCGGACTACCGTTGCTGAAGCATAGGCAGTCAAATTCTACTAAAGAGGTGTAGGAGAAAGGCGGGAACCACCAACCTGAGAAAGGGGCACAGCGCAGCCGGCTGCAGGCACCGATCACCATCCTTTTTGGTTTACCAGAGACTCCGGTGTATCTGTCATAGTGAGTACAACAGTGCCCTTAGGCCACGCACCGCACCACACCATCTTGCCCGCATCTCACAACCACCGGGCCCCGGGACCATCACCCCCTGCCCATGGAGGGGTCAACACCAGGCTGCATAACACTGTCCCCGGGAGCCTAGTTAGCGGCAGCGGTGGTGTCCACATTCACCACAACCCGTGGGTGGCGTCACGAACTTTAACCCCTAAGAACACCACGGCCCCGGCCGTGAACCTCCCCACCGAAGTCCCTACACGTAGCACCAAACCCCTTTCATAGTGACGGGTCCAGAGGCGCTCGAGCCACCCACCAAACGAGCCCGGATCCGAGTGGCTCCACTGCGGCCGAGCGCGGAGCGGTACACATCAACTCTTCTGGCATCACGAACAGGATTGAACCCATCCACTTACCGGTGGAAGTGCGCCTTGAAGCAGAAGTCAGCGGTGACCCGTTGAAAAATGTCAGAATCCGCCATCTTGTCACTATCCCTTGGCGCGAAGTTTCCCGCCAGGCTCGTCTTCCCTGCGAAAAGAGCACGAGAGTTGAAGTCCCGCCCCCTGGGAACAGAGCGGTGCAACCAAGAAGGAAAGCTGAGTGAAAAGAAAGGAGAGTGCCCCGAAAAGACCAAGGGGGAGCAGGTGAAGATTTGCGGCATATAACTGACGCCGTGAAGTGCAGGGACACCAGGACTCTGCCGGAACCCGTTCCTGGACTCCAATGCGGAAGGATGTGTCGGAGGATCCAGGCCCAGGCTGATTCCCTGATGGAGCAGTGGATGGCCGAGGTGAATGAGCCGGCTGCAGCCGTGCGAGCACTCGAAGTGGAGGCAACCTTGGAGGAGCGGGTAAGCGACCCACGCCCCTATGTCCCCCAGGGACCGGCCGCTGCGCCTGAGGGACCCGGTCTGCCCCTGTCCTCCATATTGCCTTACTCACCGCCCGTACCGGCTGCCGCTGCTCCCCCGCTCGGTCCGCTGCCACTAATACCGGCAGTGGAGTCCGTGCTACCAGCCTGCAAAGATTCGCCTGCGGAAGACGCCAGCAGTCAGCCCGTCATCGCTCCGACACCCATACTGGCCCCACGTCGCACCCGCGTCCAGAAAGTACCTCGTCCCGACTTGGACGCACCAGCGATCCCAGAGGAAGCCGCGCTCCAGATGATGATGGCTCCGGCAGTCCGCCCGGCCGTAACGGAGGCAATCCTCGACCAGCAGCTAGCACCCCAAGTCACATTGACCGCTCCCAGACACCCGGCCTTGGCTGAGGCATGGCGGGGATGTAGCTGCCAGGCGGCAGAGCAGGCCACGTCCCAGCAGGGTCCCTCATTACAAAGGTGTCGGTCGTAGCCGGCACGAAGGGGCTCTGGCTGGGCCCATACCCCACGCAGACTGACCCGAAGCAGGCAGCCGGCGCTCTGTATTGGGAGCGGCAGGAACAGCATTTTCGCAGGGAGATCACTGCCCGAAAAAGGTGTAAAGTGGATGTGCATGCCCGCATGTATGTGGAGAGAGATCACCTGCAGCAAGCTACCACCGGGGTCCAGAGCAGTGCACCATGTGAAGGTGGCACTGGAGCCCCACGGTTGAGAATGGACTGTTGAAAAGGGTAGGAGATCTCGGCTACTTCAGTGTTTGTCCCCATTGGGACTATTCTGCCCATCCCTGTTGGGACTTTACTGTTTACCCCTTTCCAAATAGACAAGGACGTGAATTTGAAGGCCACCCAATAACTTTTGGGGTTGTAAATAATTCCCTGACCACCCTTCAGATCCCACAGCCTCCGGAGAGGCAGACTGGAGGAAGGGCCTGCGGCAGAGGAGGCCGAGGTCCCATCACCAATGCAACCAATGACAACCCACCGGGTCAGGGGTCCCCTGGACGTGGGGCCTCTCAGAGACTGCCAGATAAGGAACTTTTTACCCGGCCCGTTTGAGCAACACCTGGACCCGTTCCTGTTCCTGGACTGGGAAAAAGGGGTGCTGCCTGTTTCTTAGAGGCAGCATCAAGGCTAGGTTTGTTTGGGTGGGTGACTGAAGGTCCTGGTCCCGTTCCCGTTAAATAAAAATGTTTTAATTTTGCAACGTTTAAAAATATGCCTCCCTCAAGGGATGATTAACCCATATTCTTGAATTGTACAAAATTTAGTATACTTGTATTGTGTTTTCCCGTTTTATCTTTCAGAAACAAAATAAACCGGTGGTGGTCAGGCAGCCCGCGGACGGTCTGCATTAAACCAAGGGGGAATGTGACTCCCTGGACTAGCCAGGTAGTCACAGGTAGACCCACTGCACAAACACCAGCCCCTAATAAGGTGACAGCAGCCAACCTACAAAACCCTTGCCACCTCCCTCAGGGTTTGATGTTCACACCAGGGGGCAGAGCCAGGAGGTTGGTCACACCCACCAAGGAGTACACAGGCCCTGAGGCAGGAAAAACAGTGCAGTTAGTTCCCCATAGGGAGCACAGTGTGAGCACAGTGTTAGTTATGTCTGTGCAGTAGAGTGGAGTGGAGTTCAAGTGCAGACCTGTGTCCATGTCTGCCACAGTCTAACACCAGGTGTCTGGGTTGGAGCCCAGTCACCTCTGGCAAGGAGGCAGACGGGGGTTGCCGCCTGCAGGAGCCGGGAAAATGGCTGGTGGAACCGTAAGGGACCGGGACAGGGTAGTTGCCCACCGGAACCGAGCCGGGGAGCCAACTGGAAACCAGAGCACCAGGAGGGGTACTCAGACCCAGAACGAGGTCCAGAAGCCACTGGACCACGTCAAATTTACTGATTGAGGTCTGGACCTTAGGTCCTTTCCCGTCCCAAGACCCGAAAGACGGCAACAGCCCACCGAGGGGGATAGAAAGCCACTGGCCAGGCAGAGAGATGCCACAGGCCAGCGCCTGCGGGCAAACGGGTTCTCTGACACACATCAAGCCGGGGAGCGGAGTACCATTGCTGAAGCATAGGCAGTCAAATTCTACTAGTGAGGGGCAGGAGAAAGGTGGGAACCACCAACCTGAAAAAGGGGCACAGTGCAGCCGGCTGCGGGCACCAACCACCATCCTTTTTGGTTTACCAGAGACTCTGGTGTATCTGTCATAGTGAGTACAACAGTGCCCTTGGGCAGCGTACCGCACTGTAAGGGGTAGTCGGACCCCCGAACCGGGAAAGAGAATCCCCCCCTGAAGACGCCACAGGAGTATGGTGGCACATTGTACAATGTTGTGTGTTATGTACGGTTCTCCCCCCCTAGGTGCCAGTGTAGTGAGTGGTTCCCCTGGTAACAGTGGCAGGGAAGGAAGGGGCAGGGCAGTCTAGGTGGGGAAGGAAGGGTTCTGAATACAGAGTCCAGTGTGCAGTGAGATGTGAGAGGCGACCAAGCTCGGTCTGAGGTGACGGGGCAGAGTGTGGGAGTGAGACGAGGCAGTCAGCCTGAGTGAGTACTCTTGGCTAGAAAGCAGAGGAAACCCATGAGAAACGGTGGAAGAGTTGGGACTAGTCCGGAGCCGGTGGTGTGTACTAGAGTGGAGTGCAGCTATCAGGGGGATAACAAGTGGCCCCTGCAGGCGAAGGTTAGTGCCCTGACAAAGAAGTGGAGAGGTGAGAACTTATCCAGAGCCGGTAGTGTGTGCTGGATCTGCCCTACAGTAAATCCGGGTTAGAGCGCAGCTACTAGGGGGTTAACGTATGTCCCCTGCAGGCAAAGGAAAGTGCCCGTAGAGAAAAGGAAACCGTTTTTGTAGAAAAGGACCTGTAACTTGTAACGTACTAAAGTAAACCTGCTGCAAACAAAAAGATGGAAGCTTTGTTTAATAAATCGGTGTTTGGTTTACCCGCTGCCTGCAATTGTCTCTTTCCTGAAAGTGAAGAAGGAGCTGGAGAGCACAGAAAGAACGCTGTCATGAATGGGCCCCATGCATCCACACTCTGCCCCAACAAGACACCTGTTTTGCAAGTGACGGCCGGGCCGGGGTTCAGCCTGCGGCCCACAAGGCAAGGGGACCCGACTACACCCCCTGAGGCGCCCCCTGCCCCCATTTCATTTTGGCGTAGTCGGCAGGATCAAGCCCACAGAAGAGAAACCCCGAGCAGAGACCAAGTGGTGCCTGATGTACTGAACAGGCCACAAGATGGCGGCAAATGGCGGCCGTCCTCATGGATTTAGTGAAGGCACGAAAAGTGGGCGCCAAACGAAAAGCGCTGGGCTGGCCTGTAAGGAAGAAGCCCAGAGTGCACCGCCCAAAGAGGGGAGGTGCTTGCCCCGAGATACTGCAGAGGTCTAGAGACGTGGGCGGCGCCGCAAGAAAGAAGAGGCGTCGCAAACGCTGTGCCGACCTGGTGGGTGAGGCCGGGGGCGGAGTATGGGCAGAAGCGGGAAAAGAAGAACCGCCTCCACCTTCCCCGGCGCGATTGCAACCCCGGCAGTGGAAGAAGAAGCAAACTCCAATACCTGGACCAAGCAGAATGGAGAACACAGCGTGGCGCGCTCAGCATAAGCAAGCGCTCGCTGAAGCCTGTGGGCTGAAGAGTACCCCGACGGTCGCGCCAAAAGCAGCCGCCGAACCTACGGCTGGAGACAAGCCAAGAGAAGCATCGGCATTACTGGTGATACATCAGAGTATGGTGTCGCACCCGGTAGTTGTTGTCGGCAGCCCACTGCGGTCCCGTCCAGCTACCCCCTCACCCCCGCAGGAGGCTGAAGGGCCTGAACCGGAGAAGGAAGTACCGGAGCCACCGGGTTATGAGCCGTTTCGTAGGCTACCCCGCTTACCTGGACAGTCCCTCTCCAACCATGTGAGGGCCCAGCGGGCTGAATGGCTGCGTGCATACCACCCAGCGTGAGGGTTAATCATCCGGAAAAAAAAGATCTGTCTGTTGTCGAAAGCCGGTACTGTTGGAAGCCGGTGAGTGTTTATGGTTAAAGCTACGTTAAAAGAACTGAACCCGGGAATAGAAGAATGCAGGGACTATGCATGGACTTCTCCCGCGACTGTTAAGTAAAGAACCCTTTTGTTTCTGTTGGTCGCGGCTCATCTATGACCGGGAGCGCTTGAGGAGAGCCTCTGGGCAGAAGATCAGCCAAAACCGGGAGCTCCCCTGGAGGGATTCCGGGCACCGGACTTGTGTGCCAATCTGGTGTGCTTTGATACGTTAGTTTTAAAATGTTTTTTTATTGATAAGAAAGAAAAAGAATACTGCTGAAGAAACGTGTGTGTGTTTTCTATATGCGTTGTCTTGCAGGTGCGGAACCTCGCCAGGAGGCTGAGGTTAAAGAGGGGAGGAATGTAAGGGGTAGTCGGACCCCCGAACCGGGAAAGAGAATCCCCCCTGAAGACGCCACAGGAGTATGGTGGCACATTGTACAATGTTGTGTGTTATGTACCGTTCTCCCCCCCTAGGTGCCAGTGTAGTGAGTGGTTCCCCTGGTAACAGTGGCAGGGAAGGAAGGGGCAGGGCAGTCTAGGTGGGGAAGGAAGGGTTCTGAATACAGAGTCCAGTGTGCAGTGAGATGTGAGAGGCGACCAAGCTCGGTCTGAGGTGACGGGGCAGAGTGTGGGAGTGAGACGAGGCAGTCAGCCTGAGTGAGTACTCTTGGCTAGAAAGCAGAGGAAACCCATGAGAAACGGTGGAAGAGTTGGGACTAGTCCGGAGCCGGTGGTGTGTACTAGAGTGGAGTGCAGCTATCAGGGGGATAACAAGTGGCCCCTGCAGGCGAAGGTTAGTGCCCTGACAAAGAAGTGGAGAGGTGAGAACTTATCTAGAGCCGGTAGTGTGTGCTGGATCTGCCCTACAGTAAATCCGGGTTAGAGCGCAGCTACTAGGGGGTTAACGTATGTCCCCTGCAGGCAAAGGAAAGTGCCCGTAGAGAAAAGGAAACCGTTTTTGTAGAAAAGGACCTGTAACTTGTAACGTACTAAAGTAAACCTGCTGCAAACAAAAAGATGGAAGCTTTGTTTAATAAATCGGTGTTTGGTTTACCCGCTGCCTGCAATTGTCTCTTTCCTGAAAGTGAAGAAGGAGCTGGAGAGCACAGAAAGAACGCTGTCATGAATGGGCCCCATGCATCCACACTCTGCCCCAACAAGACACCTGTTTTGCAAATGACGGCCGGGCCGGGGTTCAGCCTGCGGCCCACAAGGCAAGGGGACCCGACTACACCCCCAGAGGCGCCCCCTGCCCCCGTTACAGCACCACACCATTTTGCCTGCACCTCACAACCACCGGGCCCCGGGACCATCACCCCCTGCCCACGGAGGGGTCAACACCAGGCTGCATAACACCGTCCCCGGGAGCCTAGTTAACGGCAGCGGTGGTGTCCACATTCACCACAACCCGTGGGTGGCGTCACGAACTTTAATCCCTAAGAACACCACGGCCCTGGCTGTGAACCTCCCCACCGAAGTCTCTACACGTAGCGCCAAACCCCTTTCCGGGGTCTGGAGGCGCTCGAGCCACCCACCAAACGAGCCTGGATCCCAGCAGCTCATCTGCGGCCGAGCGCGGGGCGGTACAATAACACATTAAAGTTGAAGCAGTGGAGCTTGGTGGTTACACATCAGAGTTGAGGCACAGAGCTTGATGATAACACATCAAAGTTGAGACACAGAGCTTGATTGTAACACATCAGAGTTAAAGCATGGAGCTTGGTGGTTACACATCAGAGTTGAGGCACAAAGCTTGATTTTAGCACATCAGAGTTGAGGCATGGAGATTGGTGTTTATACATCAGAGTTTTGCTACAGAACTTACATATTAGAGATGAGACACAAATCTTGACCGGCAAAGTCTAGCACTGTTCTTTATTACACTTATTCGCAGAGCTCTCAATCCAGCAGGCCCAAATGTAATAGCAATGCCGCAGTATTATTCATTATTACATTATCTCTGTAATATCGAACACAATTATTTCTTTTTTGTAGGTGAAAAAAAATCATATGTATAGACTTATATTTTTAGTATAACTTTATAATTAGCAACAACAGTAGAGTCCTTCTTCAGAGGTAAGTAAAAGATATGGTGAAAGCAGAAAAACCTTGAAAAGTTTTGTCAATTCAGGCATCCTCCTGGCAGCACCCATATGTATCGGCCTATAATTAACTGACAGGCCGAACAATCCAGACAAAGCAGGAAATCTTGCTTTGGTTCAGAAAGTTGGAATGTTGCTGACGCGCTGTCTGTCAGATCCTGAAAGGTATAAACCAGGAGAGAAACATCTTGAAAAGCAATTTAGAGCCGGAGCGTTATGCTGGCAGAACACCTTGACAGATCGGAATTGAGGTGTTCAGATAAACAGCCAGCATAGCCTGTAATCACAATAACTGCAAGTGCATCCGAGCTGCACACTGCATGTCCTTTCTCTTTGGTCTTACACTTTTATTACACTTGTGTTGAAAATCCTTAAAAGACTCAGCAATCTGTAACCTTTAAATGTTCAATCTCGTGATAAATGGCTGCATTGTAACCTTTTGTATTGTGAAAAGTATGTTAAGTGTCACAAAAACTTACTTTGGGCTTTTATGGATTCCGCTAGAAAACTCATTCCCCTCAATCTAAAATGAAGAGGCGGCTAATGCAGTGTGTCGTGTCCTAGGCAGCTGTATTAAAGCCCAGGTTGGTAGGGAAGTAAATATAAAATTATGGCGGTAACGTTTAGGGAGCTGCACATAAGTAATATATAAGCCAACCCCTGGCTCTTCTCGGGATGTGCAACTACTCAGTATGTTAAAAATTGTAATTTCACCATAATACTGTATATACTTACAGCGTGATGACCACTGGGATATTCATGTGTAATAAAGTAATTTAGTCTGTTCTCCTTTAAAAGTAAATGAGATGGATTAACATCAAAGAAAAGATAAAAAAAGAATACCAGCTCAAATGGAATCTGTGTTCTTGCTACGCCATCAGAGAGCAGCATGATATAGGGGCAGAGACCTTGATACCAGCGATGTGTCTTGTTTGCTGCCGCAATTTTGATTGAAAACTGATTTCTTTGCTTCAGATCTCTGAATAACTGAGCTCAGTATAACCCCACTTAAACCACTAATTAGCAACTGTCTGTGTAATCTATGCATAGGCAGAAAGCTTCCTGTCAGTGGTAGGGGCAAGATAAACAGAGCTCATAAATGTAGAGGATTATATAGTAGCAAATTTACTAGACTACAAATTATAATCTTCTGCTGATAAAACACTAATTTTATAAAAACTACACTAAGCAGCCAAGTAAGTCACACATAGCTGAAATCAAGTTCTCTTTGTCTATACTTTGCTACTGTCACACAGAGTTTTGCCCAAACGTCGCTGACTGTCATGGCGACATTGGGCACAGTTCAGATTGCAGATTCTGACACTCCACCTGATGTTTTTTCTGGTGTCTGGAATCAACACAGGCAGACACTAGTGTCGACCTACAGTATACTGAGTCATAGGCAGGGTAGCAAGTGTTAATCTCTGCTGGTCTACTTGCTTTGTTAATCACTTGTTATGGGGAGACCTAACATATCTGTGCCCATCCTATTTATGCTGGTTTATTCCTTCTATCCATTCCAGCAATAGTTTATTCTATGTTAGTCTGGGAAGTGTGGTGTCCCAGACTCTCTGCTGAAAATTGTGCTTTAGTTGTGCTTATTGCTTGGAGTGGTTGTGGAGTGTACCCCTGTTGGTTTATACTTCCTTCCTGCTCTTGTTTTTCTTCCTGAATCTCCTATTGTCTTACCTTTGTGTGTGCGTGCTATGTGACAGAATTTTGGTTTTCCCTTATCTATCTTTGTCTATGAGTTTCTACACACTCCTGTCCTGTGCCTCCCTAAGGGGAGGGGGAATCAGATCAGGACTAGTCAGGAACAGGACCAGGGAGGTGACTCAGGAATCTCCACCATTAGGAGTATCCCTGAGAACAGTGATAGCATAGGGTCCCATAGTTTGAGAGACAGCTTAGGACCCCCGATTCCCCACTATCCCAAAGTCATCGTGACAGCTACTCTCTGATTAGGTAGTAAAAATTTGTGTACAGATTCCCTTTAATTCATTGTATTGTTTCCTCATTACAAAATTGCATTAAGACTGATCAATTCTGTCAGAGAAAGAATCAAATTTGTCTGATAAGATTTATTACAGAATCGCTTATTTTCATGAATACTATTTATTTATGGAATAAAAATTAAAACGACACTTACGCACCAACAAAGTTAATTTTAATCAATAGATCTTGAAATAATAATAATTTCCACAATTGGACGTGATTAGAAAAAATGTTCCTTTGCTGAGATAATCTTATCTATTTATATATATATATATATATATATATATATATATATATATATATATATATATATATATATACCCTGCTATATGCTGTGTAAAGGCCGTGTCTGACCGTACAGGGACATGGTCTGATCATATCACATCTCCTGGGCGGGGGAGGATGGAAAAAAGTATACGAAGATTATAACACAGGATTGCAAATTATTCTTTGAAGTAAAACATTTAAAAATAAAAAAAACAGACAGGAAAATGTTTTACCTTGCAAAAAGATTCAGAAGTGAGCTATAATGACTGTATAGTCTATATTGCATCCTCCATTGGCCAGGAGATGTGGTATGATCAGACCATGTCCCTGTACGGTCAGACACGGACATTACACAGTACATAGCAGGGACACATATATAAGATTATCTCAGCACAGGAGATGTGGCATGATCAGACCATGTCCCTGTACGGTCAGACACTGCAATTACACAGTACATAGCAGGGACACATATATAAGATTATCTCAGCACAGGAGATGTGGTATGATCAGACCATGTCCCTGTACGGTCAGACACAGCCATTACACAGTACATAGCAGGGACACATATATAAGATTATCTCAGCACAGGAGATGTGGCATGATCAGACCATGTCCCTGTACGGTCGGACACGGCCATTACACAGTACATAGCAGGGACGCATATATGAGATTTTTTCAGCACAGGAACATTTTAAAAAAAAAAAACCCACATCCAATTGTGGAAATTATTATTATTCCATTGTTACTAAAATCAACTTTAGAATCAACCTTGTTAGTGAGAAAATCCCTTAAACGCGTAATCGTCGTTTTAATTTTTATTTCATAAATTAATAGTATGCATGGAAATAAGAAAATGTGTAATTTATCTTATTAGAGAAATCTGCTTTCTCTGCCAGAATTGATCAGTCATTATCAAAATTCCCAATTCTGAGGTAAAAATCTGTGTTCTATGGATACAGTTCTATGTAGACCGGAGGAGGAGGAGCTAGAGGCAGAGTTCCTCCCTCCTCCTTTCCCTTCTATCTAGATAGACTCTTACCAGTAGCCAGTAGCAATGGGAAAGTCTTCGCGAAATACCGATTTTACCCCAGAATTGAGAATTTTGTTAATGACAGAGAAAGAAGTAAATTTGTCTAATAAGATATAATACAATGTTGCTTATTTTCATGCATACTATTGATTTAAGAAATACAATTTTGAATGACGGTTATGCTTTAAAGTAATGCTTAATTTTGTTTTTAATATTATACTGACCAACAGAAATTTTTGCTAATATTGATTCATAGACTTTACAGGAGGAAATGGGGCATAAAAATTCTGAGCGTCAATCAGACAGCAGCATATATTGTTCCAGAAATGAATGAATGATTGATTAATTGATTGAATGAATAATTAGAATGATTTCCTCCTTCCGGATTGCCCATAGACCTGAAACATCCAAGAGGTCTGGGACCTACTCTGCAGTGACATTCTACGATTATGTAGTTGCGGGAGCAGTGATCCTATTGTCAAATAACCAAAGTTCCCATAGTGAAGTCACAGAAGTATAAACTGGTGCCATTTGACAAGTTGGCTTAAGGAGGTTTTTTAAAAGTAAAGTGGTCCACATACACCTACATCTAAGGCGGGCTTTGCACGTTTAGACATCGCAATCGATGCTGCAATGTCGCACGCGATAGTCCCCGCCCCCGTCGCAGGTACAATATCTTGTGAAAGCTGGCGTAGCGAAAATTATCGCTACGCCGGCTTCACATGCACTCACCTGTCCTGCGACCGTCGCTCTAGCCGGCGACCCGCCTTCTTATTAAGGGGGCTGGTCGTGCGGCATCACTGCAACGTCACATGGCAGGCGGCCAATAGGAGCGGAGGGGCGGAGATGAGCAGGATGTAAACATCCCGCCCACCTCCTTCCTTCCGCATAACCTACGGAAGCCGCGGTGATGCAGGTAAGGAGATGTTCCTCGCTCCTGCGACTTCACACACAGCGATGTGTGCTGCCGCAGGAGCGAGGAACAACATCGGACCGTCGCGTCAGCGTAATTATGGATTACACCGACGCTGCACCGATGATACGATTATGACGCTTTTGCGCTCGTTAATCGTATCATCGAGTCTTTACACACTACGATGTCGCATGCGATGCCGGAAGTACGTCATTTTCAATTTGACCCCACCGACATCGCACCTGCGATGTCGTAGTGTGCAAAGCCTGCCTAAAGTGAGCTGGTATCTGCGCAGCTGTATCAAGTGTAGTCATAGGTTCCATTACACTGAATTACATAGGCCAGACCTAGTTTACACACCAAACATGCCCTGCAATGTCTCTTGCTATCACTAGGGAAGCAACCTTGTTAAAGGGATCTGTCAGCAGGTTTTTGCTATGTAATCTGAAGCCAACATGCTCTAGGGGCTATGTAATGACCAGAGGTCCTATTAAGATCCAGTGAGTCACAGACCGAGACTGAGGCAGAAATGAACAACAGTATTTTACTGAAATGGGGATCAAATTACGGTGAAATGTAGAATATAATAAGCTCAAAATCCCCTTAAAAACATTACCATTAATAATTTCACACACTAAGCGTTAGCCGAAAATCAATGCACCGATCTCAGAGATCCCAGTATATGTAAATCACATTTAGGACCCGGAACAAATTTACCTACACGTTAAGCTTATCAAACTGGAAAGACGATGTAAATCAGATGAGGGTGGTCTGATGGAACCTCTGAGATGGCGCACTGAGTATAACTTATCTCAGATAATAATACAATACACTAAATGAACGATGACTATACACTTATCACAGGGATACCCGGGTATCTCACAACCTATGGTACCATTAAACTCCAATGTAACTTTACACCGGTGTGTTTGCACGTGAGCTGCAGCAAGTCCAGAAAAATAAAAATAAAAATAAAACTTTGGCGCCAAAAATAAGTACTTATTGCAAAAAGAAAACAAAGTTTGGCAGCTATCAGCCAATGCCAGAGTCACCTGTCCAGCACTTTAATTCTGTAGCCTCAGGACACAGTCTGGGGATCACTCTTTTCCAGGGCTTGTCAGAATCCTTCCAATGGGGATGGCACCGGACGCCGTCTCTCTTGTCGCAGTCACTCACGGCCTTACTGGACATCAATCACTTGCTCTGTCAGGGAGGGAAACATCTCCTCAGCTTCTCAGATGCTCTTTCAGTTGGACCCAGGTCCGCACAACTGGATTGCTTATCACACAGTGATGTGGTATTGTCTCCGCAATTTCTGTTTCCCTTCACTCTCCTCAGATGCTGTCACTGGCTCTGTTCACCAACAAGTCTCTTGGTCACCAACCGGGGCTTACAACCAACTTTTTAAGGCCCATATTGCTTCACCTCCTCTGTTGTCAAACCCGTTGCCATGGACACCACACACCCTCTCCCTATTTCCTGGATCTCCACAACCACTTCCTGTTTATCGCTCAGACAGACAGGCAGACTCTGCAGGGTCCTAATGCTCGCCCTGTATTGTCATAGTTCACTCTCTTACATGCCACCCCACTAGAGGTTGGCGTCCTCGACATACCTCCCCACTCAAAATCATCCTGTGCGTAGCGCTGAGGGGGTATTCCTGCCGTAGGTCGAGTGGTTCTCCGAAGGTCCTTCCCAACGGATTCTGTCCCCGAAGGGGCAGGAGTCCCTTCAGAAGTGTCATCAGAGGAAAGGCGTGACGCTGCCTGCTCGTGAAGTGCGACACCCCGTGACCCATTATTCATGTCAGGTGGCTGACTCAAGCCCTCACCCTCGGAAGGACATACCACCGGCTCAACACTCTTTCCACACAGGTGCAGATCATTCACAGGGGGCAGATAAACAGGTGCAGAGGAGAGCTCATCATCAAACTCAAAAACATCAGGAGTACCTGACCCTTGGGACACAGCCTCTGGTTCCGTAGAAACGGGAGCCACGTCCTCAAACCAGCACCGTTGTAGCATGTTACGGTGAAGATTACGAGTGAGCCCCCCTGTCCCCACGGGCTCGACCTCATAGACTGGAATCTCAGGGTTCACTCGTCTCTTTATCAGGTATGGGGTCGCCTCCCATCGATCGGCCAGTTTCCCTGTCGGTCGTTTGACCCTTACCAACACTCCATCCCCTGGGGAGAAAGGTTCCGTCTGCACAGGCCTCGTGTCCCTATGAGACACCTGATTGAGTCTATTACCCACCATCTGATGCACCACTCTCAGTCACCGCTGGTGTTCCCGAACCCACTCAGATGCAGTCCGAGGGGAATCAGAGGAGGGATCTGGCATGTTCAAATCTTCAATATCCCTCCCGGGTCTCCCAAACATCAACATGTGTGGCGAATAGCCCGTAGTGCTGTGCAATCGATTGTTGTAGGTCCACATTAGTTCAGGGAGGTACTCAGGCCAGTGGCCCTGCTGCCCTTCCTCTAATGTTCTCATCATCTGTATCAAGGTACGATTGAAACGCTCACAGGCCCCATTTCCTTGGGGATGGTAAGGTGTCGTTCTTGAATGCGCTATGCCATACAGCCGGCGCAGCTCTTCCATTAGTGTCCCCTGGAAACATGCCCCCTGGTCTGAGTGTATCCTTTGCGGACACCCAAACACTTGGAGAAAATGACGACACACAGCTTTAGCCGCCGACTCCGCTGTCTGATCTCTTGTCGGCACTGCCACAGCATATTTAGTGAAATGGTCTGTCATTACCAAGCAATAGGAGCACCCAGACGTCGAGTATCCTATCAGGACATAATCAATCATGAGCAATTCCAAGGGGGCAGACGTTTTAATGGTTTGAGTAGGGGCCCGCTGTTCAGGACTCTTACTGAGCCCACAGACCCGACATTGCCGACATGCCTCCGCTACCATCCCTCCCAAGTCAGGGCAATAGAGGATTCGCTGTAACCACTGGAGTGTCTTTTCACTACCAAAGTGGGCTCCCTTCTCATGTGCCTCGCGGGCAACCACCGGACCCATCCCTACAGGGATTACCAGTTGGTACCGGTGTTGCAGCTCAGATGGCAGATACACCTTACGATACAAAAGATCCTGTTCCACACACAACTTATCCCACTGTCGCAATAGTTTAATTCCTTCTGCGGATAGTTGGGCCTTGTCCTCTGCACTCGGCCAAATCCCATTTTGTACCCAGGTGCGCACTCGCGAGATGTCTGGACACTCATTCTGATCTTTTGCCCAATCTGATGGCGTTTTTCCCAGGACACACGGCATCCCTGATGCCACCCCACTTGAATGTACCACACTGCGGAAGATAGGTACCTGCCCCAAGTCAGGGGTCTCTGTGTCCTCGAGCTGGTCATCAATGCTTTCTCCCCTAAATCCAAGGGGTACCCTCGACAATGCGTCCGCATTACCGTTTTCTCGCCCCGAGCGAAACTTAATCTGATAATTAAACTTAGCAAGGCGAGCGACCCATCGCTGCTCCAACGCTCCCAGTTTCGCATTCTCTAAGTGAGCAAGAGGGTTATTATCGGTCATGACCAACACCTCAGCTCCCGTTAGATACTCAGCAAAGCGCTCCATCATTGCCCACACAAGGGCTAACAGCTCTAGGCGAAACGAACTATAATTAGCCGGATTGCGCTCAGTGTCCCTTAAAGACCTGCTGCCATAGGCAATGACCCGCTCCCGGCCATCCTGAATTTGGGCCAGTACCGCCCCCAACCCGTGAAGACTACCGTCAGTGTACAACAGGAAAGGGGTATCAAACCTGGCATATGCCAACAAAGGGGCACTTGTTAGGGCGGCTTTCACCTCGTCAAATGCCTTTTGCTGCTGAGGCCCCCATTGGATAGGGCGGTTGCGAGGACCCAGCGCCGACCCTCTTAAAAGTTCATTCAGGGGACCCACTACTTGTGAAAACCTGGGCACAAATCGTCGATAGTACCCTGCCAATCCCAAGAAAGCCCGCACCTCCCGTAGAGTCTGAGGAGGTGCCCACCCCTGTACCGCTAAGATCTTACTGACTGAGGGTAACACCCCGTCGGGAGTCACCACATGGCCTAGATACTCTATGCGACTCTTGAACAGTTGACATTTCTTTGGTTTTATCTTTAAGCCATGGCGACTGAGACGTTGGAGCACTTGGCGCAACTTCTCAAGATGGTCTTCAAATGACGTTCCGAACACCACGATGTCATCTAGATATATCAATACCGATTCAAAATTCAGGTCGCCTAAACAGTGTTCCATAAGGCGTTGAAAGGTCCCCGGGGCATTACTGAGTCCGAACGGCATCCGGTTGAATTCATAGAGCCCCATTGGCAGAACAAATGCTGTCTTTGCCCGATCTTTCTCAGCCATTGGTACCTGCCAATATCCACTCGCCAGGTCCAACGTTGAAAAGTATTTGGCCCGTCCTAATGCAGACAGGGACTCCTCAATTCGAGGCAACGGGTATGCGTCTCGCACAGTGTGCGCGTTTAATTTCCGATAATCCACACAAAATCGGAGGGTCCCATCCTTCTTTCGCACAAGGACAACAGGGGCAGCCCAGGGACTTTGGCTCTCTCGTATTATTTGATTGTCGAGCATACTGGCGACCATGCCCTTCACCTCTTGATAAAGTGTCGGGGGAATCTGTCGATAACGTTCTCTAATGGGAGGGGTGTCCCCTGTGGGGATCTCATGCTCAATCGTCGGTGAGCACCCAAAGTCTTCTTCATGTCGCGAGAAGGTCTCTTCATGTTCCCATACGACCCTCTCCAACTGCTCTAGTTGCACGGAAGTCAGTTCCTCCCGATCTACTCCCATTTGATCCATGATCACACGACCATTCCATTCTTCGGTAGGAGATTCAGCCCCTGCTACTTCGACCGCATATGTCCAGGATGACTGTGGGTCTGGCCGCAATTCAAACACCGCTTTGTCAGGCATCTTCCCCTCTGGCACGTACAGTTCAGCCAGGATGGTCCCAGCAGGAATGGTAATAGCCTCCTCCAACACGTTAATGCATCTGACTGGCACCCATCCATTCTTCACAATCGTCAGAGACCGGGCCACATGCACCTTGGCACAAGAGGACTTCTCTGGGGCTGGCTCAAGTAATAACTCAAGTCCATTCAGCCTCTGCGCTGCCCCCACTGGCAACATCAAGAGTTCCTCCTGTCGGGGCGCCAGTGAAATCGTGGTCCGTGATGGCACTCGGACAAGGCCCACCCGGCCCCCAGGGACTGCACTTTTCAGCAGATCACAGTTCAACACTAGGCGGTGTAACATTCTCTGTCGGTCGGTGACCTGTAGCACGAGTCCAGTAACGGGGTCCCTCACGGGCATACATCTGATGATTTAGATCTCGCAGAATGTTCATTCCCAGTGTCACTTCCATCCCTCTTCTAGGGGGGTGGTCCACCAGCACTACCCCTTTCTGACCCAGCTCTTGACCAAACATTTTCAGTCTCATCCACACGATCCCTTTCACCGTCAGCTGGCCATTGTTAGCGGCAGTAAGTCTTATCATTCGACCATCTTCGGGAACCACTAGTTGACTGAAGTATTTCTCGAAAACTTCTAGAGGCATAATGGTACATTCAGATCCCGTATCAACCAAGCAATTCATCTTCCGTCCTTCAAATTCTGCTTCTAAAACTGGACTCCATGCAAACAAATCTTGCTCATTCCGTTGGGGGCTTTGTGAGGGGGGGCCGCTGCGAATTGCCCCCTCAAGGCAGCGGCTGGGAGTTTAACGTCGGCGGAGGAGTCTCGGAGACTGTGGACATCCGGCAGTATCGTGAGATGTGTCCCCGGCGGCCGCACCTCCAGCAGGTGACTGCTCCCCGTGGACGGGGGCTTGAGTCATTCAAAGAGGGCGGTCTGGCTGTCGGTGAAATCACCATCCCAGAGGGTGTAGCTGGTGGCCTCTCCAGGGGAGTAGGGGACGACCCAGCTCTGATTTTAGACACTTCCAGCTTTAGCTCCTTCAACTCAGCACGCAGAGCTTGTACAACATCTACCAGTCCCTCCGCTCCTGACAATTGCATTCCGCCTCCCTCCAGCCGTGTACTGTCCACAGCTCCTTGAACTACCAGAGTGGACTCTGCCTCCCTTTCCACCGCGGCCTGGTAAATCTGCCAGAAAGATATTTCTGGGGTAGCCCGGGCCACCTCATACAGTTTATCCCGAAGGAGCCTGTTAGCTAACCCTGTGATGAATTGGTCCCGGAGCAAGTGGTCTACCTGCCGGAACGCTCCCAGGGCCCCTGGGTCTAGTCGCTGCACTTCATTCAATGTTTCCTGTAGCGTATTAGAGTACTGCATCAGAGACTCACTTTCCTTTTGAGGGCGGTTAAAGAAAAATGATCGAAGCTGGGTCACACGGGCCCGGCCCCCAGAACTCCCCTCTAACAGTACCAAAATTTTCTCTAACGTACTTCTCTCAGCCTCAGGTCGTACCATCACCGTCCGCCTAGCGTCGCCTTCTAGTGCATTCAATGCCAGTTCTGCTCGTAATGCGGGAGTCAGATTACACATCCGCAGAATACTCTGGACCCTCTCCGCCCAATCCTGCAACGCCATGTTACGCCCGTCGTATTTCGGCATGTGCTGGAGTAAAGCTCCTACCGGTACATGCCCTCCCCCATTCGCCGCGGCTGCCAAAAGATCCGCACCCAGCAGCGGGGCTGCTGATGCGGTGGGATCATTTCTTCCCTCGCCGCCTCCGTCCATGACAAACACTGGATCCTGCCGACTACGCCAAAAATGTAATGACCAGAGGTCCTATTAAGATCCAGTGAGTCACAGACCGAGACTGAGGCAGAAATGAACAACAGTATTTTACTGAAATGGGGATCAAATTACGGTGAAATGTAGAATATAATAAGCTCAAAATCCCCTTAAAAACATTACCATTAATAATTTCACACACTAAGCGTTAGCCGAAAATCAATGCACCGATCTCAGAGATCCCAGTATATGTAAATCACATTTAGGACCCGGAACAAATTTACCTACACGTTAAGCTTATCAAACTGGAAAGACGATGTAAATCAGATGAGGGTGGTCTGATGGAACCTCTGAGATGGCGCACTGAGTATAACTTATCTCAGATAATAATACAATACACTAAATGAACGATGACTATACACTTATCACAGGGATACCCGGGTATCTCACAACCTATAGTACCATTAAACTCCAATGTAACTTTACACCGGTGTGTTTGCACGTGAGCTGCAGCAAGTCCAGAAAAATAAAAATAAAAATAAAACTTTGGCGCCAAAAATAAGTACTTATTGCAAAAAGAAAACAAAGTTTGGCAGCTATCAGCCAATGCCAGAGTCACCTGTCCAGCACTTTAATTCTGTAGCCTCAGGACGCAGTCTGGGGATCACTCTTTTCCAGGGCTTGTCAGAATCCTTCCAATGGGGATGGCACCGGACGCCGTCTCTCTTGTCGCAGTCACTCACGGCCTTACTGGACATCAATCACTTGCTCTGTCAGGGAGGGAAACATCTCCTCAGCTTCTCAGATGCTCTTTCAGTTGGACCCAGGTCCGCACAACTGGATCGCTTATCACACAGTGATGTGGTATTGTCTCCGTAATTTCTGTTTCCCTTCACTCTCCTCAGATGCTGTCACTGGCTCTGTTCACCAACAAGTCTCTTGGTCACCAACCGGGGCTTACAACCAACTTTTTAAGGCCCATATTGCTTCACCTGCTCTGTTGTCAAACCCGTTGCCATGGACACCACACACCCTCTCTCTATTTCCTGGATCTCCACAACCACTTCCTGTTTATCGCTCAGACAGACAGGCAGACTCTGCAGGGTCCTAATACTCGCCCTGTATTGTCATAGTTCACTCTCTTACAGCTAACACAAATATTTCAGAGATGTGTCTCTTATCACATTGTGTGATGTTGTTTACCTGCAATGTTTGTTTTAGCGTTCGAAGATTATTATTGCTGGATTAGGTCAGCTAGAGTTCAGCTAGTTCAGCACACCCCTTGTTATGATTAGCAGCTCACTGTCTATAGCCTTTGTATATACACAGACTGGTGTTGGCGGTGGCAGCTTTATGAGCTTTGTTACATTCTGTGTCAGAACCGCTGCTCCCAGTAAACGAAGTGATACATCATTGGATTCAGGACCTCTTTTCCTATATCATGCCACTCTCAGGAAAGGTAGCACAAACCTGCTGACAAATTCCCTTTAATATGTCAAAATCATATAATTGGAAGATGTTTCAAGGGATTTTCAGGATTCTTTTTTTTTATTCCTCTGGCATGTACATTGTAAAAATCATGAAATAAGTTTTACCTGTCTACCGCATCCTTGAAATACCTTTAAACATATAGGCTCCTCAATACTGTTGATTGACTGCTAGAGGAAGATATGAAAGTTTTTAGGAAAAATAAAACCTGTAAAAACTGTGGCCCTATTAGGTAAAATGCCTGAGGTCTGATGAATTCCAGTATACATATCAATGTACAGTAATATAGATCTTTCTTCTACTGATGGATGAATACAGTATATCTTTACTTACATTTCATACAGAAATGCAATTTCACAAATCCCCCTGGTACTCAAGCCCCGATATCTCCCAGGCTTAAATGGAGATGATTTTTATTGCATAGTACAGACATTTGACAGGCAAATTAAGTTTGTATTCTTACTACATGGAACTACTCTGAAAGTACAAAAACTAATAACTAGAATGGAGCCTGGGAATTTTACGAAGACGTGATGTGAAATAAGTGTAGGTATTACTAAATACCTCTGTTCTTTTTGGCGTCTGAATTGAAGCAGGCATCAAATTGAGTAAAACCTAATATGCAAGATCTGATTAGATCTCCTGGGGATGTGCAGAATACTCCATCTGACAGAGGTAAATCTGATGCCGGAGCTGTGATTGATTTCATTCCTATCCAACATAAAAATGAGCCAACTGAACACTGCAGGTGGCCACCACAAAGCATTCAGGGAGATGTTACACGTACGCAGATATTTTGGAGTCCAACCAGAAATCATGGGTTGGCAGTTGTTTCCATTAATCATTTAATTTGGTTAAAAGCAAATAATTAACCTCCAGAATTAGATTAATGTATTAACAATGCTTATTTATTCAGGCCTGAAGGGTTCTGGTTCTTATTGAAGAGATCCAGCTGGTGTATGGAGGCAAAACCTGATGGTAAAAAGTATGCAAATAAGTCCTCCAGAAAAAAAGGAAACTCATGTTATCCAATCCAAACACCTATCTGGGACAGCTGTTTTGGGATTCTTGACCCTCGTCAGTACACAGAAGGGTACTGGTTGGCTGGATGAGTTAAAGGAATCTCACACTAGGCTCTCTAAAGACAAGAATCACAAAACAGCTGTCTACACGTGAATTTCTAGTTTGAATAATATAGAATATGAGTTTTCTTTCTAAATTGCAGGCATAAAGGGAAATTCAAGAAGGAAATTATAATTTGAATTTGTACGTGGTTGTTTGGCACTTCTAAAAATGATTAGCATAGACAGGTTTAGCACAATCCCAAATCCAAGCTTTGCCCAGGTTTAACAGATGCTATGGTTTCCACTGGTCTTCACTCTTTAACCCCTATATGGGATGTAGACTCACACAGGGGCCCTTGCATTGAAGCCACTGTGTCAATTGCTGGCCGATGGTGCAGGCTGGCTGAAGTGTTCAGGTAGCCCGGTCAGAACCAGGAGGACAGTAAAAGGAACAAAATCCGAAAAAGGGGAAGTCACTGAATGGGCCAAGATCTTTAAAAGGAAACCCACTAGAACAACCAGAGCTGAAATCTAGAGATGTAGACCAGGCAAGTAGAATTATATCTGGCAGCTCTCAGCAGTAAGCTGGGAGTATGGCCCAGGCTGGGAGCTGAATACTCTAGCTAGATAACAAACACACCCATATTTCCAGATTATCTCCTTAGTCTTACCGTAATGGCTGGACAGAGTCTGTGCTACCAAGAACTTCTGGTCCCAACGCATTCTCCATTAACAGGACCCTAGCAGAAAGGCGCTCCTTAAGCTCCTTGTTAGTTGGTACTTGAGTTTAGGTTGCTGATCAGCAATAAGCACAAAAGAAAGTGGCTGCTACATAAGATTTCATTTCATCTCTAGACATAAAAGTCGTACATATTAGTAGACAACAGTGCAGGATGTCTTACAGAATCTGCATTATACTAGTGGAACCCTTTGGGGCCTTTCATGCCACACCTGGGTCATTTGGTCCTCCCTACTCTTACCTAGGTACATTTTTACATGACCTCCTTTGCATTGGGACCATATGGTCAATTACAGCAAGTGTTCCATAGTTACATTGGGATACCTACCTTGAACTGCATCAGCTGGTTTATATGTACGGTATATTAATTTGCACTTGCATTTTGAATTATTTTGCATATTTGTGGAGATTATTATTACACTAGTATTGCAATCTGATCATATATTTTGTATACCCCATTATTGCTACTTGATTCATAGTTGGCAGGGTTCTTCACATTTGACAACCCATATTTTTTGACCCTCCCCCTTATCTTTGGTGACATTACTTATTTGTACTAATAGTGTAGCATACCAGTTTTTATATCTTTGCCTTTGTATTTGTATTTTTGTTAAATAAAGCTGATGTATTTGGATGTACACATAGCTGTTTTTTGCTGTGTAAGCACATTCCAGAACTTAAAACCAGGTGAGGAGTACACAGACAAGAGTGTTCAGCCTACAGTCAACCATCGTGGTGGGATTGTTATGGTTTGGGGCTGCATGAGTGCTGCCGGCTGTTGGGAGTTACAATACATTGATAGAACCATGAATGCCAAGGTGTACTGTGACATACTGAAGCCGAGCATGATCCCCTCTCTTAGGAAAATGGGTTGCAGGGCAGTATTCCAACATGATAACGACTCCAAACACATCTCCAAGATGACCACTGCTGTGCTTAAGAAATTGAGGTTAAAGTTGCTGGACTGACCAAGCATGTCTCTAGACCTAATCATAAGGGGATATTAGGCAGACTTGAAACATGTCCAGTTATTATTTAGGCCATCTATATGAAAAAAGAGAATATATTGACTATAGAAACCACCTTTGTCAACACCACCAATATCCATTCTACTAATATATCAGCTTAACATACCTTATATGAATGATGAATGACTATAGAGGGTCCCAGCAATCAGACTGATACCCTGTTGTGCCTGGTGATCAGCGTTTCACCATCTGATATTCACGAGGTATAAGGATGTGAATACTTTCTCAGCCCATTTAAAAGGATTTAAAATTCCTGCCCCCACACCTAACCAGAACTGAGATGCTCTGTATGTGCACTTGGCTCCCAGCAGGCAAAACTGATGTAAGATGTCTAGAAGATGGCGTAAATGGAACGCATTGCGCTCCATGTACCAGATGTAGTGGAACTCCGGAAGTGGAGCAGCTTCGGAACTAACTCAGGCTCCTGCCGCTGGAACGCAAATGCGTCCCAACCTCCGGAAGATACCGGACGTGTAATATCTCTGCCACTTATAAGAAAGGCCCTGGAACTTACGTAACTCCGGAGCTTTCATCAGCCCTGGTGGCCAAAACACATGATGCGCCCCAACCACCGGAAGGGACCATTATTGCCCACTACCCAACCTAATACCTCACTGTGTGTTTTTCACCCCTAGTACCATCTGTCTGGTACTTGAATATATGGGTATTATCCTATATGTTTTTAACTAAACTCTATTGACATCTGACTGTGGGGCACCCGCAAACAGATGTTGGAGGAGCGCAAGGTCTCTAACTTCCACCAGCTTAATGAAGTCGTCATAAAGGAGTAGAAGAGGATTTCAGTGGCTTCTGTGAATCTCTAGTGATCTCCATGCCCAAGAGTGTTAAGCTAGTGCTTGAAAATTATGGTCACACAATATATTGTCACTTTGGGCAAAATGTGGGCATTTTTATTATATACTGTATGCACAGGGACATATACACATACCAAATACAGAGGCAAATGCACATACACACTGTGGGAAAAATAAGTATCTGATAAAGTGACAATTTAGCAAGTCTTCCCACCTACAAAGAGTTCAGAGGTTTGTAATTTGTATCATAGGTACATTTCAACTGTAATATACAATGTTTTATGGTATGGTCATCTAGTACTTAATTTATACCAAATGCCTGTAAAACCTCCTGCTTCATTCACCTACAACTAGTGAATGACATACTGTCTAATTATTGTACATATATTAGGTTTGTATTTTTTTCTTTTCTTCACAATTTTCACACATAATTTGTTATATTATTTTTATTTATTTTGTTTATATATCAGATGAAAACTTTATTCTTTATCAGTCTTTGTTCTGTCTTATATTATCTCTATATAGATGCATGTTGGGCACTGAAAATTATATCTCTGGTGAGTCCCGGATACTCCAGTTTTGCACATTTAACATTTGTTATTTATGAAATGCCAAAATCAGTATCCATAAATCATGTATCAAAAATATTTTAAAATTCAAATTTGATGGATTTTTCTAAAAATAATTTGTTTTGCTGCAAAGCCTTTAATTGCCTTAAAAGTGTATAACATGAGGTCTTCAAGGACTGTATCATACCCCTTTCAGGATCATTAATGCAAAAACAACCTTAGTAATTCAAAATGACCTCAACATACAGTTGAAACCAGAGGTTTGCATACACTATCTAAAAAGACATATATGCATGTTTTCATCACTATCTGACATGAAAACAGAATAAACCTTTCCCGTTTTAGGTCAATTAGGAACCGCATTATTTATATTTGCCAAATTCCAGAATAATGAGAGAGGGGCATTTTTATTACTTTCTGCAAAGTCAAAAGTTTACATACACTAAGGCGGGCTTTGCACACTATGACATCGCAGGTGCGATGTCGGTGGGGTCATGTCGAAAGTGACGCACTTCCTGCATCGCTCTCGACATCGTAGTGTGTAAATCCTAGGTGATACGATTAACGACCGCAAAAGCGTCGTAATCATATCATCGGTGTAGCGTCGGCGAATTCCATAATTACGCTGACGCAATGGTCCGAAGTTGTTCCTCGCTCCTGCGGCAGCACACATCGCTGTGTGTGAAGTCGCAGGAGCAAGGAACATCTCCTACCTGCGTCACTGCGGCTCCCGTCGGCTATGCGGAAGGACAGAGGTGGGCGGGATGTTTACATCCCGCTCATCTCCGCCCCTCCGCTCCTATTGGCCGCCTGCCGTGTGACGTTGCAGTGACGCCGCACGACCCGCCCCCTTAGGAAGAAGGCGGTTCGCCGGCCAGAGCGATGTCGCACGGCAGGTGAGTGCATGTGAAGCTGCCGAATCGATAATGTTCACTACGGCAGCTATCACAAAGATATCGCATGTGCGACGGGGGCGGGGACTATCGCGATCGACATCGCAGCATCGGCTTGCGATGTCGCAGTGTGCAAAAGTACCCCTAAAAGTACTATGCCTTTAAACAATATGGGACAGCCCATATGATGATGTCATGTCTTTGGAAGCTTCTGTTAGGTTTATTGGCAACATCTGAGTTAATTAGAGACACACCTGTAGATATATTTTAATGCAAACATGAAACACACAAGTACAAACAAGATGGGAATATCCAGCCATCATACTGGTTAGGAAGGAGACTGGTTCTGTGTACCAGAGATGAAGTTGCTTTGGTCAGACATGTACATATCAACCCAAGAACAAAAGCAAAAGACATTGTGAAGATGCTGGCGGAACCTGGTAAGATTGTGTTATTATCCACAGTGAAACGACTACTGTATCAACATGGGCTGAAAGGCCACTCTGCCAGGAATAAGCCATTACTCCAAAAGAAATATAAAAAAAGCCAGATCAATGTTTGCAAATGCACACAGGAACAAACACCTTAATTTTTGGAGACATGTCCTGTGGTCTGAAGAAACTAAAATTGAACTGTTTGGCAATAATGTCAGTCATTACGTTTGGAGGAAAAAGGGAGGAGCTTTGAAGCCTAAGAACGCAATCCCAACTGTGGAACATGGGGTTGGCAGCATCATGTTGTGGGGTTGTTTTGCTGCAGGTGGGACTGGTGAATTTCATAAAATAGATGGCATCAGGAGGAAAGATGATTATGTGACAATACTGAAGCAACATTTCAAGACATCAGCCAGGAACTTAAAGCTTGGGCAGAAATGGGTCTTCCAAATGGACAATGACCATAAGCATACTACCAAAGTTGTTACAAAGTGGCTTAAGGATAAGAAAGTCAATATTTTGGAACGGCCATCACAAAACCCTGATCTCAATCCTATTGAAAATGTTGACGTCCATTTTAATCAATACACATCAAGCGAATTGCATATTGTTCAAACTCTCCAAGTTCAGCGAATTACTTAAATTTGATACAAATTCAATTTAGATTGAATCGATTCACTCATCTAAAATCCCTTCACTTGTACATTTTAATAAATACTTTTATTCACTACAAAATAATTATGATTCATCTTTTCTTTCAACTTTTTGTTGTGTTGTTCTTCTGTTATTCCTCCAGGAGATGCATGAATAAATTGATAACTGTGCATTACCATTTCCTTTGTCAAAGACTTGATTCTACATATCGTAAATGCATTTGGCCACAATAACCCTTCAAGTACACGTTATTATCAGTGTTTTTGATACATGAAATCTTAATATCACTATCCATATAAATGAAGTACAGAAAATTTGCCCTCTTTATTCATAATGTCACATAATACTGTTGATTCAAAAGAACGCTCAGATTGTCTGATTGTACAGAGATATAACCTATCGACATTGCAGTGAATAGATTGTGCAAATCTTTTCTGGTATAAGAAGGAGTTAATAATCATATCTTTAAACAGCACAGACCCAGCATTAATCATTCATTTTGTATATAGAGAAAATATGCTTGAAGTGTGATGTAAAGTGACTAGCTCGGTACTTAACTGCCTTCATCTGCAAATCTCTATTGACTCAAATTAGTCAGTGATTCAACTCATCAAAGCAGCTGTATACACTACAAGTCACCTATTCCTGGATCAATATAATCAACATGTTACATGTAATTGTGCAATAACAAACATATAAACCCATCGAAATAATTATTTTCCTAATTGTATGCTTCCTAGATCACATCAATTTAAAATCAGCAACTGCAAATAGGCTCGTTCTAAAAATATTCAGTGTTGATGTAAATTCTAAGATGAAATTCACAGTGTATAGCATATTTTTAACATGTAGCAGTTCCAAAAATGTTATTTGTCTTAACCATGGCAGAGACACAACCATTCATCCATCCATCCATCCATCCATCTATTCATCCATCCATCCATCCATCCATCCATCCATCCATCCATCCATCCATCCATCCATCCATCCATCCATCCATTCATTCATTCATCCATCCATTCATCCATCCACCCATCCAACCATCCATCTATTCATCCGTCCATTCATCCATCCGTCTATTCATTCATCCATCCATCTAACTATCCATCCATTCATCCATTCATCCATCCATCCATCCATCCATCCATCCATGTCTAATGTCTACTTACTGTGCCTTGAAAAAGGTGTCCATTCCCTGTTAACCTTTCCACATTTGTTCACATTACTCCCACAAAGTTTAAGGTATTTTATGTGATATACAAACACAAAGTAGCAAGTAATCAAGTGTAAAGGAAATATACTATTTTCAGATTTATACTATTAAAATATTTAGAAAGCCATGTATCATTTCCAGGCTCAGACTGGCCCGCAGAGAGGCAGGAAAATCCCCCAATGGGCCCCTGTGCTGGAGTGAGACACTTACCCCCCAATACAGTGGAACCTCGGTTTACAATTAACCCGGTTTGTGAGCATTTCGCTATACGAGCAAAGCGTGCTGTAAATTTGTAACTCAGTTTACGAGCAAGCTTTGCTATACGAGCAAATACTCACCGCACACACTTCCAGTTCCGTACTTTCACCGCGCTCCGACCCGCTCTTGCAGTCCACACAAACACACACAAACACGCAAAAACATACACAAACATGCACACACACAAACACGCACAAACACACGCACACACACATATTATGCTCACCTTACCTTCCATTCCCTCGCCGGCCTCCTGGTTCTTGTAGTTCGCCAGTACAGGATGTGTATCAGGTAACCATCGCGAGGATGGAGGAACTTCTGCTGTCAGCCGCTACTCAAAGGCAGCGTGCTGACCAATCAGAGACAAGCAGCTCCTGTCTTTGACGTCAGGGGTCTGGCAGTGGAAGGTCCAGCATCGGTCACGATGGTTACCCGGTACATCCTGTACCGGCGAACTTCAAGAACCGGGAGGTCGGCGATAGAATGGAAGGTAAGGTGAGCATAATATGTGTTTGTGTGTGTTTGTGCGTGTGTGGAATGGCATAATAGGGGACCAGGATAGGATATTACTACAAGTTGTGGAACGAATTGTCTGCATTCCAATGATTTCCTATGGGAAATATTGCTTTGTTAGACGAGTAACTTGGTTAACAAGCACATGCCCAGAACGGATTGTTCTCGTAAACCAAGGTTCCACTGTATAAGCAATATTTGGCCTCATTACATTATTCACTATGTACAGAAAAAAACAGCATCTCATCATTAACTCAATAAACTACCCAGGCCCAATTTAATATTTTCATGTAGCTGAACTGTGGATCCCAAGTCAGTGTTACTGGTGAGCCAAGGACAGCTTAATCCGACATTAATTTCACAAATACTTGCTCCTTTTTTTGGTGTATCACATAAAATCCTAATAAAACAAATTTAAGTTTGTGGGTGTAACATGAAAAATGTGGAAAAGCTCATAAGGTGTGAATACTTTTTCAAGGCACTGCGTGTTCGATGTTTATGGTTATCTCAGCTAACTAAAAATAGAAAACATTGAAAAGAAATGCTGCCTAATTGGCTAATAAGGAAGGATTTTGTATTTGAGGGAGTTTTTGTCCAACTGACCCAAATGAATAAACTGGTACTGTATGAGGAACCCAGTACTATAATTAACATGTCATAGTTTGAAGACCACTTACATATATTTTGCATTGGTGCCACTGTGATTGTAAGGGAATGCAGAGCAGTCCTCTACACCATGTTTGTGAAGGGATTGGGTATCATTGTGTTGTGTACAGCACCAATTTTTGTGTTTAGCACTTAACACTAGAAGTCCCAGGGGTAATTTGACAAGAGGTAGTTTACTACCCTGCAATAGTGGCCACATCCCTGTAAAACTGAAAGGGAAGGCTTTTTTCAAATACCTTGTTCAGTCAATTCTGCCTTTAAATGGCACTGTTGCTGTCCACTTATCCCCATAAATTGACCCCTGGGCTCCATGACCTCAACTTCCAGTTGACCTGACATCACCGAGCCCGGCCCCAGTTTTCCTGAATGACTGGGCTATGGGTAGCGTTTCACTGCTCATCACAGCCCAACGTCACAGTGCAGGATGCCTCAAGCACTCTCCTTCACTGCAGAGCGCTGCAAGCAGGTGCAATGCTGAGCTGTGACGAGCGATGAAACTCCACCCACAGCCCAGTCACTCAGGGAGAATAGGGCCACCTCAGTGATGTCAAGTCAACTGGAAGTTGACGTGATATCACCGGATCTCAGAGGTCAAGGAGCCCAGGGGGTCACTTCATGGGGATGAGCAGACCGCAATAGTGATGCTCAGAGGCAGATTGGCTGAGCAAGGTATTTAGAAAAAGCCTTCCCTATCAGTTTTACAGAGATGTGGCCACTGTTGCAGAGTAGAGAACCACCTCTTTAATACACATCTCAAAATCGAAATATTAACACCAAAAAATTAAAGTCCTAGAGTTTAAAAAAAAAAACAAGATACCTGAGAAGGTAATAATATGCAAAGGATGAAAAAATAGAACATGAGCAGAAAACGCACATATACTCTCTCTTACACCTTGGCATGCTTACAATGAGGTTACTAATATTTTGTCTGAGGTATTTTCTCCCTTTATGATTGCTGACAAAGAATGTTTCAGATGTGCCTGAGAGGAAACAAATCTGGAGACAATATAGACAATGGCAGCGCATTTAGGCAAAGCAGGCTACTTACATTAGGATGAGCAACATTCAGGCTAGATTGTCTTGCTGAAAAATGGCTCCTGCGAGACTTTTTGCGGAAATGACCATACCACTGGTTCTACTCCCAAATGAATCTAACAAAGAGCTGTTAGTGTACCTTGAATGAAGACTAGAAGAGTTGGACTGCCAGACATTATTCCACTTCCCACCATAGTTTTAGGAGTTTGACCTGTGTGATGTTCCCTCATGAAGGCTTCTTCATGGTGTTATCCACATGTTCCCCAGACTAATCCTTTCTATCATAGCGCCCAAACAAAACCCAGGACTTATTGCTGAAGAGGGTAGACCTACATTCCAGCCTCCATTGCCATCTTGCACACCATGATAGCCATTGGGAGTGAGGTCAATGGAAAATCTTAATGAGGAACCATCACAGTTGTCCTATTGCTAGGATTATGGTGTGGAGTGGCACAATATATGGTAGCTGTACCCCTTTTGACTTTATTCCAGGTACATTTACAGATAGGAATTATGTTGATTTGGTCATAAAGACACATTTCTACAGTGTCAAAGGAGACGTTTTTCAGTCAGCATGAACAAGCCACACCACATGTTGACCGAGCTACTGTTATATGCTATGTGGACTAAACGTGCTACCATGCCCTGTGGTCTCTTCGGACTTGTCTTCCATTGAGCATATCTGGGCGGCTATTCATTGGCAATTACAAAGAGAGTTACCTGCAACGTATCTTGAAGATTTGTATGCCTCAAGGGGGCTTTACACGCTGCGACATCGCTAATGCGGAGTCGTTGGGGTCACGAAATTTGTGACACACATCCGGCCGCATTAGCGATGCCGTTGCGTGTGACACCGATAAGCGATTTTGCATCGTTGCAAAAATGTGCAAAATCGCTAATCGGCGACATGGGGGTCCATTCTTAAAAATCGTTACTGCAGCAGTAACGAAGTTGTTCCTCGTTCCTGCGGCAGCACACATCGCTGTGTGTGACGCCGCAGGAACGAGGAACCTCTCCTTACCTGCCTCCCGGTCGCTATGCGGAAGGAAGGAGGTGGGCGGGATGTTACGTCCCGCTCATCTCCGCCCCTCCGCTGCTATTGGGCGGCGGTTCAGTGACGTCGCTGTGACGCCGCACGGACCGCCCCCTTAGAAAGGAGGTGGTTCGCCGGTCACAGCGACGTCACCGGGCAGGTAAGTATGTGTGACGGCTCTGGGCGATGTTGTGCGGCACGGGCAGCGATATGCCCGTGTCGCGCAACAGATGGGGGCGGGTACCCACACTAGCGATATTGGGACCGATATCGCAGTGTGTAAAGTAGCCTTTAGTGTAATCAGCAGGGCAGAATATTCCTCGGACAACCATAAATAACCCCATTGATAGCAGTCAATCCATGTAAGTTTATGTATTTTCTGTATGTGCACTAATACTCAATGTTGAATAAATCAATATGTTTTTAAAAAAATAGTTTCCAGTATTTTTCATTCTCATATCTTTAAAATGTCTATTGATTGACTTATTCTTAGAGTTACAACGTCATTGTTGAGTGTATATTTGTGCTATAATGCTATATTTATGTTGTATTTGTGAGAGCGCTTGAAGGAATGTAAGTGGTGCTAGTGAATTAGGGAATAAGTGAAACTAAATTAAGTACTGGCTGCGAAAGGCCTACTAATAGGACTTACAGAATGGTTGAGTGGGAGATATTTGCCATCTGCAAAGGGTATTGGATGAGTTGAGAGCATCTGTGCAATGGATTAAACCCCATTAAGATTAAGTCATGAGGTAGCTATGGGTCAGTATTAGTAGACACCTTTGGTATAACAAGAGGCATATAGAATTCTGGCTTACTGTGAGTAGAAGCTGTGTATCTGCCAATGAAGCAGCAAACAGATGTCTGTATAAGTGATTAAAAGTCCACCACAGAAGAGAATGTGGCAAGAAATTTAGAAAGCTTCTCTAATGTGAG
The DNA here is from genome assembly GCF_048569485.1 of Anomaloglossus baeobatrachus. Taxonomy (NCBI): domain Eukaryota; kingdom Metazoa; phylum Chordata; class Amphibia; order Anura; family Aromobatidae; genus Anomaloglossus; species Anomaloglossus baeobatrachus. The sequence goes on from NC_134354.1 coordinate 500,597,529, forward strand.
TGAGGAAGAGTCGAACTCAGTGATGTCCAAGATAGCAAGAGAGAGCCTATAAGCAGGAGCGGGGTTCAGCCAGTTGTCAAAATTTGTAGAACCGGATGAATTGAGGGAACTGGGTGAACCGATTGTCAAAATTGAAGCCGGCTCCCCAAAATGGCAAGATGCACATTCGGTTCAAATGTATTGCTGTACAGAAAGCCATCAGCTTCCTGCAGTGCAATAGTTAAAATAGCTATCAGACTTTCAAAAGCCGGCAGCTGACGTTGATGCACACGTTGATGGCGTTATATGTCACTGCCATGAGCCGGCCCATCTGTGCCGCATTTAGAACAGGAAGAGAGCAGGTAAGAAGAATTTTATTTCATTCGTACATATGGAGACCAGGATAGGGGACATATGGGGACTAGGATGAGGGATATTACAGGTAGGGTCGAAGATGAAGACATTATCATAGGGAGGGGCCCAGGATGGGGAACATTATTACTAGAAGGGCCCAGGATGGATGACATAATTACTCTATTTTGGCCAGAATGAAAAACATACCGTACATTAATACAAAGGTTGAATGACGAGTAATGCCTCAACGTTTGTAACTTGGTATTCAATAGGAATATTGTCATAAATTATATACAGAAATAATCCTTAGAATGTGCTCTTTAATTACCGATATTCAATTTTCAGCATACTCACCAGACAATTGGTACACTTCTGCCAACGATGAAAAAGTTTTCTAAAGCTTGCGATTTCTCTCTGAGTGATACGACGATCATCCTGAATCTGTCAACGTTTTTCATGTTTAACTCAGTTGTTGCTGTCACAGGACGTCCAACTCTTTCTTTGTCATGCAAGCTCAGATATTCCCTCCTGACCATCTTTAAACTTAGCAGCCCAACAATGCACAGTGCTCACATCAACACAATCACCATAAATGGCTTGCATTCTCTGATGAAATTCCATTGGATAGACACCTTTTGCTGTCAAGGAGTTCAATGACAGTGTGTTGCTTAAAGTGCATTTACCAACCGTCTTTACATTCTTTACACTGTAACAAAACAAATCTTCATTGCTAAGGCTTCCAGCCAACTGGAGCTGTAGAGGAGAGTCTACTGAACAGTCCAGTGCTGCCATCTGCTGAGTTACTAAAGTGGAGGCATTACTTTTCATTCAACCCTTGTATGTAATCACTATGTGGTGGTAATATGTGGTCTGGTCATGGTGTGGTGGTATTTCTCCCTTGTATGTGCTATTATTTGGTCACTAGATGGTGGTAATATGTGGTCTGGCCATGGTGTTGCAGTATTTATCCTTTGTGTGTGATGCTATTCAGTCACTGTGTTGTGGTAATATATGGTCTGCTCATGGTGTGGCAGTATATCACACATATTTGTGGCCAGAGCTTAACTTTTAGTTATCAGTACTTTTACTTTGAGCTTGAGGACAGTGTGTGTGTGTGTGTGTGTGTGTGTGTGTGTGTGTGTGTGTGTGTGTGTGAAAATGGGTGTGGCTAACAAAATGGGTATGGCATTTAAATGGGTGTTGCTTTTTAAATGGGCATGGTTTCTTAATACAAACAGGGCGCAAGTTGTTAAAAAATGTAATCCCACCCCTGTTTGTAAGTGAATTGACACATCACTACAAAACTGGATAGTGCTGATAGTCAAGGATATGAAGAGTGTTTCTGGACAAGCAGAGGTAACAGCCAACAAAGGGTCATATTTATCATTATTGTTTAATTGCAAACATAGACAGTCTTAAAATGTGATTGATTTATCTGGAGTTTGATAAATCTGGCTCATCTTAAGGCTGTCTAATCTATGTTTCCAGCATCTATTAATGGGCTTACTTTGTGCCAAAATTTGACACAAAAATTCTCGCACTTATTTTGGTGTCACATATGAGACCACGTTACTTTACCTGTACACCACACACCTTTCAGTGAGGCTACACCGCTTTGATGGACAAGTTTTTCTGTGCAAATATTGGCAGAATTTGTGCACTTAGTATAAGAAAATTGCCCTAAAACAATGTGTTCCAGATAGTAGTCAAGTTCTGCTGGAAGCTGGACAGGCCAAATGAGTGACACCTGCATAGAAGAGTACAGACGAGGCGATGCAGTAAGAAGAAAACAACTGTCAAGGCAATTGTCTGAAAGAGTGATATCCTATCAATCTGGCAAAAATTATCCAAACGGGACAACCTTTCTAAAACAGCTTTCCCTAATAGATAAATTTTCCAACTCCAGCAAAAACATGAACTTTGACTTAGGCTACTTTCACCCTTGCATTGTTTTCCTTCAGTTGCAATCCGCCATTTTGGAAAACAGCGGAATCCGTTAACGGATTCCGCTGCTTCCTATAGACTTGTATGGACGACGGATTGCGAGTGATGGACCTGCGTTGCTTCTGCTGGGTGACGCTGCGTTGCTTCCGCCAGGCGGAAGGAACGCAGCATGTAATGTTTTTTGAGCAGCACAATCCGTAAGATTTCGCTGCGCATGCTCTCTCTGGCTCCCTGCACACGTAACCAGGGTACACATCGGGTTACTAAGCAATGCGCTTTTCCTAGTTACCCAATATTTACCCTGGCTACAGGTGCAAGGAGCCAGCGCTAAGCGGTGTACGCTGGTAACCAAGGTAAATATCGGGTAACCAAGCAAAGTGCTTTGCTTGGTTATCCGATATTTACCCTGGCTACGTGTGCAGGCAGCCCGACACTCGGCTCCGCCCCCTCCTGCAGTCCGCATGTACACACACACACACTCACCTGTCCCCAGGCATGCAGTCCCCGCAGCACTGATATCCTCAGCGCCATGGCCCCGCTCGGCTTCACTCACCACGCACTTCGCCCCCCGCCCCCACACACATTCTCGGCGGCCAAACAATCAGCTGATCACCCAGCGGCCGGCTGCTGTGAGCGATCAGCTGATCACCCGGCGACCGGCTGCTTTGAGCGATCAGCTGATCACCCAGCGACCGGCTGCTGTGAGCGATCAGCTGATCACCCGGCGACCGGCTACTGTGAGCAATCAGCTGATCGTTCACAATAGTCTGCCGCCGGTAAAACTGTAAAGAAGAAAAAAAAAAAAAGATTCCATTGTTTTGTACGATCTGTTGCATCCGTTGTGCCACTAAATGCAACACATCCGTTGCAACCATCACACAACGCAATGCAACGGATGCCGTTTAACGCAAGTGTGAAACTAGCCTTAGTTAAATGTGTATGTATTCATTGCTGGAAGAAAAATAAGTCACATCTAACTGGGACTAACATGCTGCAGGAACCGAAGATCAGATATGCTGAAATGCAACACGCCTGGCCTTCTTTTGAAGGACAGCCTGAAAACCACGAAAACTACCATATATAACAAATAGTCAGCCTACTGCAGCAAAATCAGTATTTATGTGACGCCCTGGCAAAACCAGGTAGTCACAAAAGTGTCCACCCTCCTTGTTACCACCAAAAACCCACACCCAGGTACAACACACAGCCATTAAAGCCTAGCCACCCCCTCATGATAATAAGGACACACCTCTGGGCGGGATCAGGTGGATGAGAACACCCACCTAGGGGTCCTGAGGTGTCAGAGGCGGGAACACAGTAGTTGAAGTTGAAGTTGAAGTGGAAGTTGAAATTGAAGTTGTAGTTGAAGCAGGAGTTGGAGTTTTGAAGTGGAGTTGAGTCAAAGCAGACAGTCAAGTGGAAGTGAAGTACACATGGAGAAGTGTAGTCAGGGGTAGGGGCCCTTGGACTACCCGGCTAGGTGGCAGACAGTGAACAGGGCCACAGGCGACGGAGATCTGGTCGCGGGAGACCTTAAGTGGACCGGGGCAGAGATGTAGCCCGCCGGTATCGACAGCGGGAATCCGGTCCAGAGGCCGTGCACAGATGGGGTGCCTGGACCCTAGGATGAGGAAGGTTGCATGCCCCTTGTTAATCAACCAGCAGAGGACGAGGTTTCAGGCCTTGTTCTCCAGAAGCCCAGAGAGCGAAACAGAATCCCAACACGGGGGATAGGGTGTCCATCAGAACCCACAGAAATCCCAAGGGTCAGAATTTGCGTGCCACAGCTACCAACCATACACAGTACCGGGAGTGGACTTCCCGGCTAAGGGGTCCGGCCTGCCCCCGTCCGTCACGTCGCCTCCCTCGTCACCCGTGTCAGCGGCCAGTGCCCCGATCAACCCGCTACCCCAAGCAGCGGCAGTGGAACCCATCTTATCTAAGAAGGAGGACCCAACAACAGGGACCTCGGGCCTCGCCAGCACCCCCGATCCAGCACCCGTCCCGACCTCGAGCCAGGCCGCAACCCTGACGACATCCCATCCGGCCCTGAGCCAGGCCGCAACTCCAAGGACGTCTTCCCCAGCTCCGCCAGTCCACCCGGCCACAACAGTGATGACATTGGCTCCGGTAGTCCGCCTGGCCGCAATGGAGGCGACACCCGATCGGAAGTCTGCCCCAGCTGCAGCGCCAGCCGCTCCCAAATACACCGTTCCGGCTGTGGAACAGCCAGAATGTACCTGCAGAGAGGCGGAGCAGGCCACCAATCGATGGGGCCCACAGTAATATGAGAGGCCGGTCGTCGCCACCACCGAGGGCATCCATCTGGGCCTGGCTCCTGAGCAGGAGGCAGAGCATGGAACCCGTGCTCTGTACTGGGAGCGGCAGTAACAGCAGCTGCGCAGGGAGATCGCAGCCCGAGAGGAGCGTAAAGCGGGTGTGTTTGCCCGCACTTATAAAGAGAAAGATCACCTGCGGCAGGCTACTTTCCGGGTCTGGGGCCAGAGGTACAGAGGACAGGTCCGATATTTTGACCCCCAGAAAGTGTGGGGTTTTATTTACGAGCCCGGATTGGATTCAGGAATTTTTGTATCCTGGAGGGATGCAGCCCCGCACCTGCCAACCGGCCACCCAGACCGTGACCTGGAGCCCGGGGATATGGTGAGCTACACCCGGCATTGTGGAGAGCGAGGGTGATTTGCCCTGGACATCAAAAAGTGGGTCATGGTGAATGAAACACCCTGCCTCACCTCCCACCATTACTTGTTTGAAGATAAGGAGTAGGTAGCGGATACCGGATACCGTTCTTATGTTTACTGCTGTTAACCCCCTGTTTTAAGAGTTAAAATGGAACATGGCTTCAGGACTGGCAAAGCCACCCAAAAACATTCTTGGGCATGGTAAATAACCCCCATCTACCTTCTTGTTACCCCACGACCAGGACTCTAACGCCTCTGGAGAGGTTGGTTGGAGGATGGGCCTGCGGTAGAGTCGACCGAGGCCCAGTCACTAACAAAACCGATGGCTAACCTCCAGGCCAAGGGTTCCAGACCATGGAACTCTTGTGGGGGGACTGGCGAGTAAGGGACTGTTACCCGGACATTCTGGACACCCACAGGAACTCGGCACGGTGTGACACCTGTGAGTAGCGATGGCACCGAGGGTGGGTTCAGGTGTTTTGGGTGGCAGGTGAAAGGGAAGAAGGGGATGCTGTTGTTTGTTTATTGCAACGTTCAAGTAATGTGCCTCCCGTAAGGGACGAAAAGTTTTAAAATGTTTTATATGTTTGTTACCCCTTTTTCTGATTTCAGAAGCTGTAAAATAAATGTCAGTGGCCAGACAACCCGAGGATGGGCTATATTCAACCAAGGGGGAGTGTGACGCCCTGGCAAAACCAGGTAGTCACAAAAGTGTGCACCCTCCTTGTTAGCACCAAAAACCCACACCCAGGTACAACACACAGCCATTAAAGCCTAGCCACCCCCTCATGATAATAAGGACACACCAGTGGGCGAGATTAGGCGGATGAGAATGCCCACCTAGGGGTCCTGAGGTGTCAGAGGCGGGAACACAGTAGTTGAAGTTGAAGTTGCAGTTGAAGTTGTAGTTGAAGCAGGAGTTGGAGTTTTGAAGTGGAGTTGAGTGGAAGCAGACAGTCAAGTGGAAGTGAAGTGCACACGGAGAAGTGTAGTCAGGGGTAGGGGCCCTTGGACTACCCGGCTAGGTGGCAGTCAGTGAACAGGGCCATAGGTGACGGAGATCCGGTAGCGGGAGACCTTAAGTGAACTGGGGCAGGGTTGTAGCCCGCCGGTGCCGACAGTGGGAATCCGGTCCAGAGGCCGTTCACAGACGGGGTGCCTGGACCCTAGGACAAGGAAGGTTGCATGCCCCTTGTTAATCAACCAGCAGAGGACAAGGTTTCAGGCCTTGTTCTGCAGAAGCCCAAAGAGCGAAACGGAAGCCCAACATGGGGGATAGGGTGTCCATCAGAACCCACAGAATTCCCAAGGGTTAGATTTCGCGGGCCACATCTCCCAAACATACACAGTACCGGGAGTGGACTTCTCCGTTGCATGCGAAGTCGTCCGACAAAAGAGACAAACACAGAATGCAGAGGAAGGGACACCTTTTCACTAACCCAGGTGTGGGACCCGAATACACCCTGCAACGGCAGCCGGTCACTGGCAACTTGGTTTACCACTGGACTTGTGTGAGATTACTGAACTGTGAGTACACCATTGACCCCCGATCTAACCCGGTACGCCACCTCCAGCAGCCATTACTCCTGTGTTCCGACCACGGACCCTGGGACTACACCTCCCCTACCCGTGGAGGGGATCCCATCTTGCTGCCCCGCTCCATCAACCCCGGGTGCCCCATCACCAGGCAGCGACGGTGTCACCATCCCTCACCGACACAACAAATCCCCTGTAAATACCCCCTTTCCGACGGTTGTGAGGATGGACGGCCGTGCGAGCCCGGGTTCGGTCACCACTCGAGCCGCAGCAGCGAACCCAGATCCGAGCGGGCCCAGAGAAGCGGCAGCGGCCCCCGCCCGCAACATTTACATGACATATACCTTATGTATATGGTCACCCTAGCTTCACTGAATGCCAAGAGATCCTCCATAGTTGTTTTTGTTTTCGGTGAAGAAAAAAATGCAATTTTCTTACAAATGGCTCTTTAACAGATTTTGTGACAGACCCTAAATATAAACCTGTACTAGAGGGATCACAAGTCAGAACCTTTATACATTCATGTATACAGTTTTGTAGTTTTTGCTGGTAATGGAGGGAAGTGTTGGGCCAGTCGGGCTTCGCACTCCTTCATCAATTGCTTCCCAGTTGTGTGTGCATCTGTGTGTAGGATGCATGACACTTACTTGCTCCTGGAGGACACAATCCATTTCTACGTCTACACTTGCAGGGGCTGCCGGGCAGAGTTCATACCACACCAGGGTCTCTTTAAAGCATAAGTCTTTATTTTTGGTTATCAGTTGCATAACAGACAAGTTGTTCAATGTTTTTACTCTTTGACTGGAGTATTCTGGAGTATTTCTTCCCTTTAGGACTCTAACTATGGGTGCAGCAGCAGCTTTGCCATTCTCAGGCTACCGTATGAACAGGGGCAGCCTCTCCTTTCTCCGTCAATACCTTCGGAGTGTTTCACATGGATATGTGGTACCCCAGGGTCGTCCCGTGTTCCTCGATCCAATTCCCCTATGCATCACAACCAGGCGGCTTCACTAAGCCTGCCAGGATAAGAATTATGCTTAGAGATGAGCGAACCTTTTGAGGTTCTGTTCGCTGGCAGCAAATGAATCAAATCTTCACTTGTCCGAATCTTGCCTGAGGAGATTCAGAATCAGTAATTGGCAATTTGACTCTCCACCCACATACAACCAAGCCATAAGCAGATCACTTCCAGGGGACGGTGGGCGGGCTTTTTCAAACTATTGTTTTTGTTGGACCCTACATCCGAGCATGCTGTGGTTACCCCCAGTGTGCGCCGTTCAAACCATGCAAATGGCTCGTACATGGCTGAGCACCAAGCGTACCTGAGCACAGCATTGCTCGTGCAAGTTACATTCACACATAAAGCATCCGAACTCTGAACCCAAATCTTTTTAAGGTGGTGTTCGGTTCAAAAAACAAATCTCATGTTTGCTCATCTCTACTTATGCTTCAGACCTTCCCGGGATTGATATCAGATTCTTAGCACTGACCTCGGCACCTAGGCCCTTCTCCTGCTAGGCAGAACCTTAACTGAACTCTTCTCCCTCTTGTAACCAGGAAGTCTCTCACTCTGCTCAACATTAGTTCCACCCCCCCAGTGAGCTGGACCTGACAATAACTGTTTCTATTACAAACAAAGTCCATCTACAAATCATTCCTATACTTTACATTACTAACTATAAATGAAAACTTAAACCTTTACCTCACACTACATCCTACTTAACATTCCCCACTCTTCTATATCTGTTAAAACCTATGTCTTCATCTAATACTTATCTAACTAATGTACTTCACTACACATTGCTAACACATTTACATAACATAACACATTTACATTGCAGGGAGCTCTGCTACCTTCCTACATTGGCATGGAAAAAAATGGAAATATTCTGAGTCAGATTCTTTTTATATGCACCTAGCATTTTTTGCTGCTCCAATTTATTGAAATTATTGGATAGTTTATAATAATTTTTGTCAATTATAGCATTTTTAAAATGTTTAAATCATCATTTCCAATGTTGTCCAATATTGTTTAGTCGCATTTGCTAATTATTTTGTGGTGTCTCTCTGGACTAGCTGATCAATATGTAAAAAAATGCAATTAGCTTCCATGGAAACTAAATACTATAATCTTGGTCTTTGCTTTCAGGAAATTTAGAATAAATGTAAATTGTGATGTTTATGAAAGGTTGTCCTTTAAAATGATGCCTCCTTTGAAGATACTGCCCTCAAGTCTCAATAGTCTGTTTCTCAAATAGCTTTAAAAAAAACAATAATGTTAAAATGGAAGTGATTATGTTGCCTCGGGTCACTGATGATTCACAAATCCATTGTGTTGGAAATGCATGAGATCTTTCATAATTGTGAATTTCTTTGATACCTTCCCTACTCTCAATAGACAATAAGCAGATGCTGCTTACACTGCAGGATGGCAAAAATTATTTTTTTTATATTTAATGTCAAGTGATGGACAATAGCAGCAGTTACTTTATAAATGCAGTATGGAGCTCATTATCTAGCAGTACAAAAAGTAACAGAAGTTCAGCTCTAACAATCCAATTCTGGAACATAGCTGGAAAGAAAATGCACAGTGACATTCACAAAATATGAATTAAGTCCACCATAATGTGCCCAACTCTGACTACATATGTCCTTTAGTTTGCCAGGGTACATGCTCTAAACTACCCAAAGGATTTGTAGATCTGGCTGGAAATTTAATCTGGAAAATGGTGATCTGGACTTGCAAACAATAATCAAAAACTAATCCAATTTCTTTTTTACCAGCCGTTCTTTTGTGGAATAGAGGCAAGGCACAGCAGCTGTTGTGTATAGGATATGATGTAAAGGATACAGACTAATGAAAATGTATTTTGTGAGCAGTAAACAGTTCATTGTATTTTAATTTCTTGTAAAAAATGACTAATACTTGTTCTTAGTCATATAAAATATAGACCTAGAGAAATGTAAGAATATTATCAACCATAACTGGTATTTTTAACTTCCATCTCAAGGCTTAGCAGACAGTTCATGACTGTAGTCATCGTTCAAACAACTTTTGAAAACCTTTTTCAAATTTCAAAAAGTTTTTATTAATTGGGGGTCTGGGAACTCAACCAATCACTAAAAGGATATTTTTTATTTTCAACATTTATGGCATTGGTTCACCTTTTGGACCCCTCATCTATTGTGATAATGTAAGTCCTATTACCCCTTTTCATACAACCTATGTTACCCATAGAACTCAATACAGAGGTCCCTGATTTTCTCAATGGGTGTGGAATCTACCTCTGGGATCCTCACCTACAGCGACATGCAAAGGTTTGGGCATCCCTCGTCAAAATTACTGTTATTATGAACAGTTAAGAAAGTTGAATATGAAATGATCTCTAAAAAGGTATAACATTACATTGTAAAAATTACAAAAAGAAAAATGGGCTGATGCAAAAGGTTAAACACTCTTGGATTTTTATGTTCTCAGATAACTTTGACAAAGATTTCAGACCTTAATTAACCTGTTAGGGTTATGACTTCTTTACCATTACCATCACCATTAGGAAAGGCCAGGTAATGCAAATTTCAAATGTTTATAAAACCCACCCTCCTCTAACCTTGTGCCGAAAAACAGCAGCCATGGGTTCTTCAAAGCAGCTGCCAAGCACTCTGAACATGTGAAGGCCCACAATGTAGGAGAAGGCTATAAGAAGATAGCAAAGCGTTTTCAAGTTGCCCTTTCCGTAGTTTGAAATATAATTAAGGAATGGCAGCTAACAGGAACAGTGGAGGTCAAGATAAGGACTGGAAGAACAAGCTAAATTTCAGTGAGAGCTGCTCATAGGATTACCATCAGAACCTCTGCCTGACTGCAAAAGACCTTCAGAAATATTTAGCACACTCTAGAGTTGTGGTACATTGTTCAACTGATCAGAGACACCTGTAAAAATGTGGCCTTCATGGAAGAGTCATCAGAAGAAAACCTCTCTTGTGTTCTCACCATAAAATTCAGTGTCAAAAGTATGCAAAAGAACATCTAAATAAGCCTGATGCATTTTGGAAGCCTGTCCTGTAGACCAATGAAGTTAAAATACAACTGTTTGGCTGCAATGATCAAAAGTATGTGGGGAGAAAAAAGGGCACAGAAATTCAGGAAAAGAACATATCGCCAACCATTAGGCAAGGGGGTAGATCAATCATACTTTAGGGTTGTGTTGCAACAAATAGCACGGAGAACATTTCATTGGTAGAGGGAAGAATGAATTCAATGATATTTCAGCAAATTGTTGAGGCAAATGTTAGAGGGAGCCAAGGGATAGTCGACTAGGCTCCTCTCCACTTTACTAGCCGGAACTTGTGCATGTGTTCTGCCCCGGCTGGGGGTGTGACACTTACTTGAATCTTCTGTGATGCGTCTGCCACCCCACTGCGGATCACCATTGGAGATGTAGCAGGATAACACAACACACTGAGAGATTCAATGCAACACAACAAACAGTTTATTTGACTTTCAATCTTCTGGACAGACATGGCCTTACGATCCTGTTCTGCTACCACTGTTCTGTTGGGTACTTTTCCTGTCTAACCCTCACCTTGGGTGTTAGCCTTCCAGAAGCCTAGTCTAAACTTCTGCCTTTCCCGATGCTTGGCTTCACGGCTTCTCGTATCCTTTTACCATTTCAGATGGTATCTAAGTTGTCCAACACAAGGGAAGCCATAGGTTCAGGACACAATGGAGGAGGCCTCATGGTTCCCTGATGGACCCTAGCGCAGGGCTTGTCCTCACATCAGGAACCTCTCTGCAGAACTAACTCTCTACATGGCCTGTCTGGCTACCCAACTCTCTGTCACTTCTCCCACCTTATTCTAGTTTCTTCAGTTACCAAAAGTATCTAACTCTGTGCCTGCTAGCACCTGCACATCACTCTTCCTGTTACTAACAAACTCTATCTATCTTATATTATATCCTACTTAGCATGTTTATCTTACTCTATTCACTATCAACACATTGCTAGCACATTAATAACTTATACTATAAAATACTTTGTTACTATAAAATGCACATTATGCAGTAATACCATAAATCATATATTGATCTTATTAGGTCTAAGCGCTAAGTGGCACCAGACGCTACACCAAGTCAGCTCTGCTATGTTGGAAAATCATATCCTCCCGCAGCAGCGCCGCTCAGCACAATTATAACACATTCCTAATAAAAATCAATAATACAGTACAATACTCAGCAGGGGTGGAGGATAACTGAAACCACCTCCTACACAAATATAACACAATATGTAAAAAAACTGAAGTTGAAAAGAGGGTGGCTTCTGAAAATGGATAACGATCCTAAATACATGTTAAAATACACAATAGACTACCTAAAATGGTGCCAGCTGAAGGTTTTACAATGGCCATCACAGTCCTCTGATCTGAACATTATTAAAATCTGTGGCTAGTCCTCATGTGAGCAGTGCGTGCAAGTGTCGCGGGCGGAGGAGACGCGCTCGCCACGCTCGGGTCTGGGGCTTCTGCTGCTGCTTGGTGGCTCGAGCGGTGGACCGGACCCAGGGACTCGAGCAGCGCTCCTCGTCCACAAGTGAAAAGGGGGTGGTTTGTTTAGGGAGATAGTTCGTGACACCACCCATGGGTCGTGGTGACAAAGGGCACCACCGCTGCTGGTGACGGGAATCCCGGGAGCGATGGTAGGGAGCAGCTAAGATGTTGTCCCCTCCGTGGGTAGGGGTTGGTGGTCCCGGGGCCCGGTGATGTAACGGGGAGGCTGGATGGCTGGGATGCAGAGTTGCAGGGGCAGCGCGACGCGGTGCCGGATGGCACTGGTGTACTCACTCAGGTAGTCAATGACAGAGTCTCTGGTAAACCAAACGGCTGGATGGACGGGTTCCGCAGCCGGCTGCAGTGTTTGTGCTCTCCCCGGACAGTGTGATGGTTGCTGTCTTTCCCTGCACCTGTTAGAATGTTCTGACTCCTGTGGTTGCCCACCGGTAGTCCGCTCCCCGGTGTATAGGTACCGAAGTAGCCCGTTTTGCCCACAGGCGCTGGCCCTTGGATCTCTAGCCTATGGCGGAGGCTGTATATTCTCACGGTGTGGACTGTTGCCTTCTGTCGGATCTTGGTTGTTGGGAAACCCCTAGGGTTCCGGTCACACTCAGATTTGACCGTTGTCGGCGGCTCCAAGCTAGTCGGGGTCCGATGGCCTTGCCTGTGTGCTTAGCTTCACTCCACTCCCTGGTTCGGTACCGGCGGGCCACCGCCCAACCCCGGTCCTCCGGTTTTGCAGAGATCCACTAACTCCTGCAGACGGCCACCACCGTCTGCCAACCTTGCTGTCAGTGCCTGGGCTCCGACCCAGACACTTGCAGTTTCTACTCCTCACACTTTCACCTCCAAACTCTAACTAGACTGAACTGCTTTTTCCCGCCTCCAGGCCTGTGAACTCCTCGGTGGGTGGGGCCAACCGCCTGGCTCCGCCCCACCTGGTGTGGACATCAGACCCTGGAGGGAGGCAACAAGGGTTTTTGTTTGACTGGTGTGACTGTCTAGGGAAGGGGGTGTGTGTGGTGTAATGTCTGTGACTACCTGGCTAGTCAAGGGCGTCACACAAGACGACCCAGAAATCTCACAGAACTGGAAGACTTTCCAAGGAAGAATGGATGAAAATCCCTCAAACAAAAATTGAAAGACTCTTGGCTGGCTGGAAAAAGCATTTACAAGCTGTGATACTTGATAAAGTGTGTGCTACTAGGTACTAACCATGCAAGGTGCACAAAGGTGTTTTGCATCAGCCCATTATCCTTTTTAGTTAATTTTCCTGCATGAATTCCTGTTTCCGGTACCTATAACGCAATGGCAAACTGTAACTCAAAATGCTCGTCTGAACTTAGATTGAGGACTTGTGAGCATATTAAGCATTTACACTACAATTCATTTAACTCACGTCTAGAGATGAGTGAACTGGTCGCGGTTCGGCTCAAGCTTGGTTCGTCGAACGGAGGTCACATTCGAGTTTGGTACGGCGAACCACTCGAACCCCATTGGAAACAATGGGAGGCAATCACAAACACATAAAAACACCTAGAAAACACCCTCAAAGGTGTCCAAAAGGTGACAAACAACTCACAACACAAACACATGGGAAAGTGACAAGAACAAATTCTCATGCGAAAACAAAACAGCGTTACGAGGAAAAAGAGCACGAGACACAGATATAGGCATGGCATGCCCTTCTAAAATCATGTAAAACACCACAAGGTGACTCCAAGCGGAGTCTACCTTTTTTCAAAAAATTGGGCCACACAGACACCCCTTCAGTGGCAGCACTTGTGCCCCAGTTGTACACTTCACAGGTAGATTTGCATCAAGCACATTCAAAAATACGCCATCCTTAACTGTCCCCAGGATGACACCGGGGTAGGTAGCAAAGTCTTTGCTGATCCCAGATCTGTTCATCTTGGATCATTTTTAGAAACACTGCAAGCAAGGGTTACTCCAAGCGGAGTCTCCCTCTTTTCCAAAAATTGGGCCACACAGACACCCACCCCTTCAGTGGCAGCACTTGTGCCCCAGTCGCACACTTCACAGGTAGATTTGCATCAAGCACATTCAAAATACACAAGCATTTACTCTCCCCAGGATGACACAGGGGTAGTAAATTCTTTGCGGATCCATGACTTGTTCATTTTGATGAACGTTAGTCTGTCCACATTGTCACTGGACAGACGCGTGCGCTTATCTGTCAGCACACACCCAGAAGCACTGAAGACACATTCAGACACACCGCTGGCAGCTGGACACGACAAGATCTCCAAGGCGTAAGTGGAGATGTGGCGCCCTGGACAAGCCAGGACGTCACAAGTACTACACCAACACACCCAACACCCCGGTCAGGCACACCAAAGCCAAACACAAATCCTTGTTGCCTCCCTCCAGGGGCTGATGTCCACACCAGGGGGTGGGCCAGGCGGTTGGTCCCACCCACGAGGAGTACACAGTCCTGGAGGCGGGAAAACAGTTGAGAGAGTTACAGATGAGTTTTGGAGTGAAGTGGTAGTAGAGCAGTCTGAAGTTGGTCCGGGTGTGTGGCCCGGACGGTACAGCAAGGTTGGCAGACGGTGGTGACCGTCTGCAGGAGAGGCCTATTGGAGCAAACCGCAAGGACCGTGGACGGGAGGTGGCCCGGCGGTACCGGACCGGTGAGCAAAGAGAAGCCAGCACCATCCGGCAGGGCTTACGGACCCCGACAAGGCTAGGAGTCGCCGTTGAAATTGTCAAATCCGTTAGCGAAGGGAACCTCCGGGGTTTCCCAGCAGCCAAGTCCCGATTGAAGGCAACAGTCCAACCGATAGAGGGAAACACAGTCACCGCCAAGGCTACAGTTCCCAGGGCCAGAGCCTGTGGGCAAAAGGGGCTCCTTCAGCACCCATCCAAGCTGGTGAGCGGGTTACCGGTGGGAACCCATTGGAACTGTACACACTACACAGGTGCAGGGAAAGGCAGTCACCATCAACCTGCCGGGAGGAAAGACTCTGCAGCCGTCTGTGGGACCTGTCCATCCAGCCGTTTGTTTTACCGGAGACTTAGTGTTCATCATTGGCTGAGTGAGTACCACTGTGCCGTGCGGCACCGCGCTGCCCCCGCGACCCTGCACCTCACCAGGCCCCGTAGCCCGCCTGCCATCCATCCCTAACCCTCACTGGGCCCCGGGACAACCAAACCCCCCTACCCACGGAGGGGAGAACCAACATCCAAGCTGCTCCCTGTCATCGCTCCCGGGATCCCCGTCCAGAGCAGCGGTGGTGTCACAACCTCACCACAACCGTGGGTGGCGTCACGGACAATATCCCTAAACCCAAACCTTCCCCCTTTTCACTCACGGGTGAGAAACGCCGCTCGAGTCCCCGGGATCAGGCCCACCGCTCAAGCCACCACCGAGCAGCAGCAGCAGTAGCCGGACCCGAGCAGTGGGCGAGCGCAGCGTCCCCTCATCCGCCCGCGACAGAGAGCTCTGGCCATTTTTCAAGATTTGAAGCCCAAAATGAGCAAGGCTCCATTTGCAATGTCATGGCATCGATGTTCATTTCGAAATACTCCTGCCTGTATCATCCTCTTCAGCCATTGACTATGTGTGGATGGTCTAAAAAAATTAGGAAACGATTCAATAAAATTGCTGTTACCAGCACCAGATACGGTGCTGCTGGTATGGTTAGACTGTTGATGATGACGAGACCGTCCCATGTTTGTCAAGTTACAACTGGGAGATTCACTCCGTGCACCATGGTTGTTTGGTGGAAAAGCTGAGCTAAGATCGAGTAACAGCATCCCTTTCTATGGCTGGAATTATGTCACAAAATTTGGACTTGTACCGGGGATCTAATAGTGTCACAAGCCAGTAGTCATCATCACTTCTAATTTTGACAATACAAGGGTCATGTTGGAGGTAGTGAAGCAAGAAGGCACTCATGTGTCTTGCGCAGCCATGCGGACCAAGTCCACGCTGTGTTTGTGGCATAGAGGTGCTAACCGTTCTTTCTTCCTCTGACATCTCCCCCCAACTTCTTTGAACAGAAATTTGACCTTGGTCTCCCTCATCCGCTGAGTCTTCCATGTCCATGGACAGTTCGTCCTCCATTTCTTCATGTTCTCCTGCACCTTCCTCAACATTTTGCCTGCTACCATGCGCCCTTGTTGATCCCTGTCCCGCATGGTTCCATGCCTGCCGCCTTGGTGATGATGAATGTCTTGACCTTGGTGATGTTGTTGTCCCTTGCGCATATGAATCCTCCTGTAGTTCCTCTCCTTCCTGTTGTCCCACCCCCTGACTCCGAATAGTGTTTAGCGTGTGCTCCCGCATGTAAATGATTGGAATTGTCATGCTGATAATGGCATTGTCAGCGCTAAACATATTCGTCGCCATGTCGAAACTGTGCAGAAGGGTGCATGGGTCCTTGATCTGAGACCACTCCATCAGGGTGATCTGCCCCACCTCTGCATCTCGTTGGCCCAGGCTATACGTCATGACATATTGCACCAGGGCTCGGCGGTTCTGCCACAGTCGCTGTAACATGTGGAGAGTCGAATTCCAGTTTGTCGGCACATCGCATTTATGGCAATGAACCGGCAGGCCGAAAGACTTCTGGAGCGATGGAAGTCGCTCAGCTGCGGCGGTTGAACGGCGGAAGTGAGCAGACAGTTTTCGTGCCCTGTTCAGAAGGCCATCTAGGCCGGGATAGTGTGTTAAAAACTGCTGGACAATAAGGTTCAACACGTTAGCCATACAAGGCACGTGTGTCACCTTGCCCAGGCTAAGGGCCGCACCCAGGTTTGCAGCATTGTCGCACACGGCCTTACCAGGCTGCAGGTTGAGTGGAGACAACCATTTACCAAACTCAGTCTCCAGAGCTGCCCACAACTCAGCTGCTGTGTGACTCTTATTTCCAAGACATTTCAAGATAAAGACCGCCTGATACCGTTGCGCTCTGCTGCCAGCATAGTAATGAGGGGTGCGTGATTCCTTCTGCGCAGTTACAATGCTGGTGGCCTGACCAGGCAGGCTTGGGGCGGAGGTGGAGGACCCAGATGAGGTTGAGGAGGCAGAAGCAGTGGAGGAACTTGGACAGACAGAGAATTGACACACAAGTCGTGGGGACGGCAAGACTTGTGCAGCAGACCCTTCACCATCTATCACCATAGTTACCCAGTGCCCAGTCAGCGACATGTAACGTCCCTGTCCATGCTTACTGGTCTAAGTATCGGTGGTGAAATGCACCCGTTCACACATAGAGTTTCTCAAGGAAGCGGTGATGTTGTGTGCTGATATGCTGGTGTAGCGCAGGCACACCTTTCTTACAGAAGTAGTGGCGACTGGGCATCTGGTACTGGGGCACAGTGACAGACATACGGTCTCAAAAATCCTGTGTGCCCACCAGGCAGAAAGGCAGCATTTCGGTAGCCAAAAGCTTACAGAGGGATAAAGTCAACCTCTTAGCTTTGTCATGGATCTCAAGAAATGGCCTTTTATTTGTCCACATCTGAGGGACACAGATCTGGCTGCTGTGTGTAGACGGTGGTGAGTAGGGTGTCCCTGGAAAAATGCAGGATTGTGAGGAAAGTGCAGGCGTAGACATGATGTTGCCTTCATCCAACGTTGGTGCTATCGATGTCTGAGAGAGTTCTACACACGCACTTGTTTCCCCTTCCAAACCAACTGACGACCCACCAAGTAAACTGCCTGTTGCGGTTACAGTGGTGGAAGGTGTGCGTGGAAAACCAGGTGTGACAGCTGTCCCCACAGTCCTAGAAGATGAAGAGCGCGCGGATGCACTGGAAGGAGCAGGCGGTGGATGGTCCGCTCCGCTAGGCCGCATTGCAGCACGGTGAGCTTCCCACTGGGACATATGATATTTATTCATGTGACGATTCATGGAAGAAGTTGTCAAACTGCTGAGGTTTTTGCCTCTACTAACAGATTCCCAACAAATTTTACAGATCACATGATTTGGGCGATCCTTTGCAAGGTCAAAAAAGGACCAGGCGAGGCAAGGCTTAGAGGACATGCGACCTGCAGAGCCACCCCGACTAGTGCTCAGAGGCAGAGTGGTGGCTGAGGATGCAGTTGTAGACATGCTACCAGTACTCCGACTCTGTACAGGAAGGCGAAAGGTAAATTCATCGTCAGTTGCATCCTCCTCCCCCACCTCTGTTGACCTCCTCGAGTGCCTGACTGTGGGTTGACAGTAGGTGGGATCTAGAACTTCCTCATCAAGCGTTGTGTTTGCACTCCCCTCACCCTCAGACCTAGCCTCTTTCTGCCCTGACCGAATATTTAAGTTGTCATCCCAATCTGGTATCTGCGTCTCATCGTCATCAGTATGTTCCTCATTGTCTCTAACAACAGGTGTTACAGTTTGTGAATAAGGGTCAACATTATGCTCAGAAACTTGGTCATCACGGCCTGAATCTGAGTCACAAAGGTTCTGGGCATCACTGCAGACCATTTCCTGGTCTGTACTCACTGTAGCTTGGGAGCATACCTCTGATTCCAAGTCTATAGTGTGACTGAACAGCTCTGCAGACTCAGCCATCTCTGTTCCACCATACTGTACAGGGCAGATGGAGACTTGAGAGCTGGGAGAAAGCAAGTGTGATTTGGATGACAACTCAGAGGACTGGGTTTTTTTGGATGCGGTAGTTGAGGTGGAGGAGAGGCCACTTGTTAGAGCACTTGAGATCCATTCAAGCATGTGCTTTTTTTGTGCATCATCTACCTTTCTTACAATTTTTCGGGCCCGTAAAAAAGGGAGCACATCGGATTGTCCACGGAAAGCAGTAGACATCTTACTTTTGCTGGAAGATGGCCTATCTTCAGCAGATGTTAATGTAGCTTTGCCACCTTCCCCACGGATAAAAACTTTTTTTCCTTTTCCAACACGCCTGTTCCCCTTTCCACCAGCATCTGTCATTTTGCCACTCATTTTGATAGCGACAAGATTGGCCACTTAAAATGTGGTAGTAAAAATTGAGAGGTGCTGTAGATTGCAGAGGTGGTCTAGCTTTATTGACAGCTGAAGAAACAACACTGACTATCCCTGACAATGCAACTATGGCCCTTAAACTGGCAGCAGTGTTTGCTATTATAATAGCTTAGTATAAATGAGCTTGAAGGTGCAATGCAGAGGTGCTGTAAATTGCTTGGCACCAGTGCGACACTAATGGAGTCCAACAGGCACTTTTAGGATGCCACTAAGTTTCCTCAGTGTTTGCTATTATAATAGCTTAGTAAAAATGAGCTTGAGGGTGCAATGCAGAGGTGCTGGAAAT
The DNA here is from genome assembly GCF_048569485.1 of Anomaloglossus baeobatrachus. NCBI lineage: Eukaryota > Metazoa > Chordata > Amphibia > Anura > Aromobatidae > Anomaloglossus > Anomaloglossus baeobatrachus. Next base: position 500,616,866 of record NC_134354.1, read on the forward strand.
TGCTTGGCACCAGTGGAACACTAATGGAGTCCAACAGCCACTTTTAAGATGCCACTAAGTTTCCTCAGTGTTTGCTATTACAATAGCTTAGTAAAAATGAGCTTGAGAGTGCAATGCAGAGGTGCTGTAAATTGCTTGGCACCAGTGGGACACTAATGGAGTCCAACAGCCACTTTTAGGATGCCACTAAGTTTCCTCAGTGTTTGCTATTATAATAGCTTAGTATAAATGAGCTTAAGGGTGCAATGCAGAGGTGCTGTAAATTGCTTGGCAGCAGTGGGACACTAATGGAGTCCAACAGCCACTTTTAGGATGCCACTAAGTTTCCTCAGTGTTTGCTATTATAATAGCTTAGTATAAATGAGCTTAAGGGTGCAATGCAGAGGTGCTGTAAATTGCTTGGCAGCAGTGGGACACTAATGGAGTCCAACAGCCACTTTTATTATGCCACTAAAGCTGGTGTCACACTAAACGACAGCGACAACGACGTCGCTGTTACGTCACCATTTTCGGTGACGTAACAGCGACCTTGTAAGTCGCTGTTATGATCGCTGCTTAGCTGTCAAACACAGCAGAAGCAGCGATCATAAGGTCGCTGTGCTACATGTTCAGAGAGCAGGGAGCCGCGCTTAGCGCTGGCTCCTTGCTCTCCTGCAGCACACATCGGGTTAATTAACCCGATGTGTGCTGCAGCTACATGTCACAGTTCAGAGAGCAGGGAGCCGCGCTTAGCGCTGGCTCCTTGCTCTCCTGCAGCACACATCGGGTTAATTAACCCGATGTGTGCTGCAGCTACATGTCACAGTTCAGAGAGCAGGGAGCCGCGCTTAGCGCTGGCTCCTTGCTCTCCTGCAGCACACATCGGGTTAATTAACCCGATGTGTGCTGCAGCTACATGTCACAGTGCAGTGAGCAAGGAGCCGCGCGCACTGCTTAGCGCTGGCACCTTGCTCTCCTTGCTACAGTATACATCGGGTTAATTACCCGATGCATACTGCAGCCACATGTCACAGTGCAGGAGCCGGCACTGGCAGCAAGAGTGGAGGCTGGTAACCAGCGTAAACATCGGGTAACCAGGGAAAGGTCTTCCCTTGGTTACCCGATGTTTACGCTGGTTACAGCTTACCGCAGCTGCCAGTGCCGGCTCCTGATCGCTTCATTTCGTCGCTCTCTCGCTGTCACACACAGCGATGTGTGTGTCACAGCGGGAGAGTGACGACCAAAAAATGAAGCTGGACATTCAGCAACGACCGGCGACCTCACAGCAGGGGCCAGGTCGTTGCTGGATGTCACACACAGCGACAGCGACGGGACGTCGCTGCAACGTCACAGAAAATGGTGACGTAGCAGCGACGTCGTTGTCGTCGTCGTTATGTGTGACACCAGCTTTAGTTTCCTCAGTGTTTGCTATTATAATAGCTTAGTATAAATGAGCTTGAGCGTGCAATGCAGAGGTGCTGGAAATTGCTTGGCACCAGTGGGACACTAATGGAGTCCAACAGCCACTTTTTGGATGCCACTAAGTTTCCTCAGTGTTTGCTATTATAATAGCTTAGTAAAAATGAGCTTGAAGGTGCAATGCAGAGGTGCTGGAAATTGCTTGGCACCAGTGGGACACTAATGGAGTCCAACAGCCACTTTTTGGATGCCACTAACTGGCAGCACTCTTCTCAATTAAAATGGCTTTGCAAAAATGTGCAGCAGGGGAGAATGCAGAGGTGGTGGGACTTGCTTGGCACAAGTGGCACAATAATGGAGTATAGCAGCCACTCTTTGGATGGCACTAACTGGCAGCACTCTGCAATTAAAATGGCTTTGCAAAAAAGGGCAGGAGGGTACAGTGGCCGGGTTGTGGGTCAGTGTAGATGAAAGGAAGCCTCACTTTCTATCCCTCCTAATGGTGAAATGCAGAAAGGAATTCCCTGAGCTTAGCTACACAGACGCTGTTATCTGAAGCTCTAAAAAGCGTTTCCACGGACCTGACTGTCACCTATGGCTCTGAGCCAGCTGTAATTAGCCCTTAAAAGGGCTGAAATAAACTTCTGTCCCTAATGAGTAGAGCGCTGTGTGTATAGCGTAGACAGCAGGATCGGCGACAGGAGCTGCGTGAGCGGTGACTGACACCCAGACGCAGAAGACAGATAATGGCGTGCTGGGGGAAAATGTCCGTTTTTATAATGAAAGACATGTGACATGGACAGCCTATGACACATGCCCTTGCTTCTCTGGCAAAAAGTACACTTAGCCGTGTGTGTGTGTCTGGGATTGGCTGACATGCTGGCCCGCCCCACTACACGCGCGCTTAGGGAAGAAAAAAAAACAAAAAACAAATGGCGATTGCCATTATCCCAGCAGCAGTGATCTAAACGTGCAGCCCCCGCACATTATACGCTTAAATTTGATAACAGTGTGAATCACAAAGTGACTCACACTATTAGAGTGAAAAGCCAGCTAGTAATTAGCTAGGCTTTTTGGTGATAGAACCGTTTTCGAACGTAACTCGAGCTAATGAACTTTTAGCAAAAAGCTCGAGTTCTAGTTTTATCTAGAACACCCCCCAAAATCACTCGAATTGCGAACTGGAGAACCACGAACCACGAACCGCGCTCAACTCTACTCACTTCACCAAGATATGCAGAGCTGCAGAACACACACTGAGGAAACCGATGCTGCAAGGAAAAAGGAGAGGTATTTATTTATCTGTAAGTACTCTGGTGTCCAATCCCATAATACTATATAGATTATTCTGGCGTGCATTATACTACTTTTGGAATATGGCGTGCATTAAAATATATGGAGGACTACTATGGGGTATGCATTACACTATTTGGAGGACTATAGGGGTGCATTAAAATATGTGGAGGACTATGGAGAAAACATTACAACATATAAGACTCTTGGGGTACATTATAATATATGGAGCACTATGGGGGTGCATTATGCTCTTTGGAGGACTATGGAGCAGTGAATTATATTATTTGGAGGACTATGGGGTGCAATATAATATATAGAGTACTATGGGGTGCATTATAATATATGGAAGACTATAGATGCTGCATTATAATACTAGAAGAAGACTATGAGGGGTGTATTATAATATTTGGAGGAGTATGGGGGTGCAATTTAGTATATGGAGGACTATGGGGTACAATATAATATATGGAGGACTATATAGGTGCATTATATTATATGGAGAACTATGAGGGATGCATTATAATATATGGAGGACTATGGGGGTGCATTATAAAATATAGAAGTCTATAAAGATACATTATACTACTGTATATGAAAAACTACGGGGTGCAATATACTATATGGAGGACTATGGGGGTGCATTATAATATATGGAGTACTATGGTGGGTGCCTTATATTATATGGAAGATTATGGGATATACATTCTACTATTTGGATGACTATGGGGAATGCATAATACTATATGGAAGACTATGGAAGTAGAATGTAATATATGGAAGACTATGGGGATGCATTTTAATATATGGAGGACCATGTGTGGTGTATTATACTATTTGGAGGCCTATGGGGTGCCGTATACCAAATGAAAGGTTATGGGGTATGCACTATACTATATGGAGGACTATGGAAGGTGCATTATACTATACAGTGTGTCCACCCATATCCTGTCCACCGCCATTAACTTGAGAACAGCGGCAGATATAGGGATAGAAGTGGTATCTAGGTATAGTAAAGTATCCATGCGCTATGCAATTAAACCACCTATAGCACCACCTGGTGGAAAACAACAGAGTTAGCATTTTTATCTCGAAAATGGAACGAGATAGAGAAAAAAAGTAAAATACAAAGTTGTAGGGCATCATCAATTCAATACGAATGGACACCTTGCATACAGAAATGCTATGATTAGAACGTGTAAAACTCACAAGGCTGTGGACGTGAAGTGATACCTCATGGAGACCTTCCTACAAGTCATTGGGTATAAAAACAAAAACAAAAAAGTGAGCCGGAGTATGAGATGGTAAGATGGTATACATGGAGCTTGTGAGCTCATGTTCACACTGGCTATAAGACAAAGAGAAACCAAGGGAAAATTGTGAAAACATACCCTGCTGTAACTAAATAAAAGCATAGTGCATATAAACATAGGGTACTTAGTAAACACTGTTTTTGATCAAAAAAAGCATAAAGCTATCCCACCAACGCCAAGGTGTACCCAGTTGGGATAGTACCTACACTCTCTAATATTAAAACATTACCATGGGTCTAAAATAGGCCTCAATGTGACCAAAGGCTGAGAGTGACCAGGTCCCAACAGGACACAAAGTCAGGGGATGCACAGAATGAAATGCCCAGCTCACTAAGAGGGAGGGCCACACCCCATTTGTACGAATACAAAAAAACTACATAAAACAAAAAAGTGAGCCGGAGTATGATATGTTAATTGGGTATGGTGGCTGCGTGGAGTGGACTCCATGCTCACCTGACTTGACCCCATTGGACTTCTTTCTGTGAGGTCACATCAAACAGCAAGTGTATGCGACCCCTCCACCAACATTGCAGGACCTATGACGACGTATCACAGATGCTTGTGCAAACGTGTCACCTACCATATTGCACAACATGCAGCAAGATACAGTATGCTGTCCAGAGTCCAGATGTGCATTGCAGCTGACGGAGGCCACTTTGAGCATCAAACTAAAATAAGCGCCATATGCGTGACCAGCATTCAATGTTTTGGGGGGGGGTCATGGGTTTCATATGATAGCATTTCTGTATGCAAGGTGTCGATTTGGAATGAATTGATGATGCCCAACAATTTTTTAATTTATTTTTTTTCTCTATCTCGTCCCGTTTTCAAGATAAAATTGCTAACTCCGTTGTTTTCCACCAGGTGGTGCTATAGGTGGTTTCATTGCGTAGCGCATGGCTACTTTACTATACCTAGACACGATATGGGTGGACACACTGTATATGGAGCCAGTTATACTATATGGAAGGCTATGTAGGCACCATTATAATAATTGGATGTCTACCTGGGGTCATTATAATATTTGGAGGTCTATGAGGGAGTCTTTATACTTTATGGAGGGTTTTTTAAAGGCCATTATATTGTATGCAAACAATTACAGAGTGTAATGGGGATCATAGCTGTAGCTGGGGATCATATTGTGTTGGGGTCACCATACTTTGCCGGGGTTGTTGAGGGTCGGTACAGAAGATTCATTACACTGTGCGTGTGGAAAGTGATGTGGAGGAGTTCACTGTGGGGTATCATACAGTGTTTGTAGGTCACTTTTGATGGTATCATATTTTATGCGTACAATGGAAGGGGAATCTAGGGGCTTCAATAGGAGGAAAATTACTATGTAAGGGCTGTAAAATTGTGTGGTATGTTCTTATGTGACCCAGCTGAAAATTTATTATTTAATTTTAAAAATAATTTGGGGGGAGGCAAGGAACTTGTGCTATGGGGCCCCATGATTTCTATTTACGCCCCTGTCAAAAGTGTTTGGCAATCTTCAAAGCACCACTTCTTCTATATTCTATGGATGAGTGCTTTAATCCCCTACTTTTTCTTTCACTTGACCTTGTAAAATTATTGCCAGGCTTAAATCTAAAAAAAAATCCCAATTAACCACCCAACAAATGTTGTTATTAAAATACAAAAGTGGGTACATATCTTTTTTATATACCCTAAATTATTCATCTTCATATGTTAATGGCACAAATATCTAGATGGATACAATATATTGAATGGTGTTTGGAAAGGAGTCAGTACTTTTTTTTTTATTGTATTCTTGAAATGGAATCAGCAGGTTTCTGTAGGCAAATGTTTACTGAGGTTTGGAATAAATCTGTGTTGCTCTTTTTGTGATTCTACTCAATTACTGCCATGGAGCACTTAGCTGGCATTCAAACGTTATGACTAATGCACCTATTTTCTTGAAACGCTGATGAAAAACAACTTGCTTACTATCAGGCAAAGTACTGTGTAATTAAATATTGGTCTTCTTGAAGGGCAGAGACACATTTAGCCAAGTTTTTTTTTTTTTTACCTCTGAATAAAATATTGAAAATAAATAATAATTTTGTTCCTCACCATTGGAAGAGTCAGTATGACCCTTTTGTAGATGAATGATTCACTTATCATATTATCAAAATATAAACTTAAGGCATAGTATTGTAGTTCTGGAGCTTCTTATTATGTACTCATTGCTTGTGGAACATAGTTGTGTTATTTTGTTGCAGAGAACCGCCAAATTTCTGCATAGTTACTGTCGCGGGCAGAGGAGGGGACGCTGCGCTCTCCCACTGCTCGGGTCCGGCTGCTGCTGCTGCTCGGTGGTGGCTCGAGCGGTGGGCCAGATCCCGGGGACTCGAGCGGCGCTCCTCACCCGTGAGTGAAAAGGGTGGGGATTGATTGTAGGGATTTGGTTATTGACCGTGACGCCACCCACGGTTGTGGTGATATTGGTGACACCACCGCTGCTCCAGACGGGGATCCCGGGAGCGGTGACAGGGAGCAGCTTTGATGTTAGTTCTCCCCTCCGTGGGTAGGGAGTTGGTTGTCCCGGGGCCCGGTGATGGGGTAGGGAAGGATGGCAGGCGGGTTACAGGGCCTGGTCAGGTGCAGGGTCGTGGGGGCATCGCTGTGCCGCACGGCACGTTGGTACTCACTCAGCCAATGATGAGGACACAGTTCTCGGTAAAACACTCGGCTTTATGGACGGGTCTCACAGAGGGCTGCGGTGTTGTTTCTCCCGGCAGGTTGATGGTGACTGCCTTTCCCTGCACCTACGTACTGTAAACGGTTCCAATGGGTTCCAACCGGTAACCCGCTCCCCAGCTTGGATATGGGCTGGAGGAGCCCCTTTTGCCCGCAGGCTCTGGCCCTGGGAACTTTAGCCTTGGCGGTGACTGTGTTTCCCTCTCTCGGTTGGACGGTTGCCTTCTGTCGGGACTTGGCTGCTGGGAAACCCAGGAGGTTCCCTTCGCTAACGGATTTGGCAAATTCACGGCGACTCCTAGCCTTGCCGGGGTCCGCAAGCCCCTGCCAGATGGTGCTGACTTCTCTTTGTGTACCGGTCCGGTACCGCCGGGCCACCGCCTGTCCACGGTCCTTACGGTAAACTCTGATAGGTCACTCCTGCAGACGGTCACCACCGTCTGCCACCCTTGCTGATCCGTCCGGGCCACACACCCAGACCAACTTCAGTCTGCTCAACTGCTACTTTCCTCCTTCCACTTCCACTTCCCTAACTGATCTGCCTGCTTTTCCCACCTCCAGGACTGTGAACTCCTTGGTGGGCAGGGCCAACCGCCTGGCCCACCCTCTGGTGTGATCATCAGCCCCTGGAGGAAGGCAACAAGGGTTTTAGTCTGACTTTGGTGTGCCTGATCGGGAGTGTGGGGTGTGTTGGTGTTGTTCTCTGTGGCCCCTGGCTTGTCCAGGGCGCCACATTCCCCCTTAGTTAAATGCAGACCGTCCGCGGGCTGCCCGTCCATCACCGGTTTTATTTTCACAAACTGGAAAAGATAACGGTAAAACAGTGATTACAATTAAAATAACATCTTCCCACATCGAGAGGTACTCTTACTTAAAACGTTGCCAACGGTTACGGCTTCCGCTCTCTCCCACCCAAGCAACCTGGCCCTGATGCTGCCCCTAAGCAAACAGGCAGCACCCCTTGACCCCAGTCCAGCACAAGTTGCCCTAGCGGGTTCTGTCCTTTTCAGGTGACCCACGTCCATGGGGAACCCCTGAAACCCCCAGAGGATCGCCACCGGTTCTGGTGGTGGCTGGGCCCCAGCCTGCTCCACTGCGGGCCCTTCCTCCAATCTGCCTCTCAGGAGGCGGTAACGGTGAAAGCCACAACAACATTATTTACATGCCACAAGTTTGTGGTTGCCCTGCTAGTTCTCAGGCCTGTTCGTAGTAGTTTCTACGCATATTTTGAAAAGGGGGTCCCAACGGGGACCAGTTGCCGGCAACGACCGGTTCTAATCAAGCAGCAAATCAGATGACTCTTCGGTTAATCATTCACTTATCATTTATTTTCCAAAACTTTAAACGGTACTTTCTTAACACACAGGTGGTCCCAACGGGGAACAATTGCAGCGGCACTCCATTGCCCTTACTCTGACTCTTTGGTGTCGGCTGGGGGAGGGGACGCGGTGGACACCCGGGCCTCCTGGCTGCCCCTCAGCTTGGCATCCAGCGCAAACCACCCCCTCTCCCCACAGTGCCGGGTGTACTGCACCAGGTCGCCCGGCATCAGGTTACGGTCTGGGTGCTCCTCCGGCAGGTGGGCATTAACATCCCGCTGGGCTATGAAGACTTCGGCCTCCAGGCCCGGTTCATATATGAACCCATAGCCCCGGCGGACATCGAACCGCCTCACCTGCCCTTCATACGGGGGGCCCCGGACACGGAAGGTCGCTTGGCGGAGGCTCTCCTTCTCCAGGATTGTACGGGCCACCAACTCCGCCTTCTTCCTTTCCCTTTCCGCGATCTTCGGGCCCAGCGGTGTTGGCTCCCTGTCCCAATACGGTGCTGCTACGAGCTCCGGCGCATGGGTAGGGCCCCGCGAGACCTTCTAGACACTGCCCACCACTGGCAATCTGGGTGGAAGGTCCCGCGGTGACTTGGCCTGGGGTGCTGCTTTGCAGCGGCAACCCGGCGCAACCTCAGCCGAGGTGTGGGGGATGGGCACAGGGGCTTTCCTCCGCTGGGCCTTGTGCACGGAGCGGCCTGTCGGCTCCGGCTCGGGGGAAGTATCTGTAAATGCCTCCGGCTCGAGCTTCTGGACCTTCCAGGGCAGCACTTCCGGTCGGTCACGGGCTCCGGCTACAGGTCGATCCGCCTGGGCGGACATGCAGGGTACCGCTACCGGTTGCAGGCGTAGCGGGCTAAGTGGCAGGGTCACGGCAGCCGATACGGGTAGCGAGGGAGGTAGCAGGGCGAGAGGGTTTAGACCGGGTCCCGCAGCCACGATGACCGACTCACTAGGGGTACCGGGGCGTGGGTCACTCACCCTCCCTTCCGAAGCTCCCTCCTCTTCACGTCTCCGCACGGTTGCTATAACCTCCGCCATGTCGGCCTCCCACTCCTCTAAGAGGAGCTGCATCTTGACCTGCAGCCGTTGTTGGAGCTGCGCGGTCCGGATCTCCACCCACGCCGCTGTTCCAGGCGCGAGGGCTACGGTGCTACGGGACGGCATATACATCTTGCTGGCGGCCTCTCCCAGGAACAAGATAGCCGCAGGGTCCTGGCGTCCCTGCTTTTATAGCCGCGGGCTACATGCGGCCAGACGCCATCAGTCCCCCTTAGTGTCTTTCCAGCTCCTCCTCTACAGGGGCGGGGTTTTGGCCTTCGCGCCTCCACTACTCGAGGAGACACTCGAGCGGGAATTTTTCGCGCCCAAGATGGCAGCCTCGGCAAATTTTCAGCCGGACACCTCCGACAATAACAAGGCGCACCTCTACCCAACGACAGAGCGGTAGGATCCTGTTTGTGACGCCAAGTTGTCACGGGCGGAGGAGGGGACGCTGCACTCTCCCACTGCTCGGGTCCAGCCGCTGCTGCTGCGGCTGCTGCTGCTCGGTGGTGGCTCGAGCGGTGGGCCGGATCCCGGGGACTTGAGCGGCACTCCTCGCCCGTGAGTGAAAAGGGTGGGGATTGATTGTGGGGATTTGGTTATTGTTCGTGACGCCACCCACGGTTGTGGTGATATTGGTGACACCACCGCTGCTCCAGACGGGGATCCCTGGAGCAGTGACAGGGAGCAGCTTTGATGTTAGTTTCCCTCCGTGGGTAGGGAGTTGGTTGTCCCCGGGCCCGGTGATGGGGTAGGGATGGCTGGCAGGCGGCTTACGGGGCCTCGTGAGGTGCAGGGTCGCGGGGGCAGCGCTGTGCCGCACGGCTCGGTGGTACTCACTCAGCCAATGATGAGGACACAGTTCTCGGTAAAACACTCGGCTGGATGGACGAGTCCCACAGACGGCTGCGGTGTTGTTTCTCCCGGCAGGTTGATGGTGACTGCCTTTCCCTGCACCTATATACTGTAAACGGTTCCAATGGGTTCCCACTGGTAACCCGCTTGCCAGCTTGGATATGGGCTGGAGGAGCCCCTTTTGCCTGCAGGCTCTGGCCCTGGGAACTTTAGCCTTGGCGGTGACTGTGTTTCCCTCTCTAGGTTGGACCCAGGAGGTTCCCTTCGCTAACGGATTTGGCAAATTCACGGCGACTCCTAGCCTTGACGGGGTCCGCAAGCCCCTGCCAGATGGTGCTGACTTCTCTTTGTGTACCGGTCCGGTACCGCCGGGCCACCGCCCGTTCACGGTCCTTACGGTAAACTCCGATAGGTCACTCCTGCAGACGGTCACCACCGTCTGCCACCCTTGCTGATCCGTCCGGGCCACACACCCGGACCATCTTCAGTCTGCTCAACTGCTACTTTCCTCCTTCCACTTCCACTTCCCTAACTGATCTGCCTGCTTTTCCCGCCTCCAGGACTGTGAACTCCTCGGTGGGTGGGGCCAACCACCTGGCCCACCCCCTGGTGTGATCATCAGCCCCTGGAGGAAGGCAACAAGGGTTTTAGTCTGACTTTGGTGTGCCTGACCGGGAGTGTGGGGTGTGTTGGTGTTGTTCTCTGTGGCCTCTGGCTTGTCCAGGGCGCCACATTACCAGCCATTCATTCTCTTTTGGTGGGAAGTTGCCAAACCTGAGCGTTCTACCAGCACTGTCACTAGTTAACCCCTTAGTGACAGAGCTAATATTGACCTTCATTAATAGTGATGGGCGGACTCTGACTGTAAAAGTCCGGATACGCGCGTTTTGAAAAGTGATATGGATCTGGCAACATGGCTGTAACTGCTTCTGGTTCGCTCACTCTTCTTTCGGGTCTGCTAGTCCTGGCATCTCTGATTGGTTTCAGTTTGATGCACCCCCAGACTGTGTTACAGCGTCTGACTGCTTGCAATCACAGACCCTGTCTGCGGCTCAGTACCATGGTATAAAGATATTAAATAAATAAATTGGCTTTGGGTTCCCCTATATTATGATACCCAGGACAGATAAAGCATATGGCTACAGGCTGCAGCCCCCAGCCGTGCGCTTATCTTTGCTGTGTATCAAAATAAGAGGAATTGCATGTGGCTATTTTTTAAATTATTTAAATAAATAGTTTTAAAAAAAATGGCATAGAGTTACTAATCTGTAAGTGAAAAGAAATAAACACAAACACACAAAAAATCCTTTATTTAAAATACAATATAACAAACACCCTCTTTCACCAATTTATTCACCGCCAAAACACCCACGTCCGATGTAATGCACAAGAGGTCCCATGATGATTCCAGCTTTGCTACATCTGAAGGCACAGCGTGCATCCATAGAACATGAGCATCCGCTGTAAGCTTTGAGCGATGAGCGGTGACATCACTCAGGTTATTTGCGGTCACAGCTGGAGGTTTCCACAGTCCTTCATCTGTAATCGTGTGTAACCGGACCTCAGTAAAGTCACAGATCTGCATCTCTTAGCAGAAAACCACATTTTCATTTGCCAAGAGATGCAGATTTGGTGCTGAAATTTCAACAGCATATTCCTGTACCCAGTCTACACCTGCTGGCAAAAAAATGCATGCGGTAGTGATACGATTTTTTTACCAGGAGGTGTAGATTGGGCGCAGGAATATGGTGTAAACATTTCAGCATCAAATATGCATCTCCTGGTAAAAAAACAGTGGTATTCTGCCAAGAGATGCAGGTTTGTGAACTCAGTGACCTCACTTGAGGTGAGGTTACTGAGTTTAATGAGGTCACCTGAGGTCAGGTTATCTGTGATCACAGGTGAAGGACCATGGGAACCTCCAGCTGTGACCACAAATAATCTGAGTGACATCACTTCTCATTGTTCACAGCTCACATTGGATGGTCCCATTCTATGGCCGCGCACTGTGCTTTTATGTGTAGCAAAGTTGGAATCGTCGTGGGACCTCATGTGGATTACGTTGGGCATGGTTTTTTTTGGGATGACTAAATTGGAAAAAGGGTGTTTTTTTGTATTGTATTTCAAATAAAAGATTTTTTCGGTGTTTGTGTTTATTTCTTTTCACTTACAGATTAGTAATGGAGGGTCTCATAGACGCCTACTATTACAAATCTAGGGCTTAGTGACAGCTGTGGGCTATTATTAACCAATTATTACCCCGACTGCAACCAGGGTAATCCTGAAGAGCTGGGTAAAGTTCCAGGATTGTCACATCTAATGGCTGCAACAGTCCTGTGTGACTGCAGGCTGCTATTTTTAGGCTGGGAAGCCTAATAAGCATGGGTCATACTAGCCTGAGAATACCAACCCCCAGCTGTTGGGCTTTATCATGACTGGGTATCAAAATTGGGGTACTGCACACCGTTTTTTAAACTATTCATTTACATAAAAAAGCCTCATACGGTTCCTCTTATTTTGATATACAGTCAAGATAAGCTCATAGCTGAGGACTGCAGCTGCCTGTAGCCAAATGCTTTATCTGTGCTGGGTATCATAATATGGGGGGACCTACACCAATTGATTTATTTATTTTAATACCACGATAGTGACCTGTAGACAGGATCTTTGATTGCAAGCAGTCAGACGCTGTCACACAGGCTGGGAGCGCATCTGACTGCAACCAATCATAGACACCAGGACTGCCAGTGGGTGGGGGAAGCAGTGAATATGCATGAAGGTAAATGAACGGCCCCGGAAAAGGAGTGAGTGGCCTGGGAGCAGTTATAGCCAGTAAGTATAGCATTTTTTCTCTAATCCTCATATCCCTTCTACCACCATTTTCCAGCACCAAAATCTGGCCCCCATAGACATATGGGGATCGGCGTTTGGCCAGATATTCAGGATCAATTGTGGGCCGGAACCATTTTTTTTTAAGTCCCGGACATCTGCAAGTTTACTCATCACTGGTCATAGCTAAGACAAATTTTACAAATCTGACCAATGTCAATTTATGTGGTAATGGTAATAACTCCCATTGATTCTGAAACGTCATTTTCATGACATATTGCACTTTATGTTATTGGTAAATGAAGGTCGTTTGGGGATTTTTTTGCATTTATTTGCGAAAATATTATCATTTTGGTGAAAATTTTCACTCACAATTTTCAAACTTTCAATTTTTATATCCTTAAACTAGGTAGTCATGCTGTACAAAATAATTGACAAATAACATTCCCCATATGTTACACAATTTCTCCCGAATGTGTTGATACCCCATATGTGGTCAAAAAAAGTTGTTTGGGAACATGGCATGGCTCTGAAACGAAAGAGCGCTATTTGATTTTTGGTGCGTAAATCTGTCTGGAATAGATTGTGAATGCCATGCAGTATTTTCAGAGCCCCTGTCAAAACATGTCAAAACAGTAGTAACCCCCAAAAGTGACTCCATTTAGGAAACTAGACACCTCAAGGTGTTCAGCTAGTGGTGTACTGAGAAATTTAAAGACACAGGTGATTTATGAAACATTATAACAATTACATATGAAAACAAAAAAATTATTTTTTTTTCCACTAAAATACTGTTTTAGCATCAAATGTATAATTTACAAGATGGATAATAGGAGAAAATTGACCCCATAATTTGTAATGCAGTTTTTATTGAACACAGCAGTACCATATGTGGTTGTACATACTATTTGAGCACATGGCGGGGATCGGATGGGAATTAGTGCCATTTGGCTTTTAGAATATAGATTCCTTTAAATAAATTGTTGGTTCCATTTCTATATTGAAAATGTCACTGCTACTGTTTAACGAAGTCATCTTGGGGTATCATGAGTATTTTGAACCCACAGGTGCCTCACAAAATTTTAGAAAATTGTGACGTGGAAATATAACACTTTAGTGGTAAAAATGTAATTAATTTTTATTGGCTGCAAATTTGTTAGTTACACAAGGGCTAAAAGGTGAAACCATACCCCACTAAACATATGGCCACATACTACGGTTTAGACACCGGGGGCTAAGAAGGTGGGGGGCATTTACAATTGGGAGCACTGGATTTTATTTGAGGGGGTGGGAGCCATTGCTTTTACAGTGTCTTTGTTCTGCCCGCAATGTGGTAACCCCTGATATTTCCAGTGACAGATGATGGATTTGTGTGGGGGCTGGTTTTGTGAAATATAAGTTAGGGCTTTTGGTTAAATGTTCTGTACTCCAAAATGTTATGATCACGCTGAGTATTTACGTAGGTGTGTCCATGTAATTCCCATAAAAATGCAAATAAAGACAAAGCCCCCGACGGAACTCCTCTCTCTAATGAGGTAAATGAGACACTTTGAACAACATTTGGCATTTGTTCCAGTGGTATCCATGCAAAAAAGATGTTCACAAAACAGTGGTTGTCCACACTTGCGCACTAAAACTACTCAAAAATAATGAGACATCACCAGAACAGAGACGACACAAACCCCATAGTGACTCCATCTGCCTCACTATAGTCAGTGATTCCATTGGGAGTTTTCTCTGAATCATATTTTTTGGGATTTACAGGGAAACCTCAACATAAGTGCTCAGCGGAAGCGTAAAATAAATGAGACCCGAGGCTTATTCCTATTTGTGGGTGAATGAACAACTGAACAGCAGTATATAGTTCTTAATTTTAATTTTGCGCAGTTCACCATGTGGTATTAGTGATAAGACAGATGTATTCTTTCAGTTGGTGTGATTATGCCGATACCAGTTCTATACTGGGGTTTTGTTTAATGTTTTGCTACTATCACACAGTAAAAATGCTTTTATAAATTTTATATAGATATAGATATATATATATATACATACATACATACATATATATATATATATATATATATAGTGGAACCTTGCTTAATGAGAACAATCCGTTCTGGGAGTGTGCTTGTTAACCAAGTTACTCGTTCAGCAAACCAAGATTTCCCATGGAAAATCATTGCAATGCAGACGATTCGTTCCACAACGTGTTAAATGTCCCATCCTGGTCCCCTATTCTGTCATTCCACACATGCACAAACACACAGAAACACATACAAACACACACAAACACACAAGCACGCACGCGCACTCACATATTATATGCTCACCTTACCTTCTGTTGCATCGCCGGTCTCCTGGGATTTGCTGTTCTCTGGTACGGGGCCGGGCTGTGTATCGGGTTACCATAACAACGAGGGAGGAACCTCCGCGGCCAGAGCGCTGACGTCAAAGGCAAAGCCGCTTGCCTCTGATTGGCCAGCACGCTGCCTTTGAGTAGCGTCTGACAGGAAGTTCCTGCTTCGTCGCTATGGATGCCGATGTACAGCCTGGAATGGAGAGGAGCGGCAAACTACAGGACCCAGGAAGCCGGCAATGAAACGGAAGGTACACTATATTATATTATATTATATGCTCACCTTACCTTCTGTTCCATCGTAAGCCTCCTGGGTCATGTAGTTCGCCGCGAGGACGTTGCGATTAGAGTTGAGCGCGGTTCGTGGTTCGAGGTTCTCCAGTTCGCGGCTCGAGTGACTTTGGGGGCTGTTCTAGATAGAACTAGAACTCTGTTTTTGTCGATAGTTCTAGATACGTTCGAGAACGGTTCTAGCAGCAAAAAGACCAGCTAATTACTAGCTGGCTTTCCGCTGTAATAGTGTAAGTCACTCTGTGACTCACACTATTATGAAATTTCAGTGTATAGTGTGCGGGAACAGCGCATTCCGATCACTGCTGTATGGATAATGGCGATCGCCATTTTTTTTTTTTTTTTCCTTGTCTTCCTTCCCTAAGCGCGCGCATGTAGTGGGGCGGGCCAGCATGTCAGCCAATCCCAGACACACACACAGCTAAGTGGACTTTTAGCCAGAGAAGCAATGGCATGTTTGATAGGATGTCCATGTCACATGTCCCTGCATTATAAAACCGGACATTTTCCTCCAGCACGCCATTACCTGCCTTCTGCGTCCTTGGTGTCAGTCATCACTGGCGCAGCTCCTATCGCCGATACTGCTGTGTACGCTCCATACACAGCGCTGTACAGCATAGGGATAGCACTTTCTATCAGTCCTTTTAAGGGCTCATACCGGCAGGGTCAGAGCCATAGGTGACAGGTCCGTGAAAACAGAGTTTAACAGCTACACAAGATGACAGCATCTGTGTAGCTAAGGTCAGGGATTTCCTCACTGCATTTCCCCATTAGGAGGGAGAGAAAGGCAGGCTTCCTTTCCTCTACCCAGAGACCCACAACCCTGCCACTGTACCCTCCTGCCCTTTGCACACTCAAACTCATTGTTACTAAGCCATTATACTAGCAAACACTGAGTGAACTTAGTGGCATCATAAAAGTGGCTGTTGGACTTCTGTATAGTCCCACTAGTGCAAAGATATTTGCAGCACGTCTGCCTGCATTGCACACTCAAACTCATTGTTACTAAGCCATTATACTAGCAAACACTGAGTGAACTTAGTGGCATCCTAAACGTGGCTGTTGGACTTCTGTATCGTCCCACAAGTGCAAAGATATTTGCAGCACCTCTGCCTGCATTGCACACTCAAACTCATTGTTACTAAGCCATTATACTAGCAAACACTGAGTGAACTTAGTGGCATCATAAAAGTGGCTGTTGGACTTCTGTATCGTCCCACAAGTGCAAAGATATTTGCAGCACCTCTGCCTGCATTGCACACTCAAACTCATTGTTACTAAGCCATTATACTAGCAAACACTGAGTAAACTTAGTGGCATCATAAAAGTGGCTGTTGGACTTCTGTATCGTCCCACTAGTGCAAAGATATTTGCAGCACCTCTGCCTGCATTGCACACTCAAACTCATTGTTACTAAGCCATTATACTAGCAAACACTGAGTGAACTTAGTGGCATCCTAAACGTGGCTGTTGGACTTCTGTATCGTCCCACAAGTGCAAAGATATTTGCAGCACCTCTGCCTGCATTGCACACTCAAACTCATTGTTACTAAGCCATTATACTAGCAAACACTGAGTGAACTTAGTGGCATCATAAAAGTGGCTGTTGGACTTCTGTATCGTCCCACTAGTGCAAAGATATTTGCAGCACGTCTGCCTGCATTGCACACTCAAACTCATTGTTACTAAGCCATTATACTAGCAAACACTGAGTGAACTTAGTGGCATCCTAAACGTGGCTGTTAAGCGGGCTTTACACGCTACGACATCGCTAATGCGGAGTCGTTGGGGTCACGGAATTCGTGACGCACATCCGGCCGCATTAGCGATGCCGTTGCGTGTGACATCGATAAGCGATTTTGCATCGTTGCAAAAACGTGCAAAATCGCTAATCGGCGACACGGGGGTCCATTCTCAAATCTCGTTACTGCAGCAGTAACGAGATTGTTCCTCGTTCCTGCGGCAGCACACATCGCTGCGTGTGACGCCGCAGGAACGAGGAAGCTCCCCTTACCTGCCTCCCGGCCGCTATGCGGAAGGAAGGAGGTGGGCGGGATGTTAAGTCCCGCTCATCTCCGCCCCTCCGCTGCTATTGGGCGGCGGTTCAGTGACGTTTCAGTGACGTCGCTGTGACGCCGCACGGACCGCCTCCTTAGAAAGGAGGCGGTTCGCCGGTCACAGCGACGTCGCCGGACACGTAAGTATGTGTGACGGCTGTGGGCGATGTTGTGCGGCACGGGCAGTGATATGCCCGTGTCGCGCAACAGATGGGGGCAGGTACCCACACTAGCGATATCGGGACCGATATCGCAGTGTGTAAAGTAGCCTTTAGACTTCTGTATCGTCCCACAAGGCAAAGATATTTGCAGCACGTCTGACTGCATTGCACACTCAAAGTCATTGTTACTAAGCCATTATACTAGCAAACACTGAGTGAACTTAGTGGCATCCTAAACGTGGCTGTTGGACTTCTGTATCGTCCCACAAGTGCAAAGATATTTGCAGCACCTCTGCCTGCATTGCACACTCAAACTCATTGTTACTAAGCCATTATACTAGCAAACACTGAGTGAACTTAGTGGCATCCTAAACGTGGCTGTTGGACTTCTGTATCGTCCCACAAGTGCAAAGATATTTGCAGCACCTCTGCCTGCATTGCACACTCAAACTCATTGTTACTAAGCCATTATACTAGCAAACACTGAGTGAACTTAGTGGCATCATAAAAGTGGCTGTTGGACTTCTGTATCGTCCCACTAGTGCAAAGATATTTGCAGCACGTCTGCCTGCATTGCACACTCAAACTCATTGTTACTAAGCCATTATACTAGCAAACACTGAGTGAACTTAGTGGCATCCTAAACGTGGCTGTTAAGCGGGCTTTACACGCTACGACATCGCTAATGCGGAGTCGTTGGGGTCACGGAATTCGTGACGCACATCCGGCCGCATTAGCGATGCCGTTGCGTGTGACATCGATAAGCGATTTTGCATCGTTGCAAAAACGTGCAAAATCGCTAATCGGCGACACGGGGGTCCATTCTCAAATCTCGTTACTGCAGCAGTAACGAGATTGTTCCTCGTTCCTGCGGCAGCACACATCGCTGCGTGTGACGCCGCAGGAACGAGGAAGCTCCCCTTACCTGCCTCCCGGCCGCTATGCGGAAGGAAGGAGGTGGGCGGGATGTTAAGTCCCGCTCATCTCCGCCCCTCCGCTGCTATTGGGCGGCGGTTCAGTGACGTTTCAGTGACGTCGCTGTGACGCCGCACGGACCGCCTCCTTAGAAAGGAGGCGGTTCGCCGGTCACAGCGACGTCGCCGGACACGTAAGTATGTGTGACGGCTGTGGGCGATGTTGTGCGGCACGGGCAGTGATATGCCCGTGTCGCGCAACAGATGGGGGCAGGTACCCACACTAGCGATATCGGGACCGATATCGCAGTGTGTAAAGTAGCCTTTAGACTTCTGTATCGTCCCACAAGGCAAAGATATTTGCAGCACGTCTGACTGCATTGCACACTCAAAGTCATTGTTACTAAGCCATTATACTAGCAAACACTGAGTGAACTTAGTGGCATCCTAAACGTGGCTGTTGGACTTCTGTATCGTCCCACAAGTGCAAAGATATTTGCAGCACCTCTGCCTGCATTGCACACTCAAACTCATTGTTACTAAGCCATTATACTAGCAAACACTGAGTGAACTTAGTGGCATCCTAAACGTGGCTGTTGGACTTCTGTATCGTCCCACAAGTGCAAAGATATTTGCAGCACCTCTGCCTGCATTGCACACTCAAACTCATTGTTACTAAGCCATTATACTAGCAAACACTGCTGCCAGTTTAAGGGCCGTGGTTGCATTGTCAGTGATAATTATTGTTGTTTATTCTGCTGTTAATAAAGATAGACCACCGCTGCAATCTACACCACCTCTCAATTTTTACTACCACATTTTAAGTGCACAATCTTGTCGCAATCAAAATGAGTGGCATAATGACAGATGCTGGTGGAAAGGGTAAGAGGCGTGTTGGAAAAGGAAAAAAAGGGTTTGTCCGTGGGGAAGGTGGCAAAGCTCCATTAACATCTGCTGAAGATAGACCATCTTCCAGCAAAAGTAAGATGTCTACTACTTACCATGGACAATCCGATGTGCTCCCTTTTTTATGGACACGGACAACTGGAACAAAGGTAGATGATGGCCAAAAAAGGAAAATGCTTGAATGGATCTCAAGTGGTCCAACAAGTGCCCTCTCCGCCACCTCAACTACCGCATCCAAAAAACACCAGTCCTCTGAGTTGTCATTCCAATCAAACTTGCTTTCTCCCAGCTCTGAAGTCTCCATCCGCCCTGCACAGTATGGTGGAACTGAGATGGCTGAGTCTGCAGAGCTGTTCAGTCACACTATAGCCTGTGAATCAGAGGTCTGCTCCCAAGCTACGGTGAGTACAGACCAGGAAATGGTCTGCAGTGATGCCCAGAACCTTTGTGACTCTGATTCAGTCCGTGAGGACCAAGTTTCTGAGCATAATGTTGACCCTTTTTCACCAACTGTAACACCTGTTGTTATAGACAATGAGGAACATACTGATGACGATGAGACCCAGATACCAGATTGGGATGACAACTTAAATATTCGGTCAGGGCTAGAAGAGGCTCGGTCTGAGGGTGAGGGGAGTGCAAACACAACAATTGATGAGGAAGTTCTAGATCCCACCTACTGTCAACCCACAGTCAGGCACTCGAGGAGGTCAACAGAGGTGGTGGAGGAGGATGCAACTGATGATGAAGTTACCTTGCGCCTTCCTGGACAGAGTCGGAGTACTGGTAGCACGTCTACAACTGCATCCTCAGCCACCACTCTGCCTCTGAGCACTAGTCGGGGTGGATCAACAGGTCGCATGCCCTCTAAGCCTTGCCTAGCCTGGTCCTTTTTTGACATAGCAAAAGATCGCCCAAATTATGTGATCTGTAAAATTTGTCATGATTCTGTTAGTAGAGGTCAAAACCTCAGCAGTTTGACAACTTCTTCCATGAATCGTCACATGAATAAATATCATATGTCCCGGTGGGAAGCTCACCGTGCTGCAATGCGGCCTAGCGGAGCGAACCATCCACCGCCTGCCCCTTCTAGTGCATCCGCGCGCTCTTCATCTTTTAGGACTGTGGGGACAGCTGTCACACCTGGTTTTCCACGCACAACTTCCACCACTGTAACCGCAACAGGCAGTTTGCTTGGTAGGTCGTCAGTTGGTTTGGAAGGGGAAACAAGTGCGTGTGTACAGCTCTCTCAGACATCGATAGCACCAACGTTGGATGAAGGCAACATCATGTCTACGCCTGCACTTTCCTCACAAAGCTGCATTTTTCCAGGGACACCCTACTCAACACCGTCTACACACAGCAGCCAGATCTCTGTCCCTCAGATGTGGACAAATAAAAGGCCATTTCCTGTGACCCATGACAAAGCTAAGAGGTTGACTTTATCCCTCTGTAAGCTCTTGGCTACCGAAATGCTGCCTTTCCGCCTGGTGGACACACAGGATTTTAGAGACCTTATGTCTGTCGCTGTGCCCCAGTACCAGATGTCCAGTCGCCACTACTTCTCTAAGAAAGGTGTGCCCGCGCTACACCAGCATGTCGCACACAACATCACCGCTTCCTTGAGAAACTCTGTGTGTCAACGGCTGCATTTCACCACCGATAATTGGACCAGTAAGCATGGACAGGGATGTTACATGTCGCTGACTGGGCACTGGGTAACTATGGTGATAGATGGTGAAGGGTCTGCTGCACAAGTCTTGCCGTCCCCACGACTTGTGTGTCAATCCTCTGTCTGTCCAAGTTCCGCCACTGCTTCTGCCTCCTCCACCTCATCTGGGTCCTTCACCTCCGCCCCAAGCCTGCCTGGTCAGGCCACCAGCGTTCTCACTGCGCAGAAGGAATCACGCACCCCTCATTACTATGCTGGCAGCAGAGCGCAACGGCATCAGGCGGTCTTTAGCTTAACATGTCTTGGGAATAAGAGTCACACAGCGGCTGAGTTGTGGGCAGCTCTGGAGACTGAGTTTGGTAAATGATTGTCTCCACTCAACCTGCAGCCTGGTAAGGCCGTGTGCGACAATGCTGCAAACCTGGGTGCGGCCCTTCACCTGGGCAAGGTGACACACGTGCCTTGTATGGCTCACGTGTTGAACCTTGTTGTCCAGCAATTTTTATCACACTATCCCGGCCTAGATGGCCTTCTGACCAGGGCACGAAAACTGTCTGCTCACTTCTGCCATTCAACCGCTGCAGCTGAGCGACTTGCATCGCTCCAGAAGTCTTTCGGCCTGCCTGTTCATCGCCTGAAATGTGATGTGGCGACATGCTGGAATTCGACTCTCCACATGTTACAGCAACTGTGGCAGCACCGCCGAGCCCTGGTGCAATACGTCATGACGTATAGCCTGGGCCAACGAGATGCAGAGGTGGGGCAGATCACCCTGATGGAGTGGTCTCAGATCAAGGACCTATGCACCCTTCTGCACAGTTTCGACATGGCGGCGAATATGTTTAGCGCTGACAATGCCATTATCAGCATGACAATTCCAGTCATTTACATGCTGGAGCACACGCTAAACACTATTCGGAGTCAGGGGGTGGGACAACAGGAAGGGGAGGAACTACAGGAGGATTCATATGCGCAAGACACAACAACATCACCAAGGTCCAGACGTTCATCATCACCAACGCGGCAGGCATGGGACCATGTGGAATAGGGATCAACAAGGGCGCATGGTAGCAGGCGAAATGTTGAGGAAGGTGCAGGAGAACATGAAGAAATGGAGGACGAACTGTCCATGGACATGGAGGACTCAGCGGATGAGGGAGACCTTGGTCAAATTTCAGTTGAAAGAGGTTGGGGGGAGATGTCAGAGGAAGAAAGAACGGTTAGCACCTCTATGCCACAAACACAGCGTGGACTTGGTGTGCATGGCTGCGCAAGACACAAGAGCGCCTTCTTGCTGCACTACCTCCAACATGACCCTCGTATTGTCAAAATTAGAAGTGATGATGACTACTGGCTTGCCACACTATTAGATCCCCGGTACAAGTCCAAATTTTGTGACATAATTCCAGCCATAGAAAGGGACGCACGTATGCAGGAGTATCAGCAGAAGCTGTTACTCGATCTTAGCTTGGCTTTTCCACCAAACAACCGTGCAGGTGCAGGAAGGTAATCTCCCAGTTGTAAGTTGACAAACATGGGACGGTCTCGTCATCTTAAACAGTCTACCCGTACCAGTAGCACCGTATCTGGTGCTGGTAACAACAATTTTATGGAATCTTTTCATAATTTTTTTAGACCGTCCTTTGCAAGGCCACCAGAGACAACAAGTCTGACACATAGTCAACGGCTGGAGAGGATGATACAGGAGTATCTCCAAATGAACATTGATGCCATGACTTTGCAAATGGAGCCTTGCTCATTTTGGGCTTCAAATCTTGAAAAATGGCCAGAGCTCTCCAGTTACGCCTTGGAGATTTTGTCGTGTCCAGCTGCCAGCGTTGTCTCTGAACGTGTCTTCAGTGCTGCTGGGTGTGTGCTGACAGATAAGCGCACGCGTCTGTCCAGTGACAATGTGGACAGACTAACGTTCATCAAAATGAACAAGTCATGGATCCACAAGGAATTTGTTACCCCTGTGTCATCCTGGGGAGAGTAAATGCTTGTGGATTTGGAATGTGCTTGATGCAAATCAAAACATCCTGTTTGCAACTAGGGCACAAGTGCTGCCACTGATGGGGTGTCTGTGTGGTCCAATTTTTTAAAAAAAAGGGAGAGTCCGCTTGGAGTAACCCTTGCTTGCTGTGTTTTTTAAAAGGAGCCAAGATGAACAAGTCATGGTTCAGCAAAGACTTTGCTACCTACCCCGGTGTCATCCTGGGGACGGTTAAGGATGGCGTATTTTTGAATGTGCTTGATGCAAATCTAGCTGTGAAGTGTACAACTAAGGCACAAGTGCTGCCACTGAAGGGGTTAGTGTCTGTGTGGCCCAATTTTTGGAAAAAATGGAGACTCCGCTTGGAGTAACCCTTGCTTACCTTGTTTTTAAAAATGATCCAAGATGAACAGAGCTGGGATCAGGAAAGACTTAGCTACCTACCCCGGTGTCATCCTGGGGATGGTTAAGAATGGCGTATTTTTGAATGTGCTTGATGCAAATCTAGCTGTGAAGTGTACAACTGGGGCACAACTGCTGCCACTGAAGGGGTGGGTGTGTGTGGGGCCCAATTTTTGGAAAAAAGGGAGACTCTGCTTGGAGTAACCCTTGCTTGCTGTGTTTTTTAAAAGGAGCCAAGATGAACAGAGCTGGGATCAGGAAAGACTTAGCTACCTACCCCAGTGTCCTCCTTGGGACGGTTAAGTATGGCGTATTTTTGAATGTGCTTGATGCAAATCTAGCTGTGAAGTGTACAACTGGGGCACAACTGCTGCCACTGAAGGGGTGGGTGTGTGTGGGGCCCAATTTTTGGAAAAAAGGGAGACTCCGCTTGGAGTCACCTTGCGGTGTTTTACATGATTTTAGAAGGGCGTGCAATGCCTATATCTGTGTCTCCTCTTTTTCCTTGTCCAGCTCTTTTGTTTTCGCATGAGTATATGTCCTTGTCACTTTCCCATGTGTTTGTGTTGTGTTGTGAGTTGTTTGTCACCTTTTGGACACCTTTGAGGGTGTTTTCTAGGTGTTTTTATGTGTTTGTGAATGCCTGCCATTGTTTCCTATGCAGTTCGAGTTCGGTTCGTCGAACGTTCGCCGAACCGAACTCGAACGGGACCTCCGTTCGATGAACCGAACTCGAGCCGAACCACGACCGGTTTGCTCATCTCTAGTTGCGATGTACCCGGGAACTACAGGAACCATGAGGCCGGCGGTGGAACGGAAGGTAAGGTGAGCATAATACTGTATGTGCGTGCGTGTGTTTGTGTGTGTTTGTGCGTACATGTGTGTGTTTGTGCGTACATGTGTGTGTTTGTGCGTACATGTGTGTGTTTGTGTGGACTGCAAGTGCGGGTTGGAGCACGGTGGATGTACGGAACCGGAAGTGTGTGCAGTGAGGATTTCGCTCGTACAGCAAAGCTTTCTCGTAAATCGAGTTACAAATTTACAGAAAGCTTTGCTTGTTAAGCGAAATTCTCGTTAAGTGGGTTACTCGTTAAGCGAGGTTCCACTGTGTGTGTATATATATATATATATATATATATATATAATAATTTTTTTTTTTTGTCATCATGCCTGAGAGCTGTCACTTTTTTTTTTTGTCAAACAGGACTATATGGGGGCTAATTTTTTGCATGATGAGTTTGAGATTTTTTCTTGAGCCATTTTGCGGTATATAACATTTTTTGGTCACCGTCGAATTAGTTTTTCAGATGCAGAATGAACAAAAAACAGCAATTCACTTATTGCTTTTTTTTTTTTTCTTTTTTTTCAGTTTAAGGGTGCGGTAAAACTGATAAGACCGACTTGTCCTTTGGTCAGTACAATTATTCCAACACCAAATTTATATCTTTTTTTATGCTTTTCTACTTTTAGACACTAAAAACTATATTTTACAAATACATTTATATTTGTATTGCCATACTCTGAGATATGTAAAAAAAAAGGTTTTAAAAATGAGTCATATTAGGGCTTGTTTTTTCAGGATGGCTTAGCATTTTCATTTATATTGTTTTTTCTACATGATGTTTTGATCACTTTTTATTAATTTTTTTTGTTTGTTGGTACGATCAAAAAGTTATATTTTGGCGTGTTTTTTTATTATTTTTATTATGTTGTTCAAAGTAAGGAATAAATAACGAGACAGTTTAATAGTTTTGGTGGTTTTGGAAATGACAATACCAATTATGTGTACTTTTTTCTTTATGTTTGTTTTAATGCAAACGCTGCATTTTTAGGGGCAAAACTGGTTTTCTTGATTTCTTGTGTGCTTTTTGTGTGTGTATTTTTACCTTCTTACACATTTTATTTCATTTTTTTTTTTTTAGTTTTTCCTTGGACCACTGATCTAATGTATTGCAGTACTCCAACCTGCCTGCAATCTAAACTAACAGGACATTTAACTTTAGCTTCTCTATGGAGTGGTCACTATTGTCTACAGCGTGCTGACTTCAATACGGCGCTGCATGATGGAGCGTTGACTGACGAGTGCTCCTCTGCTCCAGTCCTGGTGCTCAAGTGTTCCAAAGTACAGTATTTGGGTTAAAAACATCACCTCACCGCCCTCATCTAATCTAGTCTCCTTCTGTACTTCATAAAATTTACTTCCAATTCTTGTTCCCTGTATCTTTTGGTTGCATTCCTCTTCATGTACTTTTTTATGCTCTGTATGCATAAATTTTGGCTGACGACCGGTCCATGCGGCCAGTTGTGAATCCTCTGTTATATAGATGGCTGGACCATATATGACAAGCTTTTCTTCCCCCCATTCACCTTTTGTGCCTCCCCTATTTCCTCAAAGACTGTAAGCTTACGAGCAGGGCCCTCACTCCTCTTGGTATCTTAATTTTGTTATTTTGTATTGTCTCATATTGTCTGTACATGTCCCCTCTGAATTGTAAAGCGCTGCGGAATATGTTGGCACTATAGAAATAAAACTTATTATTATAATAAAGGAAGAAGGAAGCAGCAAACCCTTTGGCAGGCTATTTCTGGGCCGTGTGGTGTGCAGGCCTTGTGTAAGTAATGACACTGAGGTCTGTTGTGCTCACCAGTAGTTCCTCTCAAGTGAGATAAGGGATGTCTATCATTATATGTCTCACACAAGAGTAGCAGGTTCAAAGCTACAGTGAGGGCATGTTTTTCTTCTGAGCTTTATGTAAAATTTCTCTGGCTCTTAAGGTGGTGTCACACACAGCGACAACGACAACGACGTCGCTGCTACGTCACCATTTTCTGTGACGTTGCAGCGACGTCCCGTCGCTGTCGCTGTGTGTGACATCCAGCAACGAGCTGGCCCCTGCTGTGAGGTCACCGCTCGTTGCTGAATGTCCAGCTTCATTTTTTGGTCATCGCTCTCCCGCTGTGACGCACAGATCGCTGTGTGTGACAGCGAGAGAGCGACGAAATGAAGCGAGCAGGAGCCGGCATCTGGTAGCTGCGGTAAGCTGTAACCAAGGTAAACATCGGGTAACCAAGGTGGTTACCCGATATTTACCTTCGTTACCAGCCTCCGCCGCTCTCAGCTGCCAGCGCCGGCTCCTGCTCTCTGCACATGTAGCTGCAGCACACATCGTGTAATTAACCCGATGTGTACTGTAGCTAGGAGAGCAGGGAGCCAGCGCTCAGTGTGCGCGGCTCCCTGCTCTCTGCACATGTTGCAGCACAGCGACGCGTGTCGTTATGATCGCTGCTTCGGCTGCTGTGTTTGACAGCTAAGCAGCGATCATAACAGCGACTTACAAGGTCGCTGCTACGTCACAGAAAATGGTGACGTAACAGCGACGTCGTTGTCGCTGTCGTTTAGTGTGACCCCAGCTTTACAGGGAGAAGTACTCACCAAGGTTAAAACTATCTGATAATTCCCATTTACATTAACCTTAATTAACTTAATAGATTTGTGAAACTGATAATCCCAGCTGTTACTCTGCATATAGAGTATATAATTAATTCCAAGAATCAACTAAATAGATTCGAGTGGGTTACTTCTTCAGATTTTTACCTTATACTTTACTCTGAGTCTTCATTAGTTTTTGAGCCGATCCCATTTATACAATGAATTCCAAGAATCAACACAAATACAATTTAGTGGGTTTATTTCTTGAGTGCCACCTTAATCTTTGCAGCTCCTAACAATGTCCCATCCCCTTTGTTAATAGGTACATACCTACATCATATTTGTCTACTTATGTATATTGATACATGCACTATTCAAAAAATAGGTGATATCTAGCTGATAACCAGAACTTCTGCCAATCCCAAGTGTGGGGCTCTAAAGTGCCCCATAGGACTGCAAAGAACAGCTTAGTACATCATGTCCATGGCTATCGATCCATTCAAATGAAGTACTGCAGACCAGCAGTGGGACCACCACCGATCAGTAAGTTTCCCTTATACTTTGAATAAGTGATAATTTGAAAAGATGAATTAACCCATTAATTTCTTTACACGAGATAACATATAAATACAGTCACCTATACTTTTTTTACTAATGTTTCCAAAGACATAGCTCTCGCAGTGTTCAAATCAAAGTGAAATTTCCGAAGCATGCATGAGTTCAGTCTAGCTTCATTATATTGTCACCTAGCAACTCTGCAATTTGAGCAAGATTATTTCAAAGGATCCAATCTCTTTTCATGATTTTGTTCTTCTGTTTTTATTCTTTTACCTTTCAGTCAGAGAGACACAATCTATCACAGTCAATATGTTTTTTTTTATTTATATATATATATATATATATATATACACACTGTATATTGTTTTACACTCTCACCTCGGTCAGCCTTTTTTTACAGTAAGCTGTAGGATGCATAAGCCTTTTTTACATGTAAGTATTTAAAAGGAGTGTCCAGGACATAAATGGTTTGTGAGTTTATCTAACACAGTTTTTTAATTCTATATTTATAGTTACACGATTTATGCACTATGCAGTTATTCCCAATAGTAAATGTTGCACAGTCAAATTTGGGGTCTATGCACATTCACGGGGTAGAGATCTACAGCGCTATATAGTTCCTGAACAGTTCTTTTATGAGACACTTCTAAATCAATAGTCAAGCATAACTGTCTACTAAGACCCAGAGCACTGTGTTTGAGCCTGGCCCCATCATGTTTTACCCTAGGGGTCTGTGCTTGAAACTTCTCTCGCACTTGCTTGCATCACACTCTGGACCAAACCCCAGTACCATGATGATGCTTAAGACAGTGTATTCAATTCACTAAGCTTTGAAACTAACAAACCCTCTATATATTTGTTCTCTTGGTTCCATCCATTGTTTCACCATTGCACCATTTTCTTATGCCCCTGTATTCCCAACCAATTGTCTTACACGATTGCCACGCAGAGAAGACTATGGGTGCACTTAGCTTTCTGAATGTCTAACTTTGCTTCCTATCTCCGCCCAGGAAAGCCAATAACAAAAAAACCTAGTCTTTGAAACTGGATTATATTCTTCTTGGATTCCAAAAGTAAAGAGCGTTTCACATTTGCTTTGCTTCCAGATTTGTTCGTATTGTAATTCAGTGCCACTTGGCCATTCAAAAATAGTGCCCTTATGTGTATTTATTACATGTATTTAAGATTGTAGTAAATTAAAATTGAGAATATATTACATCAATTGTATCACACTGAGGTATATCACCATTGGCCATGGGTGGCACTGAGGAGCAGAGGTGGTCTCAGAAGACTGTTGTATTCAATTGATGAAACAAAATAGTTCTTAGAGTTGTAATTGTTCTTCAGTACAAGGACGACAGATGCCTATTTTCCTCAAATGAAGCAACACATGTATTATAAAGACACACATCCCACTAAATTGCTTTTTACATCACTTTTTGTTTGCAAACTAACAAGGATTAGACTTGTTGAGTCTCCCAATGGGCGCATTAACCCAATCCAGGCACAAACAAAACATCTGTCACGATTTTTTCAACATCAAAAACTGGCAGAAAACTGACACATGAAGGAAACATAGTAGACAGGCGGAAATTTTCCCCAGAGGCTGATCATTCTTATGAATTGCTTGTTAGGATGGATCTGTTAGCTGTTGAAGGGGGCCGGGGAGATTTTTCACAGCTGTTGCTAATAAGATATTTATGTAGGTTGCCTGGTACTTAAATATGGAGATCAGTCTTAGGACTGTTGTCTGGGCTTTGGTGCTAATATCTGGAAGAAAACCATAACCAAAGATACACAGTAACTAAATAGAAATATACATTATTAACGCCAATAAATCTATTATGTGTTCAGGCAGGGGAAAGGGGGTTGCAAAACGCATTTCACACTTAGTGGGTCGTTCCACTGCTTGATTTGACGGCAAGCTGCATATACAAGTAAATTTATGTACACAGCGTATAGATCTTCTGTGTTAGTAGAAGAGCGACATAAAATGAAGATTGTGACATTCTTCTGTTGATCGGGTTGTGTGCTCACAATGAGTGTTTGGTGAGTTTTTAATGCTGCATATTTTCACTATGCGAAAAACTCTGTCTTACAGTTCCAGCAAAGTAGGTGGGATTTATAGAAATCTCATGCCCACTACTTTTATTTCATTTAGCGTAAAACAACCTGCATGCTTAAGATCCGCAACTTGTCAATTTCTCTTGGAGTTACGCTGTGGTTTATATGTTAATTTTTCCCATAGAATTGCATTCGATGCAGAGAATCCAAAGGTAAAAAAAACACATGCGTTTTTAGTGTGTTTCTGCTGCAGAAATGCATTAAAAATGCATGCAATCCGCATATGACAATATCAATAAAGTTTTGCCAAAGCCAAATATCAGGAAGTAAAAAATAAAGTATCTTTATTTAAACCATGACGTACCAAGAAGAGTAAAAAACCACAGCATCAAAAAAAAAATGCATGTAAAAAATAGTAGCAAACAGATCACCAATTTTCCAAGCAAATATATTTTTAAAGGTTATTTA
The DNA here is from genome assembly GCF_048569485.1 of Anomaloglossus baeobatrachus. Classification (NCBI taxonomy): domain Eukaryota; kingdom Metazoa; phylum Chordata; class Amphibia; order Anura; family Aromobatidae; genus Anomaloglossus; species Anomaloglossus baeobatrachus. The sequence continues at coordinate 500,646,897 of NC_134354.1, forward strand.
TATGAATTGTCTCTTCAGAAAGGAAGCAGACGAACGCTAGTGCCACCTATTGCAAGTAGCAATACTAAAAGTCAAAAGTGACCCTTTAACGAGCCTTGCCATATGACTTAGGATTTATGCTAGATCACAACCTCAATTTGCAGGCACGGTGTTTTAGGGTGATTGCCCCTCGTCAGTGCAAAGTATGAGATCTGATCTGGCTTTATGAGAAGCTATAATGGGGTCTAAAGAGAATTAGACCCCATTTATAGGAATTTCTCACTAGATATTGGTAACAACCCATTTAAATCCACACAGGCAAAAAAAATCAAACCATAGATGTCCATAAAATTAGTGATGTGTAGTCATGAGCAAGCATACTCCCCTTTGCTCATTACTCAATCAAGCATCAGGGTGCTCGAGTACTCGTGGAGCTCAATCAAGTATCGCGGGTGCTAGGATGTTTCGTCTATGAAATGAAATAACTACCACTGCACACATTCTTGCTTCCCTGCATGATGTGTGCAGGCACCTGTCACGCTCCCCGGGTCCCCTGCGCTGCCCTCCGGCTCACCTGTCACGCTCCCCGGCTCCCCTGCCTCGCTTCCCGGTTCCTTGGTCCGGTCACCGCCGCTCCCCGCTCTCCTGCCTCCATTGCCAGCACGTCCCCGGCGTCCTGGCCCCCGCTCCCGGCGCCCGTCGGCTTCTCAGCCCCAGGCCGTCCCTGCTGCTTCCTCCTCGCAGCTTCCTGCTCTGGCTTCTGGCACTCGGGCAGCGCGCATGCGCATTAGGGCGCGCGCGCGGTCATTGACCCTTTCTTAAAGGGCCAGCGTCCATTAACAGGAAATGATGCAAACAGGTACAGGGTATAAAGGGGTTTAATGTCCAAGGGGGCGGGGCCTGATCTTCGTGTTTTCCAAGCTAGGAGTCAGGTCTCCTGGTGTTGCCTTGCCATACTCACGTATCTCTCTTCTAGAGCTGATCCTGCCTCGCCATCCGGTCCTGCTGAATCCCGAACCCCGCACGCTGTTCATCTACCATCTGACAGTCCGCACTATCTCGGATCCCTGCGGTGACCCCTCGTCTCGCTCCAAAGGTTCCGGACCCCGCCTGACATCATCTCGGCTTCCGAACCTGAGCTGCGTCACCCGGACTACCATCAGTGACTCCGTGGTCCCAGGGACTTCTCCGTTATCCTCATATGCACGGACTGTTCAGCTGCCTATAGTGCTTCAGCTACCGGACTCCTTACCACCATCTTGGAGTTCGGCCCAGTGGATCCACCTCCTGGGTCTGCCCGTCCGCCTGGCCCTGACAGCACCCAAGGGAGAGCCATTCACCGTCTCTGAATGGCTCTCACTGGGGGTTAAAGAAACATTTTTGATGTGGTGTGTCAAAAGAAAAAAAAACCTGCCTCCCTCCCCCGGAAATGCTCTCTTTATGGCTGGCTTTATAAGGGCGGAGAGGCGAACTGCCCAATTGTTGACTTCCATTATAGTCATTACTCGAGTTGAGGGCTTTCAGCTGCTTCAACTGATTACCTATAAAAAGTGTCTCATTACCAATATGCCACTCAACAAACATGTCATGATGGATAAAATCAGTGAGCTGTCTCAAAACCTTATCAGCCTTATTAAAACATATTGGTATTAGCTATAAAACAATTTCCAAACCACTGAAAGGTCCACTGCGTACTGCTGGAGTTATAATGTTGAAGTGGAAAGAACATCATCATACCATAAACCTGCCCTAAACAGGTGCTCCCCACAACATTTCAAACAAAGGAGTGAAAAGAATTAGAAAAATTGTCCAGGAACCAAGAACCACCTGTGAGAGGTAGACAAAGTCCTGGAACCAGCAGGTACAATTGTTTCAAAGAAAGTGATAAGTAATGCACTCAGTCTCCATGGCCTGTATGCACGCTCACCATTGTGAAATGAAAAGCCTGTTCAAGTGCGTTTAAGGTCTGCTCTACAAAATTTAGACATGTCTGTGAAATACTGGGAAAATATTGTTTGAGCAAATGAAATCAAAATTTATTTCTTTGGATGCTATAATATATTCCTTGTTTAGAAGTCAAGAGGCACTGCATATTACCCCCAAATAACCATACCAACAGTGAAGTTTGGAAGTTGGAACATCATCTGATTTTCAGCATACAGCACTGGCAAACTTCATAAGGAAGGATAAATGGCTAAATACTAAAATATTCTTGATAAAAATCTGGCATCTACTAGGATGATGAAGATGACATGAGGGTGGACATTTCAGCAAGACAATAATCCCAAACAGACAGCAAAGGAATTGATCAATTAATTAATCAGAGAAAGAAAATATAACTGCTAGAATGGCCCAGCCAATCACCTGACCTGAATATAAAGAAAAATTTCTGGAAGGAACTAAAGTTCAGAGTTCATAAAAGGAGCCTACAGAACCTTCAGGATTTGAAGAGTGTTTGTGTGTAAGAATGGGCCAAAATCAAAACTGAGCAATTCATGTGACTAATTTATTCATACAGGTGACATCTTGAAACTGTCATCACTATCAAAGGCTTTTCTACAAAGTATTAAATACATTTCAGTAAGCGTGTTCCATACCTTTTACTCTTGTCTTTTCTTATTATTACACATCAATAAATTTATGAACATCTAAGGTTTCTTTGCTTGTGTGGATTGGATGGCTTGTTACTGACATCTGTCAATAGCACTGCCATGAAGTATAAGGGGATTACCAGGGACCTAGGCTAATAGACTGGCTCTCAGGCTAGGGATCCCTAGCTGTCCCTTATCCTAGAGGTACTTCTCTTGGTGAAGAGGTCTGGACCGCCAATCTAACCCTGCTCCTATTCAGCCTTATACCCACTCTCCCCCACCCCAGGTGAAGGCCAGGACAGGAGTGATTAAACACACACAAATAGACAAATGGTGAACTAAATCTCTAAGTCGCGACAATCACATAAAAGTATTAGACAAAACATGATCAGAAGGAAATAAAGAGCAGGGAGGGAATAAACAGATGACAAGGGAATTCCTACAACACATCAAACAGCACTCAGTAGTTCACCAGCAACTATATCAAAACAGCACCTGGACTGGTATTGTGTAAAACTATAATCGGCACAGGAAGTCAGTTTTTACAATCTTAAAAAGGTGAGGAGAAGCTTTGATAGGTTTCTCATAACATTTGATCGGAGAGGTAACAAGCAGGATAGGAGAGATTAACCCCTGCCATCTCAATCACTAATGAACACACAGATGGTTGATGCCCGAGCCTGCCTCTGCAGCTAAGAAGCCCCAGATAAAGCACAGTATGGAGTGTCACAGTTTGTGGTGTGAACAGCACCAGATACAGCCATGATACTAGTTTTGAGCCAAATGCCTTGTGACAAGCACTTTTAAAAATATATGTACTTAGAAGGTTGGTGACACGTTCAATACTTATTTCACCCGCTGTATGTAGCATGGACCCTAAACATTACATTAACCCCTTCAAGACCTATGACGTAACCTACAAATGGGTTTCTGACCCATGATGTATGGATATGTCATGGTGGTTATGCGGGGTATAGGAGCTATGCCCAAGAGATCGGAGCCGGCAGTTTGGCGTACATGTCAGCCGCATCCCGACTCTCACAGCCAGAAATGATGCCTGCACCACTCTTGGCTGTTTAACCCCTATGTGCTCCTTCTCCCACCCGATCAGGACCCCTGGGATGTGACCATGATCGTTGCCATGGCAACCCTAGGTCGTCATGACAATGTCATAATGACCTCTGCGTCAGCCATCTACGGCAAGGCCAGGAGCATGATCTAAGAAGCTGGTGTCACTGCAGCACTGATAGGTATAATGTATTGCAATGCATTATACCAACAATCAAAACAACAAAAGTTAATGTCCCATGAAAAAGTAAGTAAAAAAACTAAGTAAAAAAGGTAAACAAAAATTGAAAAAAACCACTCCTGAAAATAAAAAAGAAAAATTATATTAATACATGCATATATTTATGTAAAAAGAAAATATACAAAACAGTACACATATTTGATAACGCAATGTCTGGAACAACCCGAACTATAAAACTGTGACACTAGTTAACCACTTCAGTGAACACTGTCAAAAAAAAGTATCAAAAATGTTGTCTTTTTATCATACAACTGACAAAAAATCAGACTACAATGTGATCAAAATGTCATATGTCAATACAAATGGCATAGCTGAAAACATCATCTTGTCTTGCAAAAACTAAGGCTAGTTTCACACTTGCGCTATTTTGACGCAAACGGAATCCGTCACTAATGTAGTACAGTGAAGAATGTGAAGAATAAAGCTGTCTTATCACTTTTAAGACACAGTGAATGGCATAAAAAAAACACAAATAAAAACAGTTCTTGAATTGCTGTTTCTTCATGATGCTGCCTGAAAAGCGGAATAGTAAGCGATCAAAAAATATAATATGGCCCAACTTGGTACCAATAAAATCTCCAACTCATCCTGCAAAAAACAAGTCCTCATATGACTCTATCAGCAGAATTTAAAAAAAAACAACAAAACAAAACAATAACCTTCAAAATTTGATTATGCTAAATCCTTTATTTTATAAAAACGCGTTTTTAGTGTGCTAGTAGCCAAACTTAAAAAAACTATATAAATCTGGCATTGCTGTAATCGATTGTACTGACCTGAGGATTAAAGTCACCTTATCACTTATACCACAAGGTGAAAGATAAAAATTACAAAAAATAAAGCGAATTCTTCAACTGCTGTTGATTTGGTTATTCTGCCTCCCAAAGATCGTAGCACGGCTTGGCTCACATTTTTCTTATGCTCCACGCTGAGCACTTACACAGAGCATTACATCTAAATCTCTAAAAAACATGATTCAGACAAAATTCCTAACAGGAAATTTGCTGTAATGAGGCAGAGGGAGTCACTTTGAACTCGGTGTCACACTTTTACATGTGGTGGGCACATTCAGACAGAATAATGTCTGACACACGACAAAAATACAACAAACCTATACAAGTATGGGGGAACACCGGGGACTTAATAACAACGGTGGGCCCTAGTTCTAGTGAGAGGGGTAGATGGGACACCTCCTATCCTCATCTACAGATGCCTCTACTCTCCTAGCCAGGCCCTATACAGTCTCCTCAACTGTCACCGAACAGGAACCTGAGACCCTGAGAAAACCCTGCAATTGCCCTGGCTAGTGCATTGGCAGGTGGGAGACACTAGCCCCACTGCTGCACTAAAATGACAAGTAAGACAAACAGGAGAGACAACAACAAAGGATAAAGTCCAGCTTTTGGAACACTCCTTCACAGGTCATTTCACCAAAGGGGCTAGAATATAAATGGATTTGTATAATTAGCAAAGATTGCTGGGAAACCTAGCTACTTAAACATATAGGGGTGTGGCTACAGAGCAGCTGCAGCTGACTTTCCCTGCAGGGAAGCTGCTAGCAGCAAAACTGACTAACTGTTTCAGCACCAAGAGAAATTAAACAACATTTAATTGTAGAGGCCCAGATGGACATGAGAGGCTTCAGTCCTAAATCTGTCATTAGTGTCCAAAAACAGGGAGGTAACTGTGACAGGTGTTGTCAACTTTGGAAAGTGTCTTTTTAGGCGCTCACAAAAGTGTAATCAACAACAGTTTTGTGCACCTTAGAAAAGAAGGACACCTCTGAAGAGAGGTCAAATGGAATCTACTGCCTTATTATAGTGAATGGACCAATAGGGGGTTTTACTTGAATCCCTTTTTTTGAGATGTACATGGAAACCCCAACCTAAGCGCTCAGCATATAGCACAGGATAAATGTGAAGTGATCCAAAATGTTCTATGCCTAAATTGCCACAAATAGCATTCAACTCAATCCAGAAATAACATCCCCACTCAGGTCCGTCATCTGGTAACAGAAATATAGGGGGCTTCTATGCTACTGGTAGCACAAATACTCTGGAAAAGAGCTATGGCTCCCTCCCAAAATGAAATTCAGGAAAATCTGCACTCCCAAATCTAAATGTCCCATTCCTTTCTGAGCATCACAATGTGCCTAAACCTCCTTTAATGTCCAAATGTTTGGCAATATTGTCGTTAGGAAGGCCCGCTTAATTTATGAGGTGTGTGTCTCCAGAAGTATGTGACGCGCCCGCCGGGTCTTGTGGGTTTCTCGTCACCGGGCTGATGTTTGGGGGAGTTTGGGTTGTCACAGTGGCCAGACCTGGCTCCGTGATCCCGCGGTGTCAACCAAAAATGATGGGGATGGTGGTGATGAAGGGAGTAGTTGTCTTTCGTGACACCACCTGTGGTATGCGGCTATAATGGGGCGGATGATAACGCAGCTCAGATGTTGTAGCTCTCGACAGGCAGAGCTAGGCTATAGGTAGGATGTTGAAAGTAGTTGTCCATCCCTAAAGTGGGAAGCGTGGGGCGCGGGAAGAATCAGACAACACAGCAGTTGCAGTTTAAGGTGTTTACTCACTGAATTGCTCCTGCTGTTGGACTGCAAGACTTCACTGTGATGAGCTCCAAACGATAGTTCGGGGGGCGGTACCGGAGGGATACTTTGTGAGTTCTTCCTCCCTGTGCTCTGTTGTTGCTGCACAGGAACCTCTAACCTTTGGGTTGGTTATGTTCCCCGTGCTGTCTAGCAGGCAGCGCAAGTCCATTGATGGGCCGCTCTATGGTCACAGCTCCTGGCTCTATATGCTGCTTTTCCCCGGGCGCTGTTGTGGGCCAGTAGACTTGAAATCCTCTGCCCGGCGGATTCTGCTGGCAAGCCTTAAAGTGCCCACTAGCCTAGAGCTCTGCACCCTGAGAGGTGCACCGGTCCTAAGGGAGCTATTAGCTCTCCCCTCAGCGACCGTATTCTCCTGCATCTCACTTGGTTCCCGGTGGTGACTAGACTGAATAAGTGTGCGTGTGACTCCTGCTGTGCAGATCAGTCGTCCTGCGCACTCGAGTCCTTGAGCTAGTGGGTGGGAGGCCCCAGACGATATTGTGACCATCCTAAATGACCCTTCCCTAATCCCGTCCTGGTGAGTGGGCAACTGGTTTATATGTAAATGTGGATGTTGTGAACCGGCACCGACCTCCTCCTTACCCAGGATGGGTACCACACCTCTGGTGAGATACAGTACCCTGTGGTGACTGAAGCCTCAGGGGCACCACACAAGAGCTGGGCACAATGTACAAACACTACAAAGTACTGTGCACTTCAAGGGCTTATTTTCAATTTTTAATTCTGCAACATTCACTGCTTTTGACTCCACAGGTGTTTGTCAGAAACTAAATTGTCACTGAACCCATATATCTGAATTTGCAGAGAAGAGAAATTTCCAAATTGTGGTAACTTAAGGGTGTTTCCGCTTTTCTCGCACTTAAGGAAATGGAGTCTGAAAGCTATTTTATAAAAATGTGTGCTCCAAAAGTCAAATGGAAATCCTTTCCTCCTGAGTAGAGTTGAGCGCGGTTCGCGACTCGAGGTTCTCCAGTTCTAGGCTTGAGTGATTTTGGGGCCTGTTCTAGATCGAACTAGAACTCGAGCATTTTGCAAAAGCTCGATAGTTCTAGAAACGTTCGAGAACGGTTCTAGCAGCAAAAAACCAGCTAATTCCTAGCTGGCTTTCCGCTGTAATAGTGTAAGTCACTCTGTGACTCACACTATTATGAAATTTCAGTGTATAGTGTGCGGGAACAGCGCCTTCAGATCACTGCTGTATGGATAATGGCGATCGCCATTTTTTTTTTCTTGTCTTCCTTCCCTAAGCGCGCGCGTGTAGTGGGGAGGGCCAGCATGTCAGCCAATCCCAGACACACACACAGCTAAGTGGACTTTTAGCCATAGAAGCAACGGCATGTGTGATAGGATGTCCATGTCACATGTCCCTGCATTATAAAACCATTTTCCTCCAGCACGCCATTATCTGCCTTCTGCGTCCTTGGTGTCAGACATCACTGGCGCAGCTCCGTCCTTTGTCCTATCGCCGATACTGCTGTATGCGCTCCATACACAGCGCTGGACAGCTTAGGGAGAGCACTTTCTATCAGTCCTTTTAAGGGCTCGTACCGGCACGGTCAGAGCTATAGGTGACAGGTCCTGAAAACAGAGACAGCGTCTGTGTAGCTAAGGTCAGGGATTTCCTCGCTGCATTTCCCCATTAGGAGGGAATAGAAAGGCAGGCTTCCATTCCTCTACCCAGAGCCCCACAATCCTGGCACTGTACCCTCCTGTCCTCTGCACACTCCAACTCATTATAACTAAGCCATTATACTAGCAAACACTGAGTGTACCTAGTGTCATCCTAAACGTGGCTGTTGGACTTCTGTATAGTCCCAGTAGTGCACAGATATTTGCAGCACCTCTGCCTGCATTGCACACTCAAACTGATAGTTACTAAGCCATTATACTAGCAAACACTGAGTGAACTTAGTGTCATCCTAAACGTGGCTGTTGGACTTCTGTATAGTCCCAGTAGTGCACAGATATTTGCAGCACGTCTGCCTGCATTGCACACTCAAACTGATAGTTACTAAGCCATTATACTAGCAAACACTGAGTGAACTTAGTGTCATCCTAAACGTGGCTGTTGGACTTCTGTATAGTCCCAGTAGTGCACAGATATTTGCAGCACGTCTGCCTGCATTGCACACTCAAACTGATAGTTACTAAGCCATTATACTAGCAAACACTGAGTGAACTTAGTGTCATCCTAAACGTGGCTGTTGGACTTCTGTATAGTCCCAGTAGTGCACAGATATTTGCAGCACGTCTGCCTGCATTGCACACTCAAACTGATAGTTACTAAGCCATTATACTAGCAATTTATGCTGCCAGTTTAAGGGCCATAGTTGCATTGTCAGGGATATTTATTCTTTATTATTCTGCTGTTAATAAAGCTAGACCACCGCTGCAATCTACACCACCTCTCAATTTTTACTACCACATTTTCAGTGCACAATCTTGTCGCAATCAACATGAGTGGCAAAATGACAGATGCTGGTGGAAAGGGGAAGAGGCGTGGTGGAAAAGGAAAAAAAGAGTTTGTCCGTGGGGAAGGTGGCAAAGCTCCATTATCATCTGCTGAAGATAGACCATCTACCAGCAAAAGTAAGATGTCTACTACTTACCGTGGACAATCCGATGTGCTCCCTTTTTTACGGACACGAACAACAGGAACAAAGGTAGATAATGGCCAAAAAAGGAAAATGCTTGAATGGATCTCAAGTGGTCCAACAAGTGCCCTCTCAGCCACTTCAAGTACCGCATCCAAAAAACACCAGTCCTCTGAGTTGTCATCCCAATCAAACTTGCTTTCTCCCAGCTCTGAAGTCTCCATCAGCCCTGCACAGTATGGTGGAACTGAGATGGCTGAGTCTGCAGAGCTGTTCAGTCACACTATAGCTTGGGAATCAGAGGTCTGCTCCCAAGCTACAGTGAGTACAGAACAGGAAATGGTCTGCGGTGATGCCCAGAACCTTTGTGACTCTGATTCAGGCCGTGAGGACCAAGTTTCTGAGCATAATGTTGACCCTTTGTCACAAACTGTAACACCTGTGGTTATAGACAATGAGGAACATACTGATGAAGATGAGACGCAGATACCCGATTGGGATGACAACTTAAATATTCGGTCAGGGCAAGAAGAGGCTCGGTCTGAGGGGGAGGGGAGTGCAAACACAACAATTGATGATGAAGTTCTAGAACCCACCTACTGTCAACCCACAGTCAGGCACTCGAGGAGGTCAACAGAGGTGGTGGAGGAGGATGCAACTGATGGCGAAGTTACCTTGCGCCTTCCTGGACAGAGTCGGAGTACTGGTAGCACGTCTACAACTGCATCCTTAGCCACCACTCTGCCTCTGAGCACTAGTCGGGGTGGATCAACAGGTCGCATGCCCTCTAAGCCTTGCCTAGCCTGGTCCTTTTTTGACATAGCAAAAGATCGCCCAAATTATGTGATCTGTAAAATTTGTCATGGTTCTCTTAGTAGAGGTCAAAACCTCAGCAGTTTGACAACTTCTTCCATGAATCGTCACATGAATAAATATCATATGTCTCGGTGGGAAGCTCACCGTGCTGCAATGCGGCCTAGTGGAGCGAACCATCCACCGCCTGCCCCTTCCAGTGCATCCGCGCACTCTTCATCTTCTAGGACTGTGGGGACAGCTGTCACACCTGTTTTTCCACGCACAACTTCCACCACTGTAACCGCAACAGGCACTTTGCTTGGTAGGTCGTCAGTTGGTTTGGAAGGGGAAACAAGTGAGTGCGTACAGCTCTCTCAGACATCGATAGCACCAACGTTGGATGAAGGCAACATCATGTCTCCGCCTGCACTTTCCTCACAAACCTGCATTTTTCCAGGGACACCCTACTTAACACCGTCTACACACAGCAGCCAGATCTCTGTCCCTCAGATGTGGTCAAATAAAAGGCCATTTCCTGCGACCCATGACAAAGCTAAGAGGTTGACTCTATCCCTCTGTAAGCTCTTGGCTACCGAAATGCTGCTTTTCCGCCTAGTGGACACACAGGATTTTAGAGACCTTATGTCTGTCGCTGTGCCCCAGTACCAGATGACTAGTCGCCGCTACTTCTCTAAGAAAGATGTGCCCGCGCTACACCAGCATGTCGCACAAAACATCACCGCTTCCTTGAGAAACTCTGTGTGTGAACGGGTGCATTTCACCACCGATACTTGGACCAGTAAGCATGGACAGGGACGTTACATGTCGCTGACTGGGCACTGGGTAACTATGGTGATAGATGGTGAAGGGTCTGCTGCACAAGTCTTGCCATCCCCACGACTTGTGTGTCAATCCTCTGTCTGTCCAAGTTCCGCCACTGCTTCTGCCTCCTCCACCTCATTTGGGTCCTCCACCTCTGCCCCAAGCCTGCCTGGTCAAGCCACCAGCGTTCTCACTGCGCAGAAGGAATCACGCACCCCTCATTACTATGCTGGCAGCAGAGCGCAAGCCATCAGGCGGTCTTTAGCTTGACCTGTCTTGGGAATAAGAGTCACACAGCTGAGGAGTTGTGGTCAGCTCTGCGGTCCGAGTTTAATAAATGGTTGTCGCCACTCAACCTGCAGCCTGGTAAGGCCGTGTGCGACAATGCTGCAAACCTGGGTGCGGCCCTTCGTCTGGGCAAGGTGACACACGTACCTTGTATGGCTCACGTGTTGAACCTTGTCGTCCAGCAATTTTTAACACACTATCCCGGCCTAGATGGCCTTCTGACCAGGGCACGAAAACTGTCTGCTCACTTCCGCCGTTCAAGCGCCGCAGCTGAGCGACTTGCATCGCTCCAGAAGTCTTTCGGCCTGCCGGTTCATCGCCTGAAATGCGATGTGCCGACACGCTGGAATTCGACTCTCCACATGTTACAGCGACTGTGGCAGCACCGCCGAGCCCTGGTGCAATACATCATGACGTATAGCCTGGGCCAACGAGATGCAGAGGTGGGTCAGATCACCCTGATGGAGTGGTCTCAGATCAAGGACCTATGCACCCTTCTGCACAGTTTCGACATGGCGACGAATATGTTTAGCGCTGACAATGCCATTATCAGCATGACAATTCCAGTCATTTACATGCTGGAGCACACGCTAAACACTATTCGGAGTCAGGGGGTGGGACAACAGGAAGGGGAGGAACTACAGGAGGATTCATATGCGCAAGGGACAACAACATCACCAAGGTCCAGACGTTCATCATCACCAACGCAGCAGGCATGGGACCATGGGGGACAGGGATCAACAAGGGCGCATAGTAGCAGGCTAAATGTTGAGGAAGGTGCAGGAGAACATGAAGAAATGGAGGACGAACTGTCCATGGACATGGAAGACTCAGCAGATGAGGGAGACCTTGGTCAAATTTCTGTTGAAAGAGGTTGGGGGGAGATGTCAGAGGAAGAAAGAACGGTTAGCACCTCTATGCCACAAACACAGCGTGGACTTGGTCCGCATGGCTGCGCAAGACACATGAGTGCCTTCTTGTTGCACTACCTCCAACATAACCCTCGTATTGTCAAAATTAGAAGTGATGATGACTACTGGATTGCCACACTATTAGATCCCCGGTACAAGTCCAAATTTTGTGACATAATTCCAGCCATAGAAAGGGACGCACGTATGCAGGAGTATCAGCAAAAGCTGTTACTCGATCTTAGCTCGGCTTTTCCACCAAACAACCGTGCAGGTGCAGGGAGTGATTCTCCCAGTTGTAACTTGACAAACATGGGACGGTCTCGTCATCTTCAACAGTCTACCCGTACCAGTAGGACCGTATCTGGTGCTGGTAACAGCAATTTTATGGAATCTTTTCATAATTTTTTTAGACCCTCCTTTGCAAGGCCACCAGAGACAATAAGTCTGACACATAGTCAACGGCTGGAGAGGATGATACAGGAGTATCTCCAAATGAAGATCGATGCCATGACTTTGCAAATGGAGCCTTGCTCCTTTTGGGCTTCAAATCTAGAAAAATGGCCAGAGCTCTCCAGTTACGCCTTGGAGATTTTGTCGTGTCCAGCTGCCAGCGTTGTCTCTGAACGTGTCTTCAGTGCTGCTGGGTGTGTGCTGACAGATAAGCGCACGCGTCTGTCCAGTGACAATGTGGACAGACTGACGTTCATCAAAATGAACAAGTCATGGATCCACAAGGAATTTACTACCCCTGTGTCATCCTGGGGAGAGTAAATGCTTGTGGATTTGGAATGTGCTTGATGCAAATCAAAACATCCTGTTTGCAACTAGGGCACAAGTGCTGCCACTGATAAGGTGTCTGTGTGGGGCCCAATTTTTGGAAAAAAAGGGAGACTCCGCTTGGAGTAACCCTTGCTTGCTGTGTTTTTTAAAAATGATACAAGATGAACAGAGCTGGGATCAGGAAAGACTTTGCTACCAACCCCGGTGTCATCCTGGGGACGGTTAAGAATAGCGTATTTTTGAATGTGCTTGATGCAAATCTAGCTGTGGAGTGTACAACTAGGGCACAAGTGCTGCCACTGAATGGGTGGGTGTGTGTGGGGCCCAATTTTTCGAAAAAAAGGGAGACTCCGCTTGGAGTAACCCTTGCTTGCTGTGTTTTTTAAAAATGATCCAAGATGAACAGAGCTGGGATCAGGAAAGACTTTGCTACGAACCCCGGTGTCATCTTGGGGACGGTTAAGAATAGCGTATTTTTTAATGTGCTTGATGCAAATCAAAACATCCTGTTTGCAACTAGGGCACAAGTGCTGCCACTGATAAGGTGTCTGTGTGGGGCCCAATTTTTGGAAAAAAAGGGAGACTCCGCTTGGAGTAACCCTTGCTTGCTGTGTTTTTTAAAAAATGATCCAAGATGAACAGAGCTGGGATCAGGAAAGACTTTGCTACCAACCCCGGTGTCATCCTGGGGACGGTTAAGAATAGCGTATTTTTGAATGTGCTTGATGCAAATCAAAACATCCTGTTTTCAACTAGGGCACAAGTGCTGCCACTGATAAGGTGTCTGTGTGGGGCCCAATTTTTGGAAAAAAAGGGAGACTCCGCTTGGAGTAACCCTTGCTTGCTGTGTTTTTTTTTTTTAAATCATCCAAGATGAACAGAGCTGGGATCAGGAAAGACTTTGCTACCAACCCCGGTGTCATCCTGGGGACGGTTAAGAATAGCGTATTTTTGAATGTGCTTGATGCAAATCTAGCTGTGAAGTGTACAACTAGGGCACAAGTGCTGCCACTGAATGGGTGGGTGTGTGTGGGGCCCAATTTTTGGAAAAAAAGGGAGACTCCGCTTGCGGTGTTTTACATGATTTTAGAAGGGCGTGCCATGCCTATATCTGTGTGTCCTCCTCTTTTTCCTTGTCCAGCTCTTTTGTTTTCGCATGAGTATATGTCCTTGTCACTTTCCCATGTGTTTGTGTTGTGTTGTGAGTTGTTTGTCACCTTTTGGACACCTTTGAGGGTGTTTTCTAGGTGTTTTTATGTGTTTGTGATTGCCTGCCATTGTTTCCTATGCAGTTCGAGTTCGGTTCGTCGAACGTTCGACGAGCCGAACTCGAACGGGACGTCCGTTCGGTGAACCGACCTCGAGCTGAACCGCGACCGGTTCGCTCATCTCTACTCTGTGCCCTGCCATGTGGCCAAACAGTACTGTATAGTCACATGAGGGGTATTACCACATCCAGAAGAAATTGTGCAACAAATTATGGGGTCTTTTTTTCCTTTTCCCTTGTGAAAATTCAAAATTTGGGACTAAAACAACATTTTAATGATAAAAATTTAATTATTTTTTCTTCACTGCCCAATAGTATAAACTTTTCTAACACACATGTAGTGTCAATATGCTCACTGCACCCCCTCAATGAATTCATTGAGGGGTGCAGTTTGCAAAATGGGGTCACTTATGGGTTGGCTCTGTTTTACTGACATCTCAGGGGCTCTGCTAATGTGCATTGGCACCTCCAAACTATTCCAACTAAATCTTCACTCCAATTTGGTGTTCCTTCCCTTCTACACATTGCACTATACCTCAAAAGTAGTTTTCTACCACATATGACTTATTGGCGAACTGAGGGGAAATTGTGCAACAAATTGTATTGTCCATTTTCTGCTGTTACCCTTTTTAAAAATTAAAACTTTGGGGCCAAAACAAATTTTTTGTGGAAAAAAATGTTTTTTTTTTATATTCACATCCCAATGTTCTACAATTTTGTATATCACCTGAGGGTTACAATTGCTCACAACAACCCTGGATGAATTCCTTGAGAGGTGTAGTTTCTAGAATGGGTTCATTGGTTGGGGTTTTTCTTCTATTTTACCATGTTAGGAGACATTCAAATGTGATATTGTGTCTGCAATTTGTGCCAGCCAATTTTGTTTTCCAAAATTCAAATAGCGCTTCTTCCCTTCCAAGCTCTGCAGTGTGCCCAACAGTAGTTTTCTATGACATGTGTACTAAAAAGAAATTGCACAACAAATTGTATGGTGCACATTCTCCTGTTACCCTTGTGAAAATGAAAAAATTGGGATTAAAGCAACAATGTTGTTGTAAAATGGTTTAAAGTTAAAAAATTCTGTGAATTACAAAATTCTGTGAAGTACCTCAAGATTAAAGGTGCTCTTCAAACATGTAGATAAACTACTTGAGAGGTGTCGTTTAAAAAATGGCGTCACTTGTGGGGGTTTCCACTGTTTTGCCACATCAGGAGCTCTGCAAAACGCGACATTGTGTCTGCTAATGATCCCAGACAGTTTTGCATCCAATAAGTCAAATAGCGCTCCATCCTTTCCGATTCCTGCTGTGCTCCCAAACAGCAGTGTACTTTTCCAGCACATATAGGGTATCAGCATACTGAGGAGAAATTGCACAACAAATTGTATAGAGCAATTTTTCCTGTTACCCTTTTGAAAATAAAAAATTTGGGGGCCATACCAACATATTTATGAGAAAAATGTTATTTTTTATTTTTACGGCTCAACATTCTAAAATGATGTGAAGCACCTGTTACCCTTGTGAAAATGCAAAATTGGAGCTAAAGCAACATTTTTATGAGAAAAAGTAAAACTTTCATTTTTTTCTTAAACATTGCTTTAGTTCCTGAGGAGCAGCTGAAGGGTTAATAAACTTCTTGGATGTGGTTTTCAGCACTTTGAGGGGTATCGTTTTTAGAATCGTGACACTTTGGGGTATTTTGTGTCATATAGGCCTCTTAAAGTCACTTCAAATGTGATGTGGTCACTAAAAAAATGGTTTTGTAATTTTTGTTGGAAAAATGAAAAATTGCTGATGAACCGTTAAACCTTCTAACTACTTAACTAAGTAAATAAATAAATATATAAAATTCCATACTAGAAAATTGCTAAATGTTCAAAATTGTTGTCAAATTTCTGATTTTTTCTTTCACAAATAAACGCAAAAAATATTGTCCTAAATATACCCCTAACATGAAGTACAATATGTCACGAAAAAAAATTCTCAGAATCCATGGGATCGGTGGAAGCATTTCAGAGTTATTACTTCATAAAGTGACACAGGTCAGAATTGAAAAAAATTGGCTTAGTCGGGGAGGTGAAAACAGACTGGGTGGTGAAATTGTTAATCATGAACCACAATGTTTAGGAAGGTGGATAACATACAGTTAGGTCCAGAAATATTTGGACAGTGACACAAGTTTTGTTATTTTAGCTGTTTACAAAAACATGTTTAGAAATACAATTATATATATAATATGTGCTGAAAGTGCACACTCCCAGCTGCAATATGAGAGTTTTCACATCCAAATCAGAGAAAGAGTTTAGGAATCATAGCTCTGTAATGCATAGCCTCCTCTTTTTCAAGGGACCAAAAGTAATTGGACAAGGGACTCTAAGGGCTGCAATTAACTCTGAAGGCGTCTCCCTCGTTAACCTGTAATCAATGAAGTAGTTAAAAGGTCTGGGGTTCATTACAGGTGTGTGGTTTTGCATTTGGAAGCTGTTGCTGTGACCAGACAACATGCGGTCTAAGGAACTCTCAATTGAGGTGAAGCAGAACATCCTGAGGCTGAAAAAAAAGAAAAAATCCATCAGAGAGATAGCAGACATGCTTGGAGTAGCAAAATCAACAGTCGGGTACATTCTGAGAAAAAAGGAATTGACTGGTGAGCTTGGGAACTCAAAAAGGCCTGGGCGTCCACGGATGACAACAGTGGTGGATGATCGCCGCATACTTTCTTTGGTGAAGAAGAACCCGTTCACAACATCAACTGAAGTCCAGAACACTCTCAGTGAAGTAGGTGTATCTGTCTCTAAGTCAACAGTAAACAGAAGACTCCATGAAAGTAAATACAAAGGGTTCACATCTAGATGCAAACCATTCATCAATTCCAAAAATAGACAGGCCAGAGTTAAATTTGCTGAAAAACACCTCATGAAGCCAGCTCAGTTCTGGAAAAGTATTCTATGGACAGATGAGACAAAGGTCAACCTGTACCAGAATGATGGGAAGAAAAAAGTTTGGAGAAGAAAGGGAACGGCACATGATCCAAGGCACACCACATTCTCTGTAAAACATGGTGGAGGCAATGTGATGGCATGGGCATGCATGGCTTTCAATGGCACTGGGTCACTTGTGTTTATTGATGACATAACAGCAGACAAGAGTAGCCGGATGAATTCTGAAGTGTACCGGGATATACTTTCAGCCCAGATTCAGCCAAATGCCGCAAAGTTGATCGGACGGCGCTTCATAGTACAGATGGACAATGACCCCAAGCATACAGCCAAAGCTACCCAGGAGTTCATGAGTGCAAAAAAGTGGAACATTCTGCAATGGCCAAGTCAATCACCAGATCTTAACCCAATTGAGCATGCATTTCACTTGCTCAAATCCAGACTTAAGACGGAAAGACCCACAAACAAGCAAGACCTGAAGGCTGCAGCTGTAAAGGCCTGGCAAAGCATTAAGAAGGAGGAAACCCAGCGTTTGGTGATGTCCATGGGTTCCAGACTTAAGGCAGTGATTGCCTCCAAAGGATTCGCAACAAAATATTGAAAATAAAAATATTTTGTTTGGGTTTGGTTTATTTGTCCAATTACTTTTGACCTCCTAAAATGTGGAGTGTTTGTAAAGAAATGTGCACAATTCCTACAATTTCTATCAGATATTTTTGTTCAAACCTTCAAATTAAACGTTACAATCTGCACTTGAATTCTGTTGTAGAGGTTTCATTTCAAATCCAATGTGGTGGCATGCAGAGCCCAACTCGCGAAAATTGTGTCACTGTCCAAATATTTCTGGACCTAACTGTATATTTCTGATATTGGGAATAGATCCTTTGTGATAGTAAAGAGACAAAAGTCTTTTACTGCATTTGCATAATAGTAGTTAGGTTGTGCTTTTATTCCCCCTTTCACAGAGGCACTTTTAATCCCCTTTTACAGAACCAATCGAGGTACCTTAATTATTGAACCCTATACTGTAGTTTATATCCTTGCTGGAATCTAGCCTAACTAGTTGAAGTCACTCATAGGAACTCTGATTTCTCTGCCCTTCTACTAGCCCTCTCTAATGAATGAACTTTGCTGCCCTGATGATCTAATAGCCATGTCTAATGAATTAATTCTGACTTTCCTGAGTGTCCATTGTAATGGGTGAAATCTGTTTGCCCTGACCTCCCGCTTGTACAGTCATATGAAAAAGTTTGGGCACCCCTATTAATGTTAACCTTTTTTCTTTATACCAATTTGGGTTTTTGCAGCAGCTATTTCAGTTTCATATATCTAATAACTGATGGACTCAGTAATATTTCTGGATTAAAATGAGGTTTATTGTACTAACAGAAAATGTGCAATCCGCATGTAAACAAAATTTGACCGGTGCATAAGTATGGGCACCCTGATCAATTTCTTGATTTGAACCCTCCTAACTACTTTTTACTGACTTACTAAAGCACTAAATTGGTTTTGTAACCTCATTGAGCTTTGACCTTCATAGGCAGGTGTATCCAATCATGAGAAAAGGTATTTAAGGTGGCCACTTGCAAGTAGTTCTCCTATTTGAATCTCCTATGAAGAGTGGCATCATGGGCTCCTTAAAACAACTCTCAAATGATCTGAAAACAAAGATTATTCAACATAGTTGTTCGGGGGAAGGATACAAAAAGTTGTCTCAGAGATTTAAACTGTCAGTTTCCACTGTGAGGAACATAGTAAGGAAATGGAAGAACACAGGTACAGTTCTTGTTAAGCCCAGAAGTGGCAGGCCAAGAAAAATATCAGAAAGGCAGAGAAGAAGAATGGTGAGAACAGTCAAGGACAATCCACAGACCACCTCCAAAGACCTGCAGCATCATCTTGCTGCATATGGTGTCAATGTGCATCGGTCAACAATACAGCGCACGTTGCACAAGGAGAAGCTGTATGGGAGAGTGATGCGAAAGAAGCCGTTTCTGCAAGCACGACACAGAGTCGCCTGAGGTATGCAAAAGCACATTTGGACAAGCCAGTTACATTTTGGAAGAAGGTCCTGTGGACTGAAAGACAAAGAATGAGTTGTTTGCTCATACATAAAGGCGTTATGCATGGAGGCAAAAAAACACAGCATTCCAAGAAAAGCACTTGCTACCCACAGTAAAATTTGGTGGAGGTTCCATCATGTTTTGGGGATGTGTGGCCAATGCCGGCATCAGGAATCTTGTTAAAGTTGAGGGTCGCATGGATTCAACTCAGTATCAGCAGATTTTTGACAATAATGTGCAAGAATCAGTGACGAAGTTGAAGTTACGCAGGGGATGGATGTTTAAGAAAGACAATGATCCAAAACACCGCTCCAAATCTACTCAGGCATTCATGCAGAGGAACAATTACAATGCTCTGGAATGGCCATCCCAGTCCCCAGACCTGAATATCATTGAACATCTGGGGGATGATTTGAAGCGTGCGGTCCATGCTCGGCGACCATCAAACTTAACTGAACTGGAATTGTTTTGTAAACAGGAATGGTCAAAAATACCTTCATCCAGGATCCAGGAACTCATTAAAAGCTACAAGAACCGACTAGAGGCTGTGATTTTTGCAAAAGGAGGATCTACAAAATATTAATGTCACTTTTATGTTGCGGTGCCCATACTTTTGCACCGGTCAAATTTTGTTTAAATGCGGATTGCACATTTTCTATTAGTACAATAAACCTCATTTCAATCCAGAAATATTACTCAGTCCATCAGTTATTAGATATATGAAACTGAAATAGCTGTTGCAAAAACCCAAATTGTTATAAAGAAAAAAGGTTAACATTAATAGGGGTGCCCAAACCTTTTCATATGACTGTATATTGTTAGAACTCAGTCTGCCCTGACCTTGGCTAGTGTCACTGAGCTCCATTGATTTCAAATCTCAGATTCCACTTTTTGCCAGTTATTGCTAAATGGTATTACTCCTAAGTTTGGGGTTTCCTAATGGAATTTCCTAAGACTTTGTCTTAGGAAACCCTGCAGTGAAGTCCAGACCCTGTATAGATATTAAAGGGTGTCAACCAGTAGTTTCCCTACATCTCAGTTGAGTACAAGCCAAGTCTGCTGCAACCCAAGAAGTCTACCAATTCTAGAAAGACCTTGAGTCATTATGTTGTTCTCAACCCCAGGTGCCAACAAAAATTATTTAATGTGGTCAATTATATTTATAATGGAACGAAAGAGGTCCATAAAAATAAAGCCTTATGCTTCTCCTGGAATCACTTAAAAAAATCTACACTAGCCAGTGATTTAAGTTACTCACAGGAATGTCTTCTATTTTTGGACCAGGATAGCCTCTCAAGTCTGTTTAGTATTAGGTCCTGCTCCTCCTGCATATGGATAAGTCATGCAACTCCTGCAAATGTCTAGGTCATGCACCTCCTATATACGGCTAGATCATGCATCTCCTACATATTGCCGGGTCGTTCTTCTCCTACATATGACCAGATCATGCATGTCCTACATATGGCCAGAACATGCACCTCCTACATATGGCCACATCATGCACTTCCTACATACGGCCAGATCATTCACCTCCTGCATATGGCCGTGTCATGCACCTCCCACATATGGCCAGATTATTCACCTCCTACATATGACCGTCTCATGTATCTCCTACAAATGGCCACATCATGCACTTCCTACAAACAGCCAGATAATAACCCTCCTATATATGGCCATGTCATGCACCTCCTACATATGGCCAGGTCATTCACCTCCTACATATGACCGTGTCATGTACTTCCTACATATGGCCAGAACATGAACCTCCTACATATGGCCACATCATGCATTTCCTACATATGGCCATATCATTCGCCTCCTACATATGACCGTGTCATGTACCTCCTATATACGAGCAGATCATGCATCTCCTACATATTGCCGGGTCGTTCTCCTCCTACATATAACCAGATCATGCACGTCCTATATATGGCCAGAACATGCACCTTCTACATATGTCCATATCATGCACCTCCTACATATGGCCAGATCATTCACCTCCTACATATGGCGAGTTCATGCACCTCCTACAATGCTCTTCTGTATGGCCATGCATCTGTGTGTTCATTACATGGAGCTAAAATCTTGCTGTCTGAGACAAAAAAAAATGGTTTCCAATAATTTTTACAAAATATTACCACTTTTTGTTAGCATGTTGACAATTTTTTCTTTTGAAATTGCCTTATAGAGCTTCATTTGATTCCACCCTTTTGTAATTTATTTTTCTTTTCTTACTATGATAGCTGCATGTTACCAATTTATTTATCAACAGCTATACTAACAGTACTGGTACTTGTAATATCATTTTATCAAAGGAATTTCTCTTACATGCCCATGAGGCACATAGTTTTTCTTTTTCTACAATAGATTGATGCATATAAAGCTATGAAATGGAGGGTAAAGCAGGACACGTACCCCGAGAACTCTGCCTCCCTACTTAGTATTCAGAATCCATAAACAGACATTGTTTTGTTCACAAATTGACTAAGTATAAAAATATACTTCGTCCAACTCTCATACAGCACAATCTTATCTTAACCATAGCAGCTTCTACAGACAATTGCTTTATTTTGGGTCACTGCTGGATATTGCTCTTATTGCAAAAACACACATCATATGCTTGCTATCTGTAGCTAAAATACAGTCAAGTAGTAAAGAAAAAAAAGCAATAAAGCCACAGCAAAGAGATAGATGAAAGGATTTTGAGTTAGAATTTTATGACACAACAGTCAATTACACGTTATTAAAGCAATAAGGGCTAAACTAAATTAAAATCAACTTGTATTTTATAGCGAAGCTCTTTGTGCAGACAAAGGCGTATAATTGAAGTCCTGCGTGTCCGTAATAAGAACAAAAATATAGAACATTTGGCGAATGAAGACAGTAAATAACTTACATTTGGAAATGTAATTATAATTCAGTGTTTTCCGCATTATGTTTGTTTTTGTGATGTATTTCTTTATAGCAAATGTGGTAAATTGAAATAAAGAGTAACAAATATTAAAACGCAACATCAAAAAGAATGAATATAGCATTTTATGTACCATGGAGCTGAAATCATCTAAATAGGAAGAAAACGATGTAGAAGTAGGAGATGAGCAGATATGTCAAGATTCGAATTAGGTAAATCAAGTAGATTTTTCAGGGAAATTCAATTCGCAGCTCAGTTATTTGATGCAAATTGAATGTTCCATTTTATGCCCTGGAATCTGTCAAAACCTCAGCACATGATAAACTTACACTATAAAAAAAAACCCCAAAATTTTATTTTCACCTCACCACTTACCTGTACTACCATTTCTGCAGCCCTCTGTCTGGTCTTCCATGCCTCTTCTTTTACCTTTCCCCTGTCTCACGCATTCTCTTCAGTATCTTCACTCTATTCCAGGACGTTTGGCAAAACTAGACCCCTGACATATGCTGTGTGCTGAGTCATTATTTGGGCATTGCATGTCTTAAGGCTGTGACGTCTTTATGTGTACCTCAACAGCATGCTTGAACCACAAATAAATATAGAACCGAGGTATGGTATCAGCATAAGACCACAGAAAAAACAATACCTCTAAAAATATTTAAGTTTTATTTAGAAAATTATAAAAATGACAAACAGTGTCTCTCTAAAAATACATAAAGGACAACACAGTGCCAGTGAGATGTTGGGAGGAGATAGTTTCAGCGTGAAAAGGATAGCGATAGATAGATATTCACAGAGTCGTCAGATTACTGATCTCATAGCCTTTATTGACCCTTCCTGACGACGGAGGGTGTCCTAAGTTACTGGACACTCCCCGTTCCGGGTGGCTGTCCCTCCCTGTCCCTATCTCTAGCCAAGGGGTGTCCACCACCAACCCAGGTGATTAGTGCAAAACCATAAATATACACATAAACACAAATGCGTTAAATTTGGTTCCTGACTCAATAAGATACTTCAGTCAGATGAATTTAAATTTTGTTAGGTGGAGCTGTAGGGGACCCGCTGCAGTAGCTGTCACCCCACGCTCTCCCGACGCGTTTCTCCCCCACCTAACGCAATGCTGGGGGATCATCAGGGGTAAAAAAAGTCATACCTGTTGATGCACAAAAAAGAGAGGACAAGTAATGTCTTAATATAACTTCATCAAAGTAGATTGAAAAATCATTATATTCTCTTGGGTATATAACTTACATAACGGTAATAGTTATAGAGCGGGATATGAACGGTCCAACCCGAAAGCCTTTTGATAATATACCAGAAAAACTTGGTTTTAATCACATGATATGCTGGCAGATATTCTCATTCAGAAGAACTTGTCTCTAAATAAAGCCGACAAGAAAATATTCTGAGGAACTGAGTTGATAGGCTTGGAAGGGAGGAAGGGGATGGAAGGGGGGGGGGGGGGGGGAGGGGAAGGAGGGGGAGGGGGGAGGGGGGAGAGAGGGGGGGGGGGGAGGGAGGGAGGAAGGAAAGAGGTAACAAAGTGGATAAGATGAAAAATACCTCGTTATAACTCCAAAAATGGATGAATAGCCAATGGGATGCTAGGAGTTTAGTAAATCAAAAAAACTCCTAAGGTATCACATGAGTCTTCCTATCCTTGTGTTTAAAAGGCTTATGGATCACATCCTAACCATGTCTAGGTCACATTAGGGCAGCAGGGACATCTGCATAGACAGAGACAGTAAAATACCAATTAAACGAGGTAGATTAAGGAAACCTACAGTGTCCCATAGAGAAAAGTAGATACCCTATACATGCAAAGAGTCCAATTTCTTTAGTTGATGGTGTTACACCAATATCTACACTGTTAGTGTGTCCAGTCCTAAAATGAAAAAAGGATAATAGTCATGGACCTAGAAGTACGTTGAATTCCCTTAGGGAGCCACATCAGTGTGGTATATCGTCCTGTATCCACCAAACCAGGACAAATGGTGCAAGCATAAATTTACTAGATGACACCTGACTAGTCCTGAAAAATAAATACCTGTAATTTCTTGGTCACTGAGGTAGGGGGTGCTGTATCAATACGCAGCATCGGAATCTATATAATCCTAAAAGGAATAATAATAATGATCTAATATCCCGCATAGAAATATGTGAATATAAACAGGACAGGACATACATCTATGGAAAAAAGTGTATACCTGCAAAGAAAAGCTCCTTTACACAGTGTTCCAGTATAGTGACCAAGTGTTATAATGAACACTTCTTTCACCTAAAGACATGAAAACAAACGATCACTACAGGTGATCCCATAACGATTCTGCAAGAGGAAACAACAGGACATTTACAGCACCATTACTAGTCCTTTGAAATGTCCTGTGGGAGAAAACACTCCAAAAAGGTGTAAAGACATACCGATACTTGGTCCGAAGAAAAGCTCAACCTGCAAGGACAAAGTGTCCCGAGCGCCGAAGCACATCTAACCGCAGGGAGCCAGCGCTGTGTCCTGTCCTGTGCCCAGATGATATGTGCCTAATCCCACGGACGGAGGTGTTTTAAACCTCCCGCGACCGGAAGTAAACAGTGTTGCTCCCGCCCCACAGGCTGAGAATCCGTGATTGACAGATCTCTTAAGCCAATCCTACGATCTCGTATGAATCCATCACATGTCCAGACTCAGAATAGAGGAGGATTGCGAGGGGCGTGCCATGCTGCTTAAAGTGACATGTCGCTTAATGCAGAGCTGAGCTACAGCTTAGCAGAATGAAATACTGTAGATGAAGAGGCCGTATTAGGTAACTGGAAGTAACCTGCCGTTATGTATAACATGGGCAAAATAGGATAAGTATAAATCTAGGAAGGTTACTTGTTTATAAACCCAAGGAGGCCGTATGAAAGGGGGTGCCTGATATATTTTTCGGTTATTACTCGACCATAGCTCTAGGCATTATAAACCAGTGCAGAGCTAAGCTGCACAAGGCAGCACTACATAATAAGGGGACAGTGTAAGATATACTGAAGTGATATGTCATTATATATGTAAGATACCTAGGACAATAAAAGTTATAAATAAAGTTACTGTTATTGACCTCAGCTAAATTAGGGGGGGGGGGGGGGGGGGTGCCCAGCAACTGAGCATGACATTTTGCTCATTCAGGGCTAGGCATGAGAGCTAGAAGCAATATCCATAATCAGACAGAAAAATATATAGCTGCAAAAGTGTGAGGTTATGTTCTGCCTTAAAGATAGCTCACACGTAATATGCCTAAATTTGAGTATATCAGCAAATGTTCCAGATCTCTGAACAGGCACTGTACAGGAGAGGGTGCACACCAGGCACCAGTTGTCGGAAAGGCATAAGAGGGGGGGGGGGGAAAGGGGGATTAGGGAGGAGGGAGGGGGGGGGGGGGAGGGGGGGGGGTTTTGGGGGTTTCCCCCACATCCTGGGGACCCAGTATCCATAAAGGGGGCATACCCAAGGATAGCACCCAAGGTGCCTAGAGATTAAGAAAAACATAATATATATATATGGAAGACGGGGAACCATTTGATACCAGAACGCTCTTGTCTTTTATACTGAATCAGGTAGGATTTAGAGAAAGCTAACATAGCTCAAATTTTCATTAAGTCCCCCTGGGGAGACTGAGTCAAGAAGGAAAATCCACCTTGCCTCTCTCTGTAGAATTTTTTTGTCCCAGTCACCTCCACGTGCTGGTTTACCAACAACTTCCACTTGAAAAGAGATAGCCCCCGTATCTCCCTGGTGACACTGGTTAACGTGCCGTGCAATGGCTGTGTCTCTCTCATGACCAACGTCACCCAGATGTTCCCCTATCCTGACCCGCAGCTGCCTCCTGGTCTTGCCAACATAGGCCAGGGGGCAGCTGCAGGTACAAAGATACACCACTCCCTCCGTTCTACAATTGGCAAAGTCTTTAATTTTAAAGGATCTTCTGGTCTTAATGTTTGAAAACTCCTTCCTCTGATTAATGTAAGGGCAGTACACGCATCTCCCACATCTGAATGTCCCCTGGGGTTTTCGATCTAGCCATGTGTTTTCTCCTCTCGGGGGTACATAGTGGCTGTGAGTTAGATGGTCCTTGATAGATCTGCCCCTTCTGAAGGTAACGCTGGGGTGTGGGGATATATGTCTACCCACATCCAGATCCGTTTGTAGGATAGGCCAGTGGCGTTTCAAAATTTCCATAACCCTAGGATTTTGATCATCATAGGTGGCTATAAGCCTAATGATCTGATCATCTTCTCGTTTTTTCATAGGCAGGTTACTTCCAGTTACCTAATACGGCCTCTTCATCTACAGTATTTCATTCTGCTAAGCTGTAGCTCAGCTCTGCATTAAGCGACATGTCACTTTAAGCAGCATGGCACGCCCCTCGCAATCCTCCTCTATTCTGAGTCTGGACATGTGATGGATTCATACGAGATCGTAGGATTGGCTTAAGAGATCTGTCAATCACGGATTCTCAGCCTGTGGGGCGGGAGCAACACTGTTTACTTCCGGTCGCGGGAGGTTTAAAACACCTCCGTCCGTGGGATTAGGCACATATCATCTGGGCACAGGACAGGACACAGCGCTGGCTCCCTGCGGTTAGATGTGCTTCGGCGCTCGGGACACTTTGTCCTTGCAGGTTGAGCTTTTCTTCGGACCAAGTATCGGTATGTCTTTACACCTTTTTGGAGTGTTTTCTCCCACAGGACATTTCAAAGGACTAGTAATGGTGCTGTAAATGTCCTGTTGTTTCCTCTTGCAGAATCGTTATGGGATCACCTGTAGTGATCATTTGTTTTCATGTCTTTAGGTGAAAGAAGTGTTCATTATAACACTTGGTCACTATACTGGAACACTGTGTAAAGGAGCTTTTCTTTGCAGGTATACACTGTCTTTTTTCCATAGATGTATGTCCTGTCCTGTTTATATTCACATATTTCTATGCGGGATATTAGATCATTATTATTATTCCTTTTAGGATTATATAGATTCCGATGCTGCGTATTGATACAGCACCCCCTACCTAAGTGACCAAGAAATTACAGGTATTTATTTTTTAGGACTAGTCAGGTGTCATCTAGTAAATTTATGCTTGCACCATTTGTCCTGGTTTGGTGGATACAGGACGATATACCACACTGATGTGGCTCCCTAAGGGAATTCAACGTACTTCTAGGTCCATGACTATTATCCTTTTTTCATTTTAGGACTGGACACACTAACAGTGTAGATATTGGTGTAACACCATCAACTAAAGAAATTGGACTCTTTGCATGTATAGGTATCTACTTTTCTCTATGGGACACTGTAGGTTTCCTGAATCTACCTCGTTTAATTGGTATTTTACTGTCTCTGTCTATGCAGATGTCCCTGCTGCCTTAATGTGACCTAGACATGGTTAGGATGTGATCCATAAGCCTTTTAAACACAAGGATAGGAAGACTCATGTGATACCTTAGGAGTTTTTTTGATTTACTAAACTCCTAGCATCCCATTGGCTATTCATCCATTTTTGGAGTTATAACGAGGTATTTTTCATCTTATCCATTTTGTTACCTCTTTCCTTTCTCCCTCCTCCCCCCCCCCCCCCCTCTCTCCCCCCTCCCCCCTCCCCCTCCTTCCTCCCTCCCCCCCCCTTCCCCCCTTCCAAGCCTATCAACTCAGTTCCTCAGAATATTTTCTTGTCGGCTTTATTTAGAGACAAGTTCTTCTGAATGAGAATATCTGCCAGCATATCATGTGATTAAAACCAAGTTTGTCTGGTATATTATCAAAAGGCTTTCGGGTTGGACCGTTCATATCCCGCTCTATAACTATTACCGTTATGTAAGTTATATACCCAAGAGAATATAATGATTTTTCAATCTACTTTGATGAAGTTATATTAAGACATTACTTGTCCTCTCTTTTTTGTGCATCAACAGGTATGACTTTTTTTTACCCCTGATGATCCCCAGCATTGCGTTAGGTGGGGGAGAAACGCGTCGGGAGAGCGTGGGGTGACAGCTACTGTAGCGGGTCCCCTACAGCTCCACCTAACAAAATTTAAATTCATCTGACTGAAGTATCTTATTGAGTCAGGAACCAAATTTAACGCATTTGTGTTTATGTGTATATTTATGGTTTTGCACTAATCACCTGGGTTGGTGGTGGACACCCCTTGGCTAGAGATAGGGACAGGGAGGGACAGCCACCCGGAACGGGGAGTGTCCAGTAACTTAGGACACCCTCCGTCGTCAGGAAGGGTCAATAAAGGCTATGAGATCAGTAATCTGACGACTCTGTGAATATCTATCTATCGCTATCCTTTTCACGCTGAAACTATCTCCTCCCAACATCTCACTGGCACTGTGTTGTCCTTTATGTATTTTTAGAGAGACACTGTTTGTCATTTTTTATAACTTTCTAAATAAAACTTAAATATTTTTAGAGGTATTGTTTTTTTCTGTGGTCTTATGCTGATACCATACCTCGGTTCTATATTTATTTGTGGTTCAAGCTTAATTAATGGCGGGCTTCTTGTCAGGACCCATTAATACTACCAGGTGGTTGGACGATGCTGACGAAGTTTTTTCTGATAAAATAACAGATGGCCAGAGTACTGGTAAAACAAGCATTAGGGGTTTATTTTCAGAGTTACTTGATACATATAAATTGAACATCAAATCCTGGTGGGAAGTGCAGTCCTTGGAACGATACGTTAAACAAAGGATCATACCACGGGGTCTTAGAATTAATCTGATTCCAGCCGAAAGGTCAAGAACAGAGAAACTTATAAAGAGATGGGAGGAAGAACTGACTGACTCTTCCATCAGATTAATGACGATCCTCCTTGAGGAAGAAAAGGTAACTCTAGAGAATAGCTCCATAGCCCTACAAAACCTAAGGGAGGAAGCGCTGAAGCTTAAGGGAGATCCCGAATTTACTACCAGGGAGACAGCATTACAGCTGGCGGTTGATAAATATCAACAAAACCTAAAGACCCGGAAGCATAAACATTTTCTAAGGGACCTGGGAGACTTCTCTGAGAGGAGGGAGATCCCCTCTTTGGCTACTATTCCCGTAACAGATATATCTTCCTCAGACTGCTCAGATTCAGAACCACAGGACGATCTGAGTGGAACAGAGGGAGAAGCAATAGGTATTCTCAAGGGAGACAGAACAACTGGGGCAGACAAAGTAACAAGAAAAAACAATGGGGTCAGGCACCTGGGAGATTTGCATCATCTTCCTCTTCTGGGGTATCCTTCCAACTGAATGGGCAACAAAGAACCCAGACACTATAGCCCCACCCCCTCCTGTATCTTACCCCATTCCCCCACCTTCGGGAATGTACCAACTCCCACCGAGTACTTCTTTTTTAGGGGGAAGAGATCCTTACAATCTCAGAACCCAAAATCAAAGGAATTACCGGAAATAGACCACCTTGGAGGTCAAGATAACCAAATTATAAACCTGTCAAGCTATTGCCTCTCTGATACGGAAAAACGAGTCTTGGGTTACGGTTTGTCATATGTCCCTACAAGCAGGTTCGACCCCTTTAATTGGGTCAAGGACATTGAACTATTCCTTAGAAAGCTTAGGTGGAAGAAATTCTTTTCACAAAATGATGAGACAGAATGTGCACGTCTTGGTATTCCAAGAGATATGCTAGAGGATGTCAGACTACTGTCCTCCCTGAGTAATGACAATGGGGAGCGCACAGGGTTGGGACCATTTACAAACCTTAAACCCAAAAGTAAGAAAATGCCACCTGCCTCGGAATCAAGCAGCCTGGACATTTTCTTAAAATTGGTTACTAATGACCTTCGGGCCATTCAGCCCAAAATACAGTCAGTCAAATCAAATCTAACAAGGGAGGAATGGCAGGCTTTGACCAAGCTTGAGAATAACACACGAATTACTATTAAACCATCTGATAAAGGTGGAAATATAGTAATCATGGATACCAAGGACTATCCGGTTATGTGTGGGAGGATTCTGTCAGATGAGACTACCTATGAAATACTACCGAAGGACCCAACCCTAAGCTACCTACAAGAACTACAGGTACTTTTGAACAAAGCGCTAGAATTAAAGGTTATCTCAGTTAAAGAATTTGAGTTTCTGTATCCAAAATTTCCAGTCACAGCCACCTTTTACGCCACTCCCAAAGTGCACAAGGGACTTAATCCAATTAAGGGCCGTCCCATTGTCTCTGGGATAGATGCTATTGGCCAAAATTCCAGTATCTATCTTGATACGATTCTTCGTCCCTTTGTTACAAGTCTACCCTCATATATAAGAGACACTAATGATCTGATATCTAAATTAGAGGGTATTATCCTTGAACCTGATACGTTACTTGCGTCAATAGATGTGGAGCAACTCTACAGTAGTATCCCGCATGAACAGGGATTGGAAGCAGTCAATTCATATCTTTCTACACGTGGGACCCAGTGTCTTGTTCATAGCAAATTCATTGGGGACCTATTACGGTTCATATTAACACATAATTTTTTCCTCTTTGGAGGGAAATTTTACCACCAGCTCAGGGGCACGGCGATGGGGAGTCCATGTGCCCCGACGTATGCCAACATGTTCCTGGGCTGGTGGGAGAACACCTATGTGTTTGAGGACGAGGATGTCATTTTTTCCCCCCATATACAATTTTGGGGGCGTTATATTGATGACATCCTCGTCCTTTGGACAGGCACGGAATCCCTCTTTGTGCAATTTTTGGAAAAACTTAACAACACCAACATTGGCCTAAGGTTCACGTATGAGATGGATAGGGACTGTCTGGCCTTCCTGGATCTAAAAATCTCAAGGGATACTTGTGGCAATTTGGCCACTACGATCTATAGAAAACCTACGGCAACCAACAGCCTCCTTAGGTGGGAGAGCTACCACCCAGCCCCCCTGAGGAAGGGTATACCGAAGGGACAGTTCCTTCGTCTGAGAAGGAACTGTTCATCACTTCACGACTTTGAATCCAAATCCTTGGATATGAAAAGTAGGTTTCGTAGGAGGGGATATCCCTCACAGATCCTTGAACCAGCATATAAATTTGCCCAATCCACTCAGAGAAGGGAACTACTAAAACCTATGAAAAAACGAGAAGATGATCAGATCATTAGGCTTATAGCCACCTATGATGATCAAAATCCTAGGGTTATGGAAATTTTGAAACGCCACTGGCCTATCCTACAAACGGATCTGGATGTGGGTAGACATATATCCCCACACCCCAGCGTTACCTTCAGAAGGGGCAGATCTATCAAGGACCATCTAACTCACAGCCACTATGTACCCCCGAGAGGAGAAAACACATGGCTAGATCGAAAACCCCAGGGGACATTCAGATGTGGGAGATGCGTGTACTGCCCTTACATTAATCAGAGGAAGGAGTTTTCAAACATTAAGACCAGAAGATCCTTTAAAATTAAAGACTTTGCCAATTGTAGAACGGAGGGAGTGGTGTATCTTTGTACCTGCAGCTGCCCCCTGGCCTATGTTGGCAAGACCAGGAGGCAGCTGCGGGTCAGGATAGGGGAACATCTGGGTGACGTTGGTCATGAGAGAGACACAGCCATTGCACGGCACGTTAACCAGTGTCACCAGGGAGATACGGGGGCTATCTCTTTTCAAGTGATTGAAGTTGTTGGTAAACCAGCACGTGGAGGTGACTGGGACAAAAAAATTCTACAGAGAGAGGCAAGGTGGATTTTCCTTCTTGACTCAGTCTCCCCAGGGGGACTTAATGAAAATTTGAGCTATGTTAGCTTTCTCTAAATCCTACCTGATTCAGTATAAAAGACAAGAGCGTTCTGGTATCAAATGGTTCCCCGTCTTCCATATATATATATTATGTTTTTCTTAATCTCTAGGCACCTTGGGTGCTTTCCTTGGGTATGTCCCCTTTATGGATACTGGGTCCCCAGGATGTGGGGGAAACCCCCAAACCCCCCCCCTCCCTCCTCCCTAATCCCCCCTTCCCCCCCCCCCCTCTTATGCCTTTCCGACAACTGGTGCCTGGTGTGCACCCTCTCCTGTACAGCGCCTGTTCAGAGATCTGGAACATTTGTTGATATACTCAAATTTAGGCATATTACGTGTGAGCTATCTTTAAGGCAGAACATAACCTCACACTTTTGCAGCTATATTTTTCTGTCTGATTATGGATATTGCTTCTAGCTCTTATGCCTAGCCCTGAATGAGCAAAATGTCATGCTCAGTTGCTGGGCACCCCCCCCCCCCCCTAATTTAGCTGAGGTCTATAACAGTAACTTTATTTATAACTTTTATTGTCCTAGGTATCTTACATATATAATGACATATCACTTCAGTATATCTTACACTGTCCCCTTATTATGTAGTGCTGCCTTGTGCAGCTTAGCTCTGCACTGGTCTATAATGCCTAGAGCTATGTTCGAGTAATAACCGAAAAAAGTATATCAGGCACCCCCTTTCATACGGCCTCCTTGGGTTTATAAACAAGTAACCTTCCTATATTTATACTTATCCTATTTTGCCCATGTTATACATAACGGCAGGTTACTTCCAGTTACCTAATACGGCCTCTTCATCTACAGTATTTCATTCTGCTAAGCTGTAGCTCAGCTCTGCATTAAGCGACATGTCACTTTAAGCAGCATGGCACGCCCCTCGCAATCCTCCTCTATTCTGAGTCTGGACATGTGATGGATTCATACGAGATCGTAGGATTGGCTTAAGAGATCTGTCAATCACGGATTCTCAGCCTGTGGGGCGGGAGCAACACTGTTTACTTCCGGTCGCGGGAGGTTTAAAACACCTCCGTCCGTGGGATTAGGCACATATCATCTGGGCACAGGACAGGACACAGCGCTGGCTCCCTGCGGTTAGATGTGCTTCGGCGCTCGGGACACTTTGTCCTTGCAGGTTGAGCTTTTCTTCGGACCAAGTATCGGTATGTCTTTACACCTTTTTGGAGTGTTTTCTCCCACAGGACATTTCAAAGGACTAGTAATGGTGCTGTAAATGTCCTGTTGTTTCCTCTTGCAGAATCGTTATGGGATCACCTGTAGTGATCATTTGTTTTCATGTCTTTAGGTGAAAGAAGTGTTCATTATAACACTTGGTCACTATACTGGAACACTGTGTAAAGGAGCTTTTCTTTGCAGGTATACACTGTCTTTTTTCCATAGATGTATGTCCTGTCCTGTTTATATTCACATATTTCTATGCGGGATATTAGATCATTATTATTATTCCTTTTAGGATTATATAGATTCCGATGCTGCGTATTGATACAGCACCCCCTACCTAAGTGACCAAGAAATTACAGGTATTTATTTTTTAGGACTAGTCAGGTGTCATCTAGTAAATTTATGCTTGCACCATTTGTCCTGGTTTGGTGGATACAGGACGATATACCACACTGATGTGGCTCCCTAAGGGAATTCAACGTACTTCTAGGTCCATGACTATTATCCTTTTTTCATTTTAGGACTGGACACACTAACAGTGTAGATATTGGTGTAACACCATCAACTAAAGAAATTGGACTCTTTGCATGTATAGGTATCTACTTTTCTCTATGGGACACTGTAGGTTTCCTGAATCTACCTCGTTTAATTGGTATTTTACTGTCTCTGTCTATGCAGATGTCCCTGCTGCCTTAATGTGACCTAGACATGGTTAGGATGTGATCCATAAGCCTTTTAAACACAAGGATAGGAAGACTCATGTGATACCTTAGGAGTTTTTTTGATTTACTAAACTCCTAGCATCCCATTGGCTATTCATCCATTTTTGGAGTTATAACGAGGTATTTTTCATCTTATCCATTTTGTTACCTCTTTCCTTTCTCCCTCCTCCCCCCCCCCCCTCTCTCCCCCCTCCCCCCTCCCCCTCCTTCCCCTCCCCCCCCCTTCCCCCCTTCCAAGCCTATCAACTCAGTTCCTCAGAATATTTTCTTGTCGGCTTTATTTAGAGACAAGTTCTTCTGAATGAGAATATCTGCCAGCATATCATGTGATTAAAACCAAGTTTGTCTGGTATATTATCAAAAGGCTTTCGGGTTGGACCGTTCATATCCTGCTCTATAACTATTACCGTTATGTAAGTTATATACCCAAGAGAATATAATGATTTTTCAATCTACTTTGATGAAGTTATATTAAGACATTACTTGTCCTCTCTTTTTTGTGCATCAACAGGTATGACTTTTTTTTACCCCTGATGATCCCCCAGCATTGCGTTAGGTGGGGGAGAAACGCGTCGGGAGAGCGTGGGGTGACAGCTACTGTAGCGGGTCCCCTACAGCTCCACCTAACAAAATTTAAATTCATCTGACTGAAGTATCTTATTGAGTCAGGAACCAAATTTAACGCATTTGTGTTTATGTGTATATTTATGGTTTTGCACTAATCACCTGGGTTGGTGGTGGACACCCCTTGGCTAGAGATAGGGACAGGGAGGGACAGCCACCCGGAACGGGGAGTGTCCAGTAACTTAGGACACCCTCCGTCGTCAGGAAGGGTCAATAAAGGCTATGAGATCAGTAATCTGACGACTCTGTGAATATCTATCTATCGCTATCCTTTTCACGCTGAAACTATCTCCTCCCAACATCTCACTGGCACTGTGTTGTCCTTTATGTATTTTTAGAGAGACACTGTTTGTCATTTTTTATAACTTTCTAAATAAAACTTAAATATTTTTAGAGGTATTGTTTTTTTCTGTGGTCTTATGCTGATACCATACCTCGGTTCTATATTTATTTGTGGTTCAAGCAGAGATGAATGAAATTGTCACATACTGTATTAGCCTAGTATGTAACCTTTACTCCTTATATTCTTCTGCTTATTTGCTTTGACAAAGACAGAATTGAAAACTTCTAAGGAACAATTCAGGAGATGTCTTAATAGTGTTAAAACAAGGATAGAATATAAAAAGGTCCCAGCAGTCCCAATTAAGACTACATAATTAGACCGTAGGAGGGAGTGACATTTTACTGGTGAATGTATTCTATAAATACAGAGATAAATTAGTCTGTTGCTGCTGTCAATAGTATAATTTTTAAGTGTTTCATTTGCATTAACTCAAGTAGATGAAAATAAAATAAAATGGCAATCCATCACAATTATTAAGCAATTTAAAGTGGTACTAAATCACAAGAGTTCTATTTACATAAAAGATAAATTGTTAACATTTCTAAATGTACATTCAAAGTTTAAACATCTTGTAAAAAGTGTGACAAATTAAAGTGTATTGCCACCTAATATAACTCGGTCTAAAGATTTAGGTCTGAGCTGCAATACTAGCACAGCATATGGGCAAGGGGGGCACTATTTGCCTTTTAAGGGATTCTGTCACCAAGTTTTTGCCACCTATCCTTGGAGCAGCATGATGTAGAGACAGAGACTCTCATTCCAGCGGTGTGGCAGCGGGCTGAATGCTTTAGTTTCAGCAGGAGATTATTGCTAGAGGAGTGTTTAACCTGCTGTCAGGTAGTCCTTCATAGTCATAAGTAGAGATGACTGAACCCAAACAGTTCAGTGTTGGCACCAAACATGGACTTTACAAAAAAATCAGTGTTCGTGTTTGGAGCTCGGGTGCTTTATGTATGCTGACCATTCAATCGAGCATCAGTGTCCTTGGGTATGCTCGGTGCTCAGCACAGTGCGAGCCGCTTGCAGTCTCTGAATGGTTCTAACTGGAGATAAAAGCAAGATTATCGGATGCAGTATATACAAAAAAAAGAAAAAACTCTGTCCTCCCTGCCCCAGAAGGGATGTGTTTATGGCTGGCTGCATGTGAGCGGAGACCCGAACTGTCCAATCAGTGACTTCCAATTTGGTTCAAGTCAAGGCCGAGCCCAGAACTGAACTTTATCTAAAGTACGGTTGAACCCCCCCGATCTTTCATAGGTCCGCTCATCTCTAGACATAAGCTCTGCATAATATGTATAATCCCACCTCTGCCAATGAATGCCAGTTTTCAGTTTATGCACAGTGTAAACAGAAAGCTGACAGTTAGTGGTGGTCAGGGTTATATAGTGCATAACATTCTTAGGCTGGATTCACACATAGCGACAGCGACAACGACGTTGCTGTTACGTCACCATTTTCTGTGACACAACAGCGACCTTGTAAGTCGCTGTTATGATCGCTGCTTAGCTGTCAAACACAGCAGAAGCAGCAGCGATCATAACGACACGCGTCGCTGTGCTACATGTGCAGAGAGCAGGGAGCCGCGCACACTGCTTAGCGCTGGCTCCTTGAACTCCTAGCTACAGTACACATCGGGTTAATTACCCGATGTGTACTGCAGCTACATGTGCAGAGAGCAGGGAGCCGCGCACACTGCTTAGCGCTGCCGGTACTGGCAGCGAGAGCAGCGGACGCTGGTAACGAAGGTAAATATCAGGTAACCAGGGAAAGGTCTTCCCTTGGTTACCTGATGTTTACCCTGGTTTCAGCTTACCGCAGCTGCCAGATGCCAGTTCCTGGTCCCTGCTCGCTTCATTTTGTCGCTCTCTCGCTGTCACACACAGCCATGTGTGCGTCACAGCGGGAGAGCGACGACCAAAAAATGAAGCTGGACATTCAGCAACGAGCGTCGACCTCACAGCAGGGGCCAGCTCGTTGCTGGATGTCACACACAGCGACAGCAACAGGACGTCGCTAATACGTCACAGAAAATGGTGATGTAGCAGCGACATCATTGTCGTCGTCGCTGTGTGTGACACCACCTTTAGAACTGGTGGATATGAAACAGATAAAATATTTATTTTATAAAAACTTCAGCAAGAAGTAGGCTGGAATCAAGGTCTCTGCCCATACATCATGCTGCTCTCAGATGGGGTAGCAAACACCTTGTTACGGGCCGAGATCCTGCCTTGCCTTGGCCGGATTCCTCCCCATCTGCTTCCCAGTCACGGCATGCCACTCGTCGGTCTGCTTCTCAGTCTTTGGGCTTAATTCTGTGTGGTTTTCGGACTAAGTCCAAAGAACAGGGCAACTGCACATGCGTTAAGTAAAGGAACGGAGTGGTTTAATCCGTTCTGAGCATGTCTGCCACGTGGCAGCCGTCTATTGCCTGCGGGTGACATCACAGATGATGCGGGGATCACATGGTTCTCGGCGTCTGATGTGGCATTACCTAATTGGCTGCGGGTGACATCACTGATGACGCGCTGGTATCTGATTGGTTGTGGTGACGTCAGTGATGACGCTATCTCATCCTATTGGTCCAGGTTTAGTCTTGCCCTGGGCATCACCATTTTGTGAGTGGTTCTTAGTTAATAAAAGACCCTGGAGCACGCCACACGGCGCTCAGTTATTCTTGTGCATTCATGAGGTAGCCGCCTATGTATGTGCTCTCCTGCTATACTACCATAGTGAATCGCTACCCATACACTAGCGATTTTATACTTGCTGCTTCTGCAGGTATCATTCCCTCTGCTCTGCATTAGCCGGTTAGGCACATTCCTCTGAGAGTGGGGTCTGGGTGTGGGTTACACACAAGCTATCAGGCAGGTACAGGTAGTCAGCGTACCATCATACGGTGCAGTTAGCACCTGGTACCCACAGGTCAGTGTGGTTAACACTGAGCCAGGATAACAGTTAGTATGGTTAGTGCTGCTGTTATTCATCTTTGTACTGTGTGTGCCTTTACAACACACAGTACTTTATACTTACACTGTTTACCTCTGTGAGGCAACAGAGGCAGTGTTGTTAGGACTTCCATGGGTGCTAATGGAGTCCATCTCCTATTGTACATAGGTGACCTCTGTGATGTAACAAAAGGTTCACTTCCTTTTATACCCACTTATATTGTCGCTATAAGTTTAATAGCGTACTACCTTAATTAACATATATTCTAATTTACGTGTCTCTCTGAACTTACAGAGGCTACTTTAATTCTGTGTATTATGGGCAGCGGTCTAATATCACCGCACGGTGGAACCTGGCTGTCTGAATATTTATCTTCTATATTATATCAGACAGCACCACCGTAACACACCTGGTGACGGATTCCCTTTACATACTTGAAATTTCATGTTGATGATGATGTTTTCCTATGTATAACATATTTTAAGAAGAAGTTATTTCCTGATCCTTACTTATTGAAGCACATACAGTAAGAAGTAGAGAACATATGAGTTGAAGTGAGAGTAATTTAGCTAAATTATTCAGTGATAAAATCAGAAGTACTGACGTAGCTGTGTATTCAAAGAGATGTGTAGAACAGTTCCTACAGAACAAGTATAATTCCCTCCCATTTCATCCCCATCACATAGAAGAGAGGAAATACTTTCATACATAAAACAGACTTGGGCCCTTTTCATGAGTCCAATTTTCTCGTTGGAGTTCTATCAGTGATTTTTCAATGACTAACCACATACCCAATATTGCCTATAAGGCTATTCACGTCTGCATTTTTTGAGGCCATCTTTGATTGGGCAGAGGATATTAATTAGATGTCAAATGTTAAATATCTTTGTGCTGTCTATACGCAAAACAGGTCACATACGGATACCATATTGACCAATGCAAGTCAATGCGGTAGTTGACATAAATGATTTTACAGACTGATAATCCACTGATGTTTTTCACAGATCTTTTACAATTCCTATCATACAGTAGGAGTTGTATTTCATGTAGGTTCTTTTTAAACATTCAGAAATAAAAAATCCATCAGTCCTTAGTAGTAACTGCTGCCAGAGGAAATGGAGAAAACATTCTTTCCATATGGCAACTATTGCACTTATCCACACCAATTATATCAGAAAACGGAAAAAACGTGGACAATCTGTGCCAATAAAACATAACATTTATTTCACACTATAAATACATAAAAAGTGTTTTTTGCTCAAATATCAAATTACAGACAAACATTAAGATGACAACAGACACTTAAGGGGGCTTTACACGCTACATTAATGTTTTATCGTCGGGGTCACGTTGTTAGTGACGCACATCCGGCGTCATTAACGATATTGCAGCGTGTGACACTGACCAGCGACCTTAAGCGTCCTCAAAAATGGTGAAAATCGTTCACCATGGAGAGGTCATCCCAAACTCAAAAATCGGTAAGGGTTGTTTATCCAGGTGGTTCATCGCTCATGCGGCAGCACACATCGCTATGTGTGACACCGCAGGAGCGAGGAACATCTCCTTACCTGCCGCCGGCCACAATGCGGAAGGAAGGAGGTGGGCGGGATGTTACGTCCTGCTCATCTCCGCCCCTCCGCTTTGATTGGCCGGCCACTTACTGACCTTGCGGTGACGTCGCTGTGATGCCGAACATCCCTCCCCCTTGAAGGAGGGATTGTTCTGCAGTCACAGCGACGCCACCGACCAGGTAAGTATGTGTGACGCTGCCGTAGCGATAGTGTTCGCTACGGCAGCGATCACAAACAATCGCATGTGGGATGGGGGCGGGTACTTACACGCTCGCTATCGCTACAAATTGCTAGCGATATCACTACCGTGTAAAGCCCCCTTTAGATGACAACAATGTGATCTTTCAATAGTATGGGAAAAATGTAGAAAAAGATTTGACCACACTGGTATATAAAAAAAACATCAGACTAAACATCACAATGAGATCTACTTATGTTAGTTTTGATTCTCCTGGTTGCATAGGGAGATATAAGAATGGTACCTCTAAATATTACCGCTTAAGACATAAGATTCAAGTAGTTATATTACATTATCTCACATAAATAGCAATACAAAGCAGTAAATAATTATCCAAATCTTTGTAGGGGGATGACCATCTTAGAAAAAGCCCCGATGCGCGTTTCGCATAGGCACAGGTACGCTTTCTCAAAGGACTTGTAATTGAGAAGGGAGAAGCACCTTTTTAATCATGCAACACCAGTCACATGTTCTAAGTCAGCCGGTTAGAGCGGCATCAACTGCAGGAGATCGTTCAGTCTTTAGCGTCTCCATGCCAGATGCCAGACGGGGACAAGGGATGCATCACCATAGACAACCCGCCCAGTGTGCAGCATGATAAGTACACAACAGTGGGGATGAAGGAAAACTCCATGCTGATACGCACGTGCACACCACATGTTATCACAACATGTCACCACAATCTTAGTGTCATGAAACATGTATAGCCCCATTCTTATTCTTTTTCTATTGACTTACAGCTAATAACTGGCGACAGTGTATTTATCTAAGAAATAAATAGACCTAATTCAGAAATCACCATTAAACTAAAATACTAATAATAATTTAGCACAATAACAATTTTTTCAAGACTTTCAGCCTGACATTATCAGGTAAGTCAGCTCAGAAGTTACAAAGCTTGAACTCTCGAGATGCTGTGCTACAAGTCCCAACATGAGGTGACAATCATTACAGCTCCTGAGAGTCATAGTTAAACAGTTGGAAAGGAACAAGCTGCCAGACCCCAATCTAGTCATTAATGTCAGATTTCACACAAAGATGTTACAACATAAATTATTCTGTACAACCATATGTCATATTTTGCTTCGAGAAAATACATCCTCTCGTTCAATGTAAACTACATTAACAAAGACTGTTTTATGTGCAGTTCACATTCTCATGGATATATGTAATGTAGATTTTTTTTAGACGATAGAATCAGGAAAGAGTGAACTAAAATATTGGATCAAAAAGCTAAATCAGTTTAATCTGATTCTAGCTTAATTTAGTCTATGGTAATTTCCAGAGAAGGGCAAGGTTGACAAATATTATTGTCCTTGTTATGGTGACAACATAAGTGGACACCACAGTGAAGGACCCCTGTTCAGGACTTGTGTCCGGGCACCCTTCCCTGTAAGGCCACATCTGTGTAAATACATGCAAATTTACATGCATATTCATGTTACAAACAATATACTGTATTTTTCGTTTTATAAGATGCACTGTATTATTAGACACACCCCAAATTTAGAGAGGGAAAATAGGAAAAAATTGTTAATGTTAACATGAGGGTCCATCTTATAATCTTAGTGCGTCTTATAATAGCTCACCAGGGGAGAATAGCAGTGGTAGAGCAGCTCAGGATGGTCACAGGAGGCATATTCTGCAAAGCTGTGAGCTCGGAGGAAGGAGTGTCGTGGCTCAGGAGGGTCAGTGGACAAAAGTTTGGCAATGCTGCAGGCTCGGAGGAGGGAGAGTTGTTGCTCAGAAGGGTCAGTGATTCTGCAAGCTCGACGGTATCACGACAGCATTGATCTGCCAGCATGCTGCAGGCTCCATTTTTCTGCTGGTGGTTTATGCAATGGACTTCAAGAAAATGGCTGCGTAGGCTGTGCATGCACAGATTGGTCTCAGCAGGGATTTTCTTGAAGTCCATTCTCATCAAGGACCGGCAGTTCAATGGAGCCTGCAGCATGCCGGCAAATAATGGTAAATTAGATGACCATTACCTTTGTGGAGAGGGTGTGAAACACCTCTGACATATGTTTCACGGTTCACGGCCGTGAAGCCAGCCGCTTCATCAAAGGGGAAGGTGAAGGGTCACAGTAATGTTCATCTAATTTACTATTATCTTTGCTTTTCAACCTATGTAATTTTTACAATTTGCTGATTGTGCATTTTTGTCTCTGAAAAAAAATCTTTGGTGGATTTTCCTTCCATACAGCTTTTGATTTACTATCTGTTTTGCTGACTAATATTTAACCCTCTCTTTGGGAGGATAATTTCTCCTTTTCCACTTGGGCAATATACTGCTTGAGACTTTGCACTATTCAACTTTACTGTTTTATTTTTGGGGTTGACCTGCACTATACTAGTGGTGTTTTGTTCTACCGTCTGGATATTTTCATATCATCTCCCGTCCTCTTTTAATCATGTATTGTGTATTCTCCATTATCTACCCTATGCACTGTGCACTTTGATTAATATTTATAAATAAAAATTATTTCCTATTTTTCAGCAATTTCTGCTCATGGTATTCTTTCGGTTTTACCGTTATCTATGCTAGTGTATACAGGGCCAGTTAGGCAGGGATTAGCAATATGCACCCAGAACTGCTCGTGGTTCTGGGTGCATATTGCACCCGATAGGTTCCCTAATATGAGAACAGCAGTGAACAAGAATACCCCTAGATTCAGGCGTTACTTTCCCTACACCTTTTTTATTTTGATGATCAATGAGGATTCCGTTACATAGATATTGACCAGTTCTGACCTTTTAACATATCCTAGTAAAATTGGGACATCTCTTATGTTCCATTATTCCATTAATTAATGTTCCATTAATAATATAAAACAAAAAACTCCATCTCACCGAGAGAAACTGAAATTTAAGCAAAGATTTTTATTGTACATGGCTTTATGTTACTGTTCTCATAATTAGGATAAATGTAAATAAATGAATCTATATATTTGTTAAACATAACAAAATTATGTCATAAATGATCTTTTACAATATAACACAAATTCATCTAAGCGCTGTGCCACATAACAAAGGAAAACTAAACCTTCATTCATGCCTCCTTGACTGAGCGCCAGACAAGAAGAAAGAGAATAGTTTAATTCCTAAGCAACTCTAATTTGCATTTAATCTGCATTTTTGAAGGTTAATATATAAGGCGTTTGGCATAGCTGCATATAAAGGAGTAAAAATATCAATTAAACAGTCTACTCTCTTGTTGGCATTAGTGGGCAAACATAACTTAAGAAATTGGCATCATTTACACGGAGTCCCTATAACTGAAACATTTATTTATGCAATATCTATTATTTACATAGACACAAACAGAAGTCTAATAAAAAAAATGATAATTATTATGAATATGTTTGTGAGCCAAATCCGTTTCTATTTTAACTTGAAGTGGCATGGTAACCATATGTCTTGTTCGTCTAGAATTCTTAACCAATAGGAGCCTATAAAAGAGATTCAAGGCAGAGTCATGGAGCCACATGTTGCAGTACAGACTCCACATGAGCCATATATTCTGATTCCGGGCTTACAGATGCAGCAGTTGCTAAACCAATGCATAAAGTGTTGTATCATTACCATAGTACTAGTCACAGTATTATGCTATTTTCATAGTGCAAAGGTAAATATTAAAGGGCCAGTTCACCATTATGTTTGCAAATTATTTTCTGGACTAGAAATTATTCTACTAACTACTTTTTGACTTTATTCATTATTAATTTTAAGCTAAAGGGATTGCTCCCTTCTTTTTTTGTTGCCTGCGTATCCCTAGTATTAGCCGATAATATCTGGTCAGTGAGGGTCTGACACCTTGAACTCTTACAGATCAGTTGTTATGTTATCGGGAGAAGCCAAAATTTCTTGGAAGCTGCCAAAAAATAGCAGCTCTATCTTTTCTTAATGGCCATGGCAATGTACTGCAGATCCTCCCATTATTCAAGTCAACTTCCGACCAGCGCCAGTAGCAGCTGATCTGTGGAGTTGTCATGGGTTTTAGACACAAATCAGATATTGACGGCATATCCTGAGGATAGGCCACCAATAAAAAAAAATAGTGGCCAACCTTTTTAACTTTGTAGCTTTGGTTGTCCAGATGTAATAGCCTAACTTTAAAAAAACACAAAAGTAAAAAGAAAACAGTAAATAAAACACTTTGAATTTATCCAAAACTCATGAAACATTGTGACATGTTCATAAATTTGTAGCAAAATAAGACAGTTTAAATAGAAAGACAAGATAAAACAAATTACTTCCAAACCCATAAATGATAAATCTGTGTATTATTGTCACGCACCAACTAGGGGATGTCTGGCGCATGCCAAAATATTCAAAGAAAGGGTTCACCACTGCAATCAAGGGGTAAATCAGGGGTACTTTAACAACAATGGGCCCTGGCGCTTGGGAGGGGGATAATGGGACACCTCTTGCACTCACCTGCAGCTTCAACCCACACTCCTTGCCATCCTGTACAGGTTCTGCACCTGTCACCGAGCAGGATACCTAAAACCTAGCAATAACCCTGGCAAGTGAGCTTACAGGTGAGGATCGCTAGTACCACTGCTGCACTAAAACAACATGAAGGGATGGTACAATATACAGGTGAAACAACAAAGGATAAATTATAACTTCAGAGCTGCAGTCAGACAAAAGAACTACAGCTTACACTGCTTCCAGTGACAAAGGGCTCAGCAGCTCCTTCCACCTTTAGGTCTAGCTTCAGAATAAATCAGAATAACCAGTGTACTCTATTGGGAGATGTGACTATTTATAGGAGAAGGGAGATGTCACCAATTAGAAGCATGTGAGGCCAGGAATCAGAAGCTGCTGGCAACAAAATTGTCATTAACCCTTTCAGCACCAAATGAAAGAAACACATATAATATTAAGAGACTCCAAACAGAATGAGACACAGGGCCTGAACCTGTCACAGATCTCTATATGCAGAGAGATCACCCTGACAATTATTCATGTATTATTTGTCGATCTATGAATATACCTGACTGAGCATGTCAAACAAATTCTGTTAAATTTGTATAGATACCTTAGAATAGGTGAAAGGAAGAGGCAGGCTGTGGGTTTAAATTTTTATTTTTTATATCCTACATATATTATGCCCTGGGGTCTGCAACAGCATAATAAGGAACATTCACTGGAAATTAAATTTCCTTGTTAAATGTGCTGAATTTGAATTTCAGCAGATTTGAATACTCCTCTGTATGGAGTAGAGACATATGTAGGTACTGTATAAAGATGCCCCATCCACTAAATCTAGAGCGGTGTTACCACTATGTATAAGAGATTATATGGTAAAATACACAAGTAAATTGTAAATGCAGAAAGAAATACTGTTTGTGCAGATTTGTACAGCATGCACTTAAAGATTGTGACCTTAATTAAAAATATTTTCATAAAGATGAAATAATACTGATTTTGCTTATGTTTTCTCCATTATTATCATTCACATGAGACTTACAGATTTAAATTTTATTTTCCCACAAGATGGACATTATTGCTTTGTTCATTCATTGCTGTTATTAGACAGATAGTAGTAGTGATA
Organism: Anomaloglossus baeobatrachus; assembly: GCF_048569485.1. Classification (NCBI taxonomy): domain Eukaryota; kingdom Metazoa; phylum Chordata; class Amphibia; order Anura; family Aromobatidae; genus Anomaloglossus; species Anomaloglossus baeobatrachus. Next base: position 500,691,740 of record NC_134354.1, read on the forward strand.
ATAGTGATAAAAGGTAAGTAATGAAATACAGGTCAGGATATTGCTGTATACAGTGGTAGAATAGAGCACCTACCAGTTTCACAGAGATGTGTAGTTTGACTGATGCAGACAGCACAGATTAGCAGAGAATGGATAATGATTTCAATTTATTCAGACTATTAAATAGTAGCCTTGGATATCTGTTTGCCCATATGAATCATGATGGTAAACTACATTGTTCAGTCTTATCAATACTTTGTACTGCAGCTACTTAACAGGCAAGTATTACACTCCAGACATTACGATTTCCTTCCACATCTTTATGACAATGGACCAAAGGGAGCAGATAAAACAAGATGTAAATGGTGTGGCTGTCACTGTATAAGCCTATTATTGTCCTGGCGAATTTTCCATCTCATCCACATATCATACTTCTTCTCATCAAGTCTACAAGGCTGTGTCTCAATTTGATAAAAGTATGGTGAAGTGCACATTTCAATTACGTTGCCTGTTTAATAAGAAAATGCAATCATATTTTTAACTTAAAAAAGGTCCAAAAATTCTCACTTATTATCACATTCATTATGATCAGGCAGACTTTTTGCAGAATACTGGCTGCGGTGAGCAGTAACATTAGATAACATGACCGCTCACAACATCATCTGGAACACATTGAGGGCAGGTGAGAGTTCACAGACAGGGGCTTCAATGGTACCAACTGTGACCACAGGTGATCTCACTGTTGGACTGCAGACTTTTGGACTGCATGATTCAGTGACAAAGCAGTCAGGCAGCAAGTTTACCTGTTCCCATGGTACCAACTGTGACCAACTATGACCAGAGGCGAACTCACTGACGGAAAGCTTTGCCACTGTGTCACATAGTGCAACCGTCCGGCAGTCCGGCAGTGAGTTAACTAGAGTTCACAGCTGATGATACCCACAGTACCTATTGTGTGAACAACCAAATATGACAGCAGGGGAACTAGCTGGTGGACTATTGGACTGCGTGACATGGCAGAAGAGCAGTCCAACAGCGAGTTCACCTGCAGTCACATATGACGGTTTTCACTGTGCCAACTTTGACCACTGGTGAACTCACTGCTGGACTGCTGTCACCATGTCTCGAAATCCAACAGTCCAGTTGATTTCACCGGTGTTTACAGCTGGTGGTTCCAAAAGTACCCTCTGTGTGAGCCACCATCTGTGACTGCAATTTTGGCAATCCAGCAATGAGTTCACCTGTGGTCTCAGTTGGCAGCTCACACAGAAGGTAGTATGGGAACTACTATCTGTGAATTCCAGTGAACTAACTGCTGGACTGCTGGACTGCTTGATATGGTGGAAGATTAGTACAACAGTGAGTTCACCTGCTGTCACAGTTGATACCTTGGGAAATGCCAGCTGTGACTACAGGTTAACTTACTGCTAGACTGCCAGACTGCTCTGCCACAGTGTCACAGTCTGTCAGTCCAGCAATGAGTTCACTGGTGTTGACAGCTGAGGGTTTTCATGGTATCCTCTGTGTGGAGCTACCAACTGTGATAACAAGTGGACTCGTTATCTGGTAGTCCAGCAGTCAAACAGCGTCTTCATCTATGGTCACAATTGGTACCATGAGAACCCCGCTGCCCTCAGTTTGTTCTGTATGCCACAGTGAGCATTTATGTTTTCTAATATCACTACTAGAGATGAGCGAACCGGTCGCGGTTCGGCTCGAGTTCGGTTCGCCGAACGGGCGTCTCGTTCGAGTTCGGTTCGGCGAACGTTCGACGAACCGAACTCGAACCGCATAGGAAACAATAGGAGGCAATCACAAACACATAAAAACACCTTATAAATGTACACATACAGTTAATAAACATTGCCATAACACTTACCGGTCCCCGCGATCCCTCCTGCACTCTGTCTCCTGCCGCTATTCCATCCGATGATCGCTGAATCCTCCCGGTAACCAGCACTGCCAGCAGTGATGCAGGACCTATCGTGATGTGAAAAATAGCCATGTGACCAGTCACGTGCCTGTTATCTCATTGGCTACAGACTGGTCACATGACTATGACGCGTCATGTAGGACCTGTCATTGCACCTCTCTGTTACACGATGCACGTTTGTGTATCGCCGTGTACCGGCGACATGCTCTAGCTCGACTCCCCGCTCAGCTTCCCCATTCCCTTAAGGTACCATCACACTAAGCGACGCTCCAGCGATCCCACCAGCAACCTGACCTGGCAGGGATCGCTGGAGCGTCGCTGCATGGGTTGCTGGTGAGCTGTCACACAGGCAGATCTCACCAGCAGCCAGTGACCACAGCCCCCAGCCAGCAGCACACGTGGAAGCGATGCTGCGCTTGGTAACTAAGGTAAATATCGGGTAACCAACCCGATATTTACTTTGGTTACCAGCGCACACCGCTTAGCGCTGGCTCCCTGCACTCCTAGTTACAGTACACAGCGGGTTAATTTAACCCGATGTGTAGTCTGGCTATGTGTGCAGGGGGATGGCACTGGCAGCGTGAGAGTGGCGGACGCTGGTAACTACGGTAAACATCGGGTAACCAAGGAAAGGGCTTCTTGGTTACCCGATGTTTACCGTAGTTACCAGTGTCCGCAGAAGCCGGCTCCTGACCGGCTGACACAGCCAGTCAATCACGGAGATCACTGTTGCCATAGCAACACGCTTGGTAGCGGTGACGGGGACGTCCCGCTACCAGCACGCAGCGGCACCGGAATCACGTGATCGGAGCAGCGTTGCTATGGCAACCCGTGCCACCGCTTACAGCCGGGAGCCTGTGGTCACTCTCACAGAGTGATTTCTGCACGGAGCACAGCATCTTCCCCCATGCAGCTGTGCTGTCTGATGGAGCAGAGCTGCATGTGTTGAAGGGGAAAGAAGACAGAAGAGCAGGATCGTGGAGGGGTGACAGGGGGTAATAAAGATGGAGTCTCTAATGTGTCTGTGTATTTATTTCTGTTAAAGTATTTTTTCTCTGTGTGGTGTTTTTTTTTAACCCTTTATTGGAGATTCTTAATGGCCGGGTCAAACGAGCCTGACATTAAGAATCTCTGGCTTAATACTGGCTAGTAAAACAAAGCCAGTATTAACTCATGATTACCCAACAAGCCACCCGGCTCCAGGGCTGTTGGAAGAGTTGGATACAGCGCCAGATGATGGCGCTTCTATGAGAGCGCCATTTTCTGGGGCGGCTGCGGACTACAATTCGCAGCAGAGGGGCCCAGAAACCTCAGGCTAACCTGTGCTGTGGATTCCAATCCCCAGCTGCCTAGTTGTACCCGGCTGAACACAAAAATGGGGCAAAGCCTACATAGTTTTTTTTTGTTTTTTTTTTAATTATTTCATAAAATTCATGAATTAATTAAAAAAAGGGCTTCCCTATATTTTTAGTTCCCAGCCGGGTACAAATAGGCAGCTGGGGGTTGGGGGCAGACCGTACCTGCCTGCTGTACCTGGCTAGCATACAAAAATATGGCGAAACGCACGTCATTTTTTTGGAGTTTTTTGTCAAAAAAAATAAAAAATGCTTCCCTGGATTTTCCATTGCCAGTGAAGGTAACACCAAGCAGTGGGGGTTAGCAGCCAGTAGCCGCTTGGATTACCCTTAGCTAGCAATACAAAAAGTGCAGCGGGAGCCCATATATATTTTTTTTAATTATTTATTTAAATAACTAAAAACAAAAAAGGGCTTCCCTGTATTTTGATTGCCTGACATGACAGTGCTGTAAAAATAAATCTTTAAAAAAAATGACGTAGCGTTCCGCGGTATTTTTGATTCTCAGTGCAGATAAAGCAGACAGCTACGGGTTGCCACCCCCATCTGCCTGACGTTACCTTGGCTGGCAATCAAAATACAGGGAAGCCCATTAATTTTTTTTATTTAAAAAATAGTTACAAAAAAAATGATGTTGGGTCCCCCCATTTTTGATAGCCAGCTAGGGTAAAGCAGACGGCTGTAGCCTGAAAACCACAGCTGGCAGCTTTACCGTGGTTGGGGATCCAATGTGGAGGTCACCCCAGGCTCTTTTTTTATAATTATTTTATAAATAATAATAATTACAAAAAAAAAGTAGGGTCCCCCCCAAATTGGATCACCAGCAAAGGTAAAGCGAACAGCTGTGGTCTAGTATTCTCAGGGTGGGAAGGTCCATAATTCTTGGGCCTTCACAGCCTAAAAATAGCAGGCCGCAGGCGCCCCAGAAGTGGCGCATGCACTAGATGCGCAACTCCTGGCGCTTCACCCCAGCTCATCCCGTGCCCTGGTGCAGTGGCAAACGGGGTAATAAATGGGGTTGATACTAGTTGTAAAGTCACCTGACATCAAGCCCAACAGTTTGTGATTTCATGGCGTCTATCAGATACCCGACATCATAAACTGTCAGTACTAACAAAAGAAATCGACAAAAAAATGTTTTTGAAAGAAAACTCCCCAAAACATTCCCTCTTTCACAAATTTATTGTAAGGAAAAAACAGGAACGTATCCCCCATTTTCTAGGAGTGCAGTCCCTCCATGTTAGGAGTGTGGGTGCAATGAATCTGCACCCACTCTCCCCGGGTCCACAGCAGCAGAGTTCATGTCGTAACGGTTGCTACCAAAGCTGCAATGCCCTGCTCATGAGGTAAGGGCATGCCTAATCAGAACTATTCTACATTTCCAAATATTGGTATTTGCTGATATTATTGCTATTCCACCTACTATATATTGGGGATAGGATCTTGGAGATGGAATACCCCTTTAAGGTCAGTTATCCAGCTGAATGAATACTAAACAACAGAGCTCGCTATTTAGATGTGTTTTCTTGTGGCGTATAACGGATTCTCATGTTTGGTAGTCGTTCAGCAGGGCAACTATAAAATCAAATGCCTCCATTTGGAAATGTAGTATATAGCTCTCCTGATCAACTATGTTCCTTACCTCATGAGCAGGGCATTGCAGTAATAATAATAATTTATTCATTTATTTAGCGCTATTAATTCCATAGCGCTTTGCATACATTGCGACCACTGTCCCCATTGGGGCTCACAATCTAAATTCCCTATCTGTATGTCTTTGGAGTGTGGGAGGAAACCAGAGTACCCGGAGGAAACCCACGCAAACACAGGGGGAAAATACAAACTCCTTGCAGATGGTGTCCTTGGTGGGAATTGAACCCAGGACTTCAGCGCTGCAAGACTGCAGTGCTAACCACTGAGCCACCGTGCCACCCATTTAGCTTACAGATGCATAACCACCACTCACTGTGTCTCAACACAGGAACTTGAGCTGACAGCCGCTCTGTGCATACGGCAGCGTCTATTGTGAAGGAGAGGGCCGCGGGGGATCAACGCTGCACAGGTACCATGGGACACCGGGGAACACCGGTGGGGTTATAGGGGGTGACCTGGCAGGGCCTGGGGAGGAGATTTCTGTTGCATGTGTCATGGCACATGCGACAGAAATCAGAGGACTAGGGTGAATGCGGCCGGCGCGCTGCTGTGCGCGCGGCCATCTTGGATTTCTGGGAGGGCATCAGGGGGGCACTTTGGCTACACTGGGGGACCGGAGGGGACCGGGTAGGAGATTTATCATGTTTGTTCATGCCAGATGGGAGATAAATAATTTTTTACCGACACTGTCATTTACTGTAACGTGATCATTGGTGTACGGTGTATACCTGTGATCACGTGAGCGGGGACTGGAAAAACCGTCCTGAATCAGGATCTCCAGGATCTCAGCAAGGCCTGAAACCCCGGAGATTTTCTGACGCTGGGGAGCGCTATTCACTTATTTCTGCCTGCTGTTTATAAACGGCAGATCAGAATAGGGCTACATTAACACGACTGATCCATTTTTGCAGTCTGCAAAAAACAGTCCATTTTTTTTCACGGGTGCATCCGTGTGGCATCCGTTTCCGTGCTATAGATGGTCCGTATGTCATCTGTTTGTCATCCGTGTGCCTTCCGTTTTTTTTGCGTACTGCAAAAAAACTGAAGGAGGGAAAATACATAAATTTACCCAGGATCCATAGCTTCAACCTACATGAGGCGGTCACATGTTCACTCCAGTGCCATTTTCTACTGCTTTTCACAGCGTAGAGCGTTCTGGTGATTTTCTTGTGCTTGTACCCTTCATATCAGTCTTTTCTGTCATTATAATGGCAGAAAGACAAATAATGTCCCACTCTCTTGCATTTTGTAATTTTGCACCCTTTGGTGCCTTTCATGTGACACTAAGGGGTGCTTAGCTTTGTATTTAGCCAAAAAAAATAAAAAAAAAATGACGTAGGGTCCCCCCTATTTTTGTAGCCAGCTAGGGTAAAGCAGACGGCTGCAGCCTGCAGACCACAGCTGGCAGCTTCACCTTGGCTGGTAATCCAAAACTGAGGCACCTCATGCTGTTATTTTAAATTAAATAAATAATTTAAAAAAAAAACACGTAGGGGTCCCCCCAAAATTGGATCACCAGCCAAGGTAAAGCAGAAAGCTGGGGTCTGAAATTCTCAGACTAGGGAGGTCCATGGTTATTGGACTCTCCCCAGCCTAAAAATAGCAGGCCGCAGCCGCCCCAGAAGTGGCGCATCCATTAGATGCGCCAATCCTGGTGCTTCGCCCCAGCTCATCCCGTGCCCTGATGCGGTGGCAAACGGGGTAATATATGGGGTTAATACCAGATGTGTAATGTCACCTGGCACCAAGCCCTGGGGTTGGTGAGGTCAGGCGTCTATCAGATACCCGACATCACCAACCCAGTCAGTAATAAAAAAAAAATAGACGACAAACACATTTTTATTTGAAAAAACACTCCAGGTCTGGTGTAATCCAAGGGGTTGCCATGATGATCCACACTGTCCCAGTCAATGAAGAGCAGGATGTTCCCCATTGGCTGGGAGAGCAGTGCAGTGACCTTCGCTAACATCAATGGGTCAGCCCAGGTCACTGCAGGGGATGACAAGTGCTGCTGTCAGCGAGGTACATTACCTGCGCTGATCTCCTGCACACTGACTTCAATTATCTTCACAGCCAAGTATCGCGAGCGGCCCGTGACGTCACCGCTAGTCAGTCTCGGGTCGGAAGCGAGAGAAGGTGATGTGACAAGCGGCGGCCATGGAGGACAGTGACAGCGCTGAGGTCGGGACTTCATCACCGCAGGTAAGCCGAGCGGGACCATGTGTGCAGAGTGCCAGGTGGGCGGAGCCTAGCGGGGTAATGTGTGCAGAGTGCCAGGTGGGCGGAGCCTAGTGGGGTAATGTGTGCAGAGTGCAAGGTGGGCGGAGCCTAGCGGGGTAATGTGTGCAGAGTGCCAAGTGGGCGGAGCCTAGCGGGACCATGTGTGCAGTGTCAGGTGGGCGGAGCCTAGCGGGACCATGTGTGCAGAGTGCCAAGTGGGCGGAGCCTAGCAGTGCCATGTGTGCAGAGTGCCAGGTGGGCGGAGCCTAGCGGGGTAATGTGTGCAGAGTGCCAGGTGGGCGAAGCCTAGCAGGACCATGTGTGCAGAGTGCCAGGTGGGCGGAGCCATGTGTGCTGGTGGCGGAGTGCAAAGTGGGTGGAGCCTAGCGGGGTCATGTGGCGCTGAGGACGTCAGTGTCGTGGACTGCATGGCTGGGGACAGGTGAGTGTGTGTGTGTATGTATGTGTACATGCCGCGTGCAGGAGGGGGCGGAGCAAGCTGAGCGGGGAAGTGTCGTCTTCCTGCACACGTAACTAGGATAAATATCGGGTTACTAACCAAAGCGCTTTGCTTGGATACCCGATATTTATCTTGGTTACCAGCTTCTGGCAGGCTGCCAGCGACGGCTCCTGCACACTGTAGCTGTAAAAAGCCCTGCTTTTTGCTGCTAGAACCGTTCTCGAACGTAACTAGAACTATCGAACTTTAGCAAAAAGCTCGAGTTCTAGTTCGATCTAGAACACCCCCCAAAATCACTCGAACCGCTCTCAACTCTAATCACTACTCACCACAGCCTCCATCTGTAGCAGAGCTAAGCATCATTGAGGGACATCATTGTGCAATACATCAGACCTGCGAGGGTGTTTTAGGGGTGGATAAATGGGTGAAAGATGATGTTTGGGTTTTTTATTTCAAATAAAAGATTTTTCTTTATTTGTGTCTATTTATTTTGAATTACAGTGTTGGTATTGGGGGTGTCTAATAGACAATTACTAACCTAGCGTTTAATGGTAGCTGTGATTTTTTTTACAAATCATAACTATTATCAACCCCATATGTTACCCCAATTACTACCACACAAGAGCAATCGAGATGAGCTGGATAAAGCACCAGAATTGGCGTATCTAATGTAATATTCCAATTCTGGGGTGGCTGCGGGCTGATATTTTATGGCTGGAAAGGTCCAAATAACCATGGTCAATATCCATGGCACTTCAAAGCCTGATAATACCAGCTCCCAGCTATTAGCTTTACCTTTGTTGGTTATAAAAAATGAAGAAGGATTCCACACCATTTTTTTTAAACTATTATTTAAATAATTTTAAAAGCGGTGTGGGATCTCCTCTATTTTTGATAAACAGTCAATGTAAAGCTGAGGTTTGCAGCACCTAACTGTTTTACCAGCCCTTGTTGTTATCAAAAAATAGGGTAGGAGCAAGCGTCATTTCTTTTCATTAATCATTTTTTTTTTTTAAATGGTATGCCAGCCAATCACAATACTTGACATGGTTGTGATATGGCCGGAAGTAACGACACTAATAAAGCTTGTGGTTAGGTTAGAGACCCAGAAACCAAGTGTACAGTATGCTCATCCCTACTCTTAAGTCTATCTCATCTTTTCTGGGGTTTTTTTGAGTGATATTAGCAAATCCAGAGAGTACCATGGGGCCTTCACATCAGCAAGACAGTACGACACTGGATATATATAAATATATATATATATATATATATATATATATATATATATATATATATATATATATATATATACACATATATATATATATATATATATATATATATATATATACATATATATATATATATATATGTTTTACAAAAAAGATCACGGAAGAAATTAAGACACTGCTGGTAAAAAGTTTTCTTAGCTGACAAATGCCTGAGTAAACCACCCAAGTGGCTGTTAATCTCCATGTCCTTGGAGGTTAGCAAGTGTACAAGTAATAACGTTGGCTTAAGATAAGAGTAGTTCATTTTGGAAACACAAGTGCTTCATTTGTGCTTTTAGTAAAATTGATATTAAGCAATACAAAGTATATGAAATAAATTGTCTGGCAAACAATCTTTTTGTGCCATGCATTTCAATGTGATTTGATGAAAATCAGTTCCACCATAACTATAAAAAAGATGTGTTTATATGTAATTTACAGCAATACTGTCCTCAATCAGTAGCGCATAATTTTGCATATACAGTATGTAGAAAATAGAGGAAAGGATTAGCACAGCTAATAACCACAGATTTTCTGCAATAATCCTGGAAAATTTTCTCCATTATTTGGGTACATAATGATGATTATACACATATTTCCTTTTCAACAATAAAATTGCAGCTGTAGCAACCTTTACACTTATAGCTGCCAAATACTACACTGTTGGGCTGTGTTTTTTGCGGCATTTTTGTTGCAGTTTGTTGCCCAAAACTGCATCTCGCTCCTTTTCCCAACGTCGATAAGTATAAATGCTGGGTGCACATGTTGCTTCTTTTTTGCTTGCATTTTTAGGTGCAGCACGTCAATCCTTTGTGAATTTTCATTCTGCATTTTTTAGCCCTTTGAGCCACTCACATGGCACAAAAACGCGCCAAAAAAAGCACCAAAAACGTACTAAAATGTACAAAAAACGCATGCAATTTTGGTGCATTTTTCTGCCACAAGATGCCTTTGTTCAGCTACAAGGTGCAGTTTTTAGGTGCAGAAATTTTCTGCATTATGCGTACATAAACTTACTGTAGTGCATCTGCGCTATTTACATACTGAAGCAATCCATTCACTTTAGTTTTGATTATATAGAAAAGCTGGACTATTCTAAGGGTTGGTTTAATGATTTTTACATCCATATCCAGTAAAGAAATGCTGATGTATTTATCAATATATAGTAAGTATATCCTTTATTACCCAACGGCACTGAGTATCAAGGTACTTCCATTTAACAATGTTATTTTTCCGATTGAGGCAGATGAAAGTAGAGACATTTTAAGTAATATGTAGAATGCAGGAAAATAGCCTGAAAATAGCTGTCCAATTTAATGAAAATACCTTTCATGTTGCATAAAATTAGCTTAAAGTTTAATATAGCTTGGAGGAATAAAACTGAAAATTGTTAATAATAATGTAATATACTGTGAATGTTCCTAGCGGATACCCACAGTAATCTGTTAGGAAAGTGAAGAAAATAAATAGTGAAACAAGCAGTCTTGTTAAAGCTATGAACACAATGAAAGATACTGACAAAAAAAAAAACCTCATGCAGAAAAATGGGATTTTAGAGTCCATACAAAGCAATCATATTTTTTTTCCTGAGGACCTTGAAGCGTGCAAGAAGTAATCTGGCTGCAATGGGCAAAACCAATGCTTTCTCTAGGGCCCAATATGCTTATGATTGCTTGGTAGATCGCTTACAATAACTGTAAGGTGTTGTAAAATTCACTTTTATTTGACCAAATAAGTTCCGACCATGATTCTGTTAATTTTTTCTAATATGTACTTAATTGGCCTGCTACATTGGGGTCATAAGGGCCAACTCCTTTAACCATAGTTAGTATGCAGGTTTTTTTTTAAATTTTTCTGCCAACATAGTCATAAGATGGATTGTTTATATAGGTACCATTTTGGGCAATATACTATTGTTTGATCGCTCTCTATTTTGCTTCATGTGAGACAGAATTAAGAAGAAACAGCTATTCAGGAATTGTATTTGTTGTTTGTTTTTTACGCCATTCAGCGTGTCATAAAATTGATGACTGTTTTATTCTTGGGGACAATTCCAATACAGCAATACCACATTTAGATTTGTTTACATTTTACTGATTTTACACCATAAAACAATTATGGCAAAAAATGTTTTTCTATTTCTATATCCTGATAGATATAAGTTTTTTCTTGCTCACAGATTGTGGCAGTTTTTTGCTAGACAAGAGATTTTCAGCTGAACCATTTTTATTTACACATGACTTTTTGATTCCGTTTTATTCCCCTTTCCTCATCTTCATCCTGAAAAGAAAGTTTTGATAGTTTTTTGTTTATTTGTTAGTGTTCAATGAAGGAGTTAACTGGTGTGACAGTTTTATAGATCAGGTTATTTATTCTGGAAGCGGCAGCAGGATATGTGTGTACTCTTTTGTTTATTTTTTTGATTCTACAAAAATATGCAGATTTATTGGTATAGTATTTTTTGGTTCTTTATTTTTTTTTACAATTTTTTTAGATCTTTTTACCTTTTTACCTATTTCCTATAAGATACATTAACTTTTACTTTGCTTATTGCTAGTATATTGCATTGCAATACACAAGGATTGAAATGGATTATACCTCTCAGTGCTGCACTGACAAAAGAATCTTGGACCATGCTCCTGGCATAGTCTAACAAGCTTGGCATACTAGGCTAACTTAGAGGTCATCATTATGACCGCAGGCTGCCATGGCAACAATCTGGCCTCTGTGATCATGCTGAAGGGGTCATGAGAGGGTCCTCTGTTATGATCCGGTAACCGTGGAAGATTACGAAAAACTCCCATTTGTGAAAAAACACCAAGAAACAGGAGTAGTTGGAACCTGGGATGACCGCAATCCCCTGACTATAAGGCAACACTAGAAGTAGCCATGGAGCGTTCCTAAAAACCTAGACACCATGTCACAGCCTGAGAAACTACCTATGCCTCACAGAATGAAATGAGGAAATCTATCTTGCCTCAGAGTAGTCCCCAAAGAAATAGGTAGCCCCCCCACATATAAAGATTACGGTGGTATAGAAAAACACAATACTCAGATAGGAAAAATAGAATTAGCAATGGCGAGGCCCAACTAACTTGATACAAAGCATAGGAAAGGAACTGATTGTGGTCCGTGCAAAATCCCTAGAGAAAAATACCAAACTCCTGATAGTAAAAATTTCCCTGGAGGTAATACGACCTCACCCCCACTATACCAGGTACTCCTGTAAATAATGGGAGATACAAAATACCAAAAAAGAACACAAAAATACAGAAGAGCAAATAATCAAATCAGACAGGGATAAAAATCCATTTTCCTGCAGGAAAGCAAGCACAGGGGAAACCCCCATGCTCACAGCACAATTGAAACACAGCTTCACCTGCAAGAAAACAGATACACAGCAAAACAAGGAAAAAGAGCACTCTAAGGTCTAAACAAGAAAGCAAGGCAAAACTGAAACTTATTTGCTGCAGTCTTGCTCAGGGATACAGGGAAGGACAAATCTCCAGGCCAGGAACAGAGACAGGGAATATACAATTATAACCGGCATCAGCCGGGCAGAAGGTGTTAAGGTGTTCCCCTATATAGACCAGACTTGTCTGCAATAGGACTTCCCCAATTCCCAATTAACACCGACACCTGTCTGAGTCAATAGCTCAGACTTAGCTCCACTATCATTCCTGGCCACCAGAGGAAGCTTCAGAACAACACCCACACAGACGACGTTCACAACAGTCCTCCCTCTCCCAGCCTCTTAAATGCAGGTATCGCTATTGATTGCAGCTTTTAGAGGATTAAACAGCCTGAAGTTGGGCAGAAACCGTCCCTGCCTGTAACAGCTGGAATTTGTTTTTCACTTACATTGAGTTTCCCTTGGCAATCACGCGGGCCCAGTTCCTGTGCCCAGTGTGATTGTCATGGCACACCTATACGTCATCACTCAGGAACCTGTATATGACTAACATGTGTAGGTATGTCAAATGTTCTGAAGGGGTAAAATAAAGCAAAACTAGTAATATTGGACCTTCTCATAGGTTCTATTTATTTAGACTAGTTCTGTATTAAGTTTTGTCAGGCAATGCTCCATAGGTGAAAAGTATACAAATGATCTTTCTTAAAGAGTGAAAGAAGCTATCCCGCAAGTACCATGTAGGTGAGGAAGAGCAACATTCCAAAACAGACTGTCTTTAGGTGAGTTTCTGGCTTGGCATTTATCCTTAGTCATTTTGCAAGGCTCGATAAAGGGTTCTACATTAACTTATAAGGTGGTTATCTCTCCTAAATGCTAAAACTGTGATAGTTTTTTAATTTCTGGAGATAATTTACATAGCAGAAGTCAAAGCTCATATATAAAACTGAGTACAACTACCTTCATATATGATATTGACAATTTTATATATGGAGTTAAAGACATGAAATAAAATAACAGAAGATAGCTAGGTACAATATATGCACTTTAATTCTTTATTTATAACTTTCAATATTGAATGCAGTAACATTTGCTCTGTGTTTTAAAAATAATGTGGTGTGCGGCTTGTGCTCTGGCCTTTGTTTGATACAAGGTAGCTCAATGTTTTTGTCATTTTGCCAGAGACAACATCTGTGCTGGCTCTTTCTGGATTTGAAGATTGTTTGATCATTCATGTCGTAACAATATTGTTTCCTAGGAACTGTTCCAATGAATATGGTCAAGGTGGTTGGCTTTTAAACCAATAATTAGATGAAACAAGTTCCGACATTGGGAACACAGTCAAAACTAGCAAATCTCAGATTCTGGCTATGAGAGAGAACTTATAATAGAATTGTCAGAATTCCCTTTGATGCGCATCTCAAGTGGCCTTTCTTAATTACTGTTGAATAAACTTGTTTAAATTGTTTGCGTCCTCATGTGCAGAAATTCAAAAGGAAGACTAGTTTTCATGGATGGTACTTCAGAAACATCAATTTCTATTTTTATTTATTCTTTTTGCTTCTATTTGTTGCAATATTTTACTTTTAAATATATACATTCTTACTTTGCTGGCATGTCAGTAAATATATAAATAGACTTAGCATAGTCTTCAAAAAATTACCCTTACCCTTCTTGTGCAGAGTTGCCCAAAATTATGCGCCTTTTGCATTTTCACAACATTTTAGATCATTACTGCCGCAATGTGCAGTACTGTTGAGTATCCTGAGTGGGAACCTGACCTAATTCATTAAATCTGCCAGCATTTTCTATGCCAAAAATGTTACTCTAGTTCCTGACTGGAGAAGCAATACTGGCACAGAGTACGGAAGCACATGCCACTTACTATAGACATCAATTTCATTAGGTGCTGTGCAAGTCTTAATGAATTCAATTCTGTGTGCTATGTCAAGACTTACATAATGTGAGTTTCCACTAGATGTCTCCTGAGTAATTGGTTACTATGAGTATAACCCTAATAACTCCTTACTAACGAAAATGCCACAAAGTCTGTCTGCTATTTCATCCTTCTTCTCTGCAATTCTTAAAGCTTAACATGGACAAAAGGAATTCATTATCTTTCCTCCTTCTCTCTCAACAAGCCTATCCATCAAAGTTGATGGCTGCTCACTCTGCCCAATCTCGGAAGCTCGTTGCCTCAGAGTAACCATTGACTCTGCTCTATTCTTCAAGCCACACATCCAAGCCATCTTCACCTCCTGCGATCTACAACTCAAAAATATCTCCCAAATTCATGCATTCCTTAACCAAGAATCAGCAAAAACATTAGTGCCTGCTATCATCATCTCCTGCATCCGCTACTGCAACCTCCTGCTCTGTGGTCTCCCTTTCAACACTCTTGCACCCATTCAAGCTATCTTAAACTCTGTGGCCTGATTAATTCACCTCTCCCCTTGCTATTCTCTGGCCTCGCCACTCTGCCAATCCCTTCACTGGCTTCCCATTGCCCAAAGATTACAGTTCAAAACACTAACCATGACATACAAAGCCACCCACAACTTGTCTACTCCATACATGTGACCTAGTCTCCCAGTATCTACCTGCACGCAACCTCAGATCCTCACAATATCTCCTTCTCTACTCCACTATTATCTCCTCTTTCCACAATCGCATACAAATTTTCTCCTGTGGCTCCCCATACTCTGGAACTCTCTACCCCAGCATATCAGACTCTCACCTACCATGGAAATCTTCAAAATGAACCTAAATACCCACCTCTTCCAACAAGCCGACAACCTACAATAACCCTCAGACCAGTATACCACTGCGCAACCAGCTCTGTCCTCAGCTACTGTACCCTCACCCATTGCCTGTAGACTGCGAGCCGGGTAGGGTCCTCTCTCCTCCTGTACCAGTTTGTGCCTTGTAATGGTCATGATTGTTGTACTTGTTTTTTATGCATACCCTTTTCGTTTGTGAAGCGCCATGGAATAAATGGCGCTATAATATTAAATATAATATCCTTAAAAAGTTCATTCAATTTTAGTATATCATGGCTGAAGAAAGAATAGCATGCAGGGTATGAGTGACCTCTGACGGTGAATCAATGAAAACCACCAAGAACTGTGCTGTGTTCACAACTCCCATTGAAGTGAACAGAGGTATAGAAACAGCATTGGACAATGAATGCTTTCAATAATTTCTACCATGCATATTTTAAGAATTGATTCTTTATTTTCTATTTCTTGTAGCATAAATTATCCTTTCATATGGTACTAAAATAGGACCAGTTTCATTTAATTAGAGTTTAACCCTGCACACCTCCTCCTGCCTGTAGGCATCCTCTTTTCCTAACCAGCCCAGCGCAGCGTTATATGGATATCATACCACAATGATAAAATTGGGTCAGAAGAGGGGTCAAGAATGCTGGCAAGAAGGAAGAGGTTTGCAGGGATATTGTGTGCTGATATGGACACTGGATCAGGGTCCTGCAAATCATTTGACTCCACTTCTAATATAGTGGTTTACATAATGGAAGCTAGCCGAAATGTTAGAGAATTCAAGTGCTTCATAACATATAATCTATGGAATAAAAAAAAAAATATATAATACAGATAGAAATCCAGCATTTCCCTCCTCTCCTCCTTCCAAGCATGTCTACTCTGTGTAACCTACTTTATATACCGCAATATTAATAGTCCCTAAAAATACTGGTGTGTTTTCTCCACCATTAGTTGTTTAGCACATTTTTTGACAGAGCATTTCACCTCCTGGTCACCTAAGTAGTTTCAAACTGACAAAGTTCTGGAAAAATCTTTTTAATGGCACATTTGCTATACAGTGATATTTGAGATTTAAAATTTGCCACTTTATACTGTACATGTTTTGGGTAAGGCCATTTTGATTACTGCCAGTTAAATGGTTCTTACTTTGACTTTTATTTTTTATGCCTTTTAAGTAATTCAAAGCAGATGCCAAAAAGTAAAAGGAATGAATATTTCAATATTAAACCAATCTGAAAAACAATAGAACTTATATTTTTGTCTGCTAGTGCCCAAGGTTATTATTATATATCACATGATTTAGTTCAGGGGTGAGGAACCTTTTTTCAGCCAGGGACCATTTGAAAATTTCTACCAACCTTCGGGGGCCGCACAAAATTATCAACTTGAAAATTACCCTGCTATATTTGGTCAAACAATTAACTCACTGTGGCGGCTGGAGCATCTACTGTTTGGTGCAGCTGTAATATTAGCCGATATTGATCTTGTTGCTTTCACAACTGCTTTTCCAGGTTTGAGTTGGCTGGGACTGCTGTATATACATCACAGGGGAGGGTTGGGAGGAATATAGATCACTGGGGAGACTGTGGGGCATAGACATGACTAGGGAGGCTGGGGGCATAGACATCAAAGGAGATTCTGAGGGCAAATACATCACTTAGGAGGAAAATATATCATTAGAAAAGCAGCAGGACATAGACATGGCTGTGGGCATAGACATCACTTGAGGGTACAAACATCACCGGGGGGTATATACATTATTGATGGGGAGCACAAATATAGTTGGGGGCATAAACATTGATTGGGAGGGCTGGGAGGAATATACATAACTAGGGAAGCAGCGGGGCATAGACATCACTGGGGGTATATACATCACTGAGTTGCACAGACATAGCTGTGGGGCACAAACATTTCTGGGTGTATATACATAGCTGGGGGCACAGGCAGCCCTGGGAGATGCTGGAGGGGCACAGACAGCCCTGGGGGATGCCAGAGGGGCACAGACAGCCCTGGGGGATGCTGGAGGGGCACAGACAGCCCTGTGGGATGCCGGAGGGGCACAGAAAGCCCTGGGGGATGCCAGAGGGGCACAGACAGCCCTGGGGGATGCTGCAGGGGCACAGACAGCCCTGGGGGCACAGATAATGATGGGAGAGGCTGGAGGCACAGACAGACCTGGGGGAGGATCGGGGCACAGAGATCACTGGGGAGCACAGATCACTGGGGAGACTGAGGGGGGCACAGATCACTGGGGAGAAAGAGGGGCAAAGAGAGCGCTGGGGCACAGAGAGCACTGGGGGCACAGACAGACCTGGGAAAGGCTGGGGGCACGGGCAGACTTGGGGTAGTCTGGGGGCATGGGCATACCTGGGTGAGGCTGGGGGCACAGGCAGACCTGGGGGAACTTGGAGGCAGTTAGAGAACTGGGGGAAGTTGGGATCACAGAGAGCGCTGGGTGAGGGTGGGATCACAGAGAGTGCTGGGCGAGGCTGGGATCACAGAGAGCGCTGGGGGAGGCTGCAGCATGGAGAGCGCTGCCGCCAGGCACATAGAGCAGGGCACAACAAGTGCCGCTGCCGCCTGGCACAGCAAGAGCTGCTGGGCACAGAGAGAGCTGCTGCCGAGCACAGAGAGAGCTGCCACTGGGCACAGAGAGCCACAGCCGGGCAGAGAGAGAGCCGCCGCCACCGGGCACAGAGCCACCGCCAGGCACAGAGATAGCCGCCGCTGCTTGGCACAGAGAGCCATCGCGGGGCACAGAGAGAGCCGCCACTGGGCACAGAGAGAGTGGCCGCAACCGGGCACAGAGAAAGCCGCCACCGCCAAGCACAGAGAGAGCCGCCATTGGGCACAGAGAGAGTTGCCCGGCACAGTAGGACCTGGGGGATGATGGAGCAGTCGCTCCTCTTCTGTTGGATTGTAGTGCACTTCGTGCCTACCGTACCTACAAAGTACATCCTCACGCTAGCCAGTGCCAGCATGGGCACATAGTCCTTCAGGTATAGGAATTGCAGCATGCAGTATTGAACGCTCCGTGCGGGGTTTTAAAAGGCCAGCAGCCAGCAAGATGTGGCTGCTGCACATGCACTGCAGTCCCCGGCAATCAGCCCAGGGGCCGCAGAAAAAGTCATTGCGGGCCGCATACGGCCAATGGGCCAGAGGTTCCCCACCCCTGATCTAGTTAGTGCCAGAAGGAAATAGGTGGACTTTCTAAGCTGCTGAAGGAGATCCCAAAAAAGTCCAAGAAGACGCGATGGATTATTGCAGTTTATTGTCAATGCGTTTCAAAATCATTTGACTTTTTCATCAGGACAAGCTACATGTGGACAAAAAGAGCATGTGGTCTGTCCTGTTGAAAAAGTCAGATGACTTTGAATGTGGTGACAATAAACCGCAATAATTAATCGTCTCCTGGGAATACTCTGTGATCTCTTTCAGCAGCGCCAAAATATTCCACCTATGTTCTTCTGGTATATTTCAGTTTCTTTAACCCATAGACAGCAGCAGCTGATAATTGCTCCTCATTCTTTGTTTTGTGGCACACAACTTTACAGGGTGAGCACCTCCCTGCACCTTTATGTCTCTCTCCACCTGATGAGACCCCTTTTGCACTTTTTCTTCCCAGCATATTTCTGTAGGACCAAGTTTGTGGAATTGTGTTTGTTATAGGCCTTTAGACATGTAAGTGTGATGTGCTTACAGTAATATTTATTATTGTTATAAGAGCCAGTAGTTATATTATTTGACAGTTCATTCAATAGATGCTGCAGTGCTATTGCTGCTTCTCTATTAACTTCATAGATCCGAGAAAAAAAAAGTCCAAAATCCAAATTATGCAAAAAAAAAATTACTTTATTAAACAATTTAGTGAAAAAATAAATCACTAAAAGTGAAATATAAACACACATGGAGGTACAGGTGGGATACACAGCAGGTACAAAAATATATATATATAAGAGGAGCTGGTAAACTAAGACCCCACAAAACTAATCAGTAATACTTCCACTAAATCAATGATTGCATGATCCAACATGACCAATAAATGACACAGTGAATGTCCTATACTCTAGGAAAAGGCAAAACAGCTAATTATAAGTAGTATGCAGTAGATTCTATCTTACCAATAGTAATCTCTGTAACAGTCGGTGAGCCACTGGCCCTGACGCGTTTCGTGTAGGGCTTCCTTGGAGGGGGGCTTCTCTTTTAACTTACAAGATCATGATAATAAAAGCATTGAAGCATTGAAGAGGTTGTCAACTACTTGGCAACACCTACTTAAAGCATATGTCCAGCAATTGTTTTTTTTTATTTTAACACTGAGGTGGTGTTTTAAATGTCAGTTCCCTGCCCTTAAAGTTATACTCACACTTTGTTATCTTCATCTTTTTTTCATCTGCACTCTGCTTAGTCTCGGCTAGATTATGACTTACTCAAGTGTTTCATGGAGCAAGCCGGAGCTTACATCTCAATATAAATCTGTCAGAGCCTCGTTCTGGCTCTCAAAGACTTGCATTAAGATCTTGCAATGTAACTTTTGACTTCAAGACAGTCAAAACTTATGCTCATAAGACAACGCGGCAAGAGTGTATTGGTAAAAAAAGGTGCAAACATTGGAGAGTAATTCCCGGCGTCACACGGTACGATCTATCATTCGATTGCACGAGCAATCGTACCCACCCCCGTCGTTTGTGCTTCACGGGCAATTAGTTGCCCTTGGCGCACAAAGTGGTTTACCCCTGTCACACGCACTTACCTGCTGAGCGACGCCGCTGTGGGTGGCGAACATCCTCTTCCTGAAGGGGGAGGGACGTTCGGTGTCACAGCGACGTCACACAGCGGCCGGACAATAGAAGCGGAGGGGCGGAGATGAGTAGGACGTAAACATCCCGCCCACCTTCTTCCTTCCGCATTGCCAGCGGGACACAGGTAAGCTGTATTTGTGGCACCCCTGACCTGGTCAGGCACCACTGAGTACTGCACCCATGCTGGGGACAGTACAAAACAGGTAATCCAGAAGGCTGACCGAGGTGTGACTACACAGGCGCATAGTGATCAGGTCTCACACATTTACCTTTGAGAGGACCCCTGGGGATCCCAGGAGGGGGCGAAGCCTCCATCTCCACTCGAGGGGTGTGGTAGAGAGCCTGGTTGCTAGGTGACGTAGGCAAGAACAGGAGAGGAGGGAAGAGTGAGCCGAAGACAGTTGAGTGGTGAAGTTCAGGGAGAGCAGAAGCAGACCCTGTAGCTCTACACAATTCTGACAACGTACGCGCAGTGACTACCGACGGGGGAGAACGGTCACCTGGTAGTGCTGCCCGAAATCCACCCACAGCTAAAGAGAGAGCAACGGAGTGGAAAGTAAGGAGACTGTCAGGGAGATACCAGGCCCAAATGGGTAACAGGTCCCAGTGCAGGGATAGATCCACCTGTCCTTTGCTAAACCTGCATGAGGGGGCACTTTACACCCCCAAGACAACACCACAGAGTCCGCAGCCACGTAGCAAAGTGAGGGCCCATAGCTCACAGGAGGCAAGCAGCCGGAGTGACCTGGTCCAGGCTACAAGCAAACGGGCCAAAAAGAAGGGGAGAGAGGCACCAGCAACTTCCCTGGGCGACCCCAGCAGGGCTTCAAGCAGGGGTTACCCCAAAACACAACGGGCTAAGGAAGGCGAGTTGGTAGTCACCCTCACAAGTCAGCCTCAAGGACACCTGGTTCCAGCCTGGTTCATCCCAGCTACGCCCGGGTTACTCACCCTGCCACCATCAGTGAGTAAAACCCCTGAAAGACATCCTGCTTGTGCGTGTGAGTCATTCTGCGACTTGTAGTTCCACACACCTACACGGGACCCTGGGGCATGCCTCACTCTCAGGAGGCTATTACAACTGACTGCACCCACTATCAGCCCCAGGCACCCCTAACCTGCAGTGGCGGTCTCCACTGACCGCAATTCTGAGAGTGGCGTCACGACAATCGAAATAGAGGATTTCCTACCTGTGACAAGATCCAGCCGCGTGGAGTCCCTGAAGGTAATGCACAGCTGCACCGACACCGAGCCTCGGGGTCCCACAGTTCTGGCGTCACGAACAGGATAAGGACTAGACCTGTTCAGACAGGTGACCATGTGCCTGGGCGGTCCGCTTGGAAAATTGGAAGCGCCGCCATATTGCCACCATGAAAAGCGCGCTGAAAAACAACAGCAGCCCGCGCTGGGAGAAGTTACCGCCCACGAAGAGGTGTGGCTACCCAGAGATCCCCTGAAGGGTCCTGGCCTCGCAAGTGAGGAGAGCGAAGGCGTTCGGAGACGTCGGGAAAGAAAGGGAGCCAGAAGCCTGCTACTAGAAGAAGGAGACGCAGAGGAAATGGCGTCTGAACGCAGAGACCCAGAGCCAGGCTCCGCTGCCTGGTGGTATCGGGAACTTGCCCAGTTTTGCGACCAACTGGAGGCCAGGGTCGTATGGCAGATCAGCGAGGGACGCACGGAGCTTCTGGAGATGGCTGCAGCGGTTCAGGCCTATGAGAGGGGAACCGCACGACGAGTGCCAGACCGAGCGGCGACGACTCAGACCCCGATGATGTTACCGATGGGTGAGTCCTGTGTTGCCCCTGTCAGCGCGAGTGCCCCGACCCCTGCTGCCATGCCCGCGGTCCCTGAAGAGGCGCCCGGCGCGGCAACGCCAATCCAGGCCGCAGAAGCGCCCAGCCCGGCCCGCACAGATCCCATCGCAGCTGCGACGCCAATCCAGGCCGCAGAAGCGCCCAGCCCGGCCCGCACAGATCCCATCGCAGCTGCGACGCCAATCCAGGCCGCAGAAGCGCCCAGCCCGGCCCGCACAGATCCGGTCCCTGCAGCGACGCCAATCCAGGCCGCCGCAGCGATGCCCTGCTCGGCCCGCCAAGTCCAGGCCGCCGCAGCGACGCCCAGCCCGGCCCGCCAAGTCCAGGCCGCCGCAGCGATGCCCTGCCCGGCCCGACAAGATCCGATCCCTGCAGCGACGCCAATCCAGGCCGCCGCAGCGACGCCCAGCCCGGCCTGCAAGGCCAGAGCAGACACCGCTCCCCAGCCCAAGGAAGTCCCTGCTAGGAAGTCCCTGCTGGGGGAGGACCCCGAATACTGGAAGCTGAAGGCTGATCTAGAGGCCCACTTCCCAAAGGAGATGGTGGACAGGTATCTGCTCCCTCCGCATACTCACAGGAAGACTCCTGCAACATTCATGCCAAAGGGTCCCCCGCCCTGGCCTGCTGATGAAAATCCATCCCTAGCGCTGCCATAAGAGGAGTGCCCAGAAGAACTAAGGGGGAGGGGAGGCCAGGAAGCTGAGAAGCTGACCCCAGAGCCATCAGCAGTGGATGCAGCACAAGTCCAAGAGCCAGAGATGCTGCCGTACTCCCGCTGGGATGAAGAGGGCCCGACATCCTCCGCTGAGGAAGATTTGTCCAGATACCTCACCTGGGAGCCTGCAAGCGGTGAGGTGGTAGCCAGGCAGGACCCAGCCCGCAGGACACGGCGCCGCAGCAGGACAAGGGATCCACCTGCACAGCAGTCTCCAGAGGAGAAGGACGAGGTCACGGCCAGAGACTTAGAGGAAAAGCGGTCCTTGAGAAGGGCCAAATCCCAGGTCAGAGGCCCACTTTATCGAGGAGTTGTAGAAGACTTCAGTCTAAGGTCTGGATATGGCTTTATAGTAGCACCTGGTGTAAAGGAGGGCATCTTTGTGAACAGAAGGGATGTAAGAGCACATTTACCTAGAGGACATCCAGGAAGAAACCTACAGATAGGAGACCCAGTAGAATTCACAAAGCACCAAGGAGAACGCGGATGGTACGCACTAGATGTCACACCATGCCCCAGAAATCCCTACAGTAAACCTGCTATCTCAACAACAGAAGATGAAGATACAGAAAAAGAAACAGACGACAGAAACACAGAAAATGTCAGGTGCCAAAGCCCAATAGGCAAAAGCCCTGGTGGAACGGAGTAGAGAAAAGTAAAGAAAACTACAGCAGTTTGAAAAGTTTTGCAACGTTCAAGTTTAAGCACGTGCCCACATGAACTTGTGTGAGAAACCCTTTTGCACTTTAACCCATGAACCTTAAGGCTATGAACTGGCTATAGCCACAAACTCTCGCAGTGTTTATAGTTACCCCAGAGGTACAACCACTACCAGGGAGCACGCCTGTTTATGGGGCCTGGCTCTCCACCACAAAGAGGGTACCTGGTCAGCACCAACTGTGGAGGCCGCCTCTGCATCCTGCCAGAAGAGGCTGAAGGCGCGGCTCCACCAGGCCAGGTATACCCTGAAACCACCAGACCATGAAAGCCGCCTCTACATCCTGCCAGAAGTGGCTGAAGGCGCGGCCAACGGGAGAGGCAGATGGGAAGAAAGGTCTGGGGAAGCTGATGGCCCAGACCTGGTTACCAAAAGAAACCGGTGACCTGCCGCCTGAGAGGGTTTAGGGTGGGTTAACGGACTTGTGGGTGGAGGGTGGTGATGTATGGTACCTGATGGTTTTAAAACGTTTTACCATGTCTTACTGTTTTACGCATTTTAAAATGTTGTCTTGCAGCCCGAGGACGTGCTGGTGATAACTAAGGGGGAATGTGGCGCCCCTGACCTGGTCAGGCACCACTGAGTACTGCACCCATGCTGGGGACAGTACAAAACAGGTAATCCAGAAGGCTGACCGAGGTGTGACTACACAGGCGCATAGTGATCAGGTCTCACACATTTACCTTTGAGAGGACCCCTGGGGATCCCAGGAGGGGGCGAAGCCTCCATCTCCACTCGAGGGGTGTGGTAGAGAGCCTGGTTGCTAGGTGACGTAGGCAAGAACAGGAGAGGAGGGAAGAGTGAGCCGAAGACAGTTGAGTGGTGAAGTTCAGGGAGAGCAGAAGCAGACCCTGTAGCTCTACACAATTCTGACAACGTACGCGCAGTGACTACCGACGGGGGAGAACGGTCACCTGGTAGTGCTGCCCGAAATCCACCCACAGCTAAAGAGAGAGCAACGGAGTGGAAAGTAAGGAGACTGTCAGGGAGATACCAGGCCCAAACGGGTAACAGGTCCCAGTGCAGGGATAGATCCACCTGTCCTTTGCTAAACCTGCATGAGGGGGCACTTTACACCCCCAAGACAACACCACAGAGTCCGCAGCCACGTAGCAAAGTGAGGGCCCATAGCTCACAGGAGGCAAGCAGCCGGAGTGACCTGGTCCAGGCTACAAGCAAACGGGCCAAAAAGAAGGGGAGAGAGGCACCAGCAACTTCCCTGGGCGACCTCAGCAGGGCTTCAAGCAGGGGTTACCCCAAAACACAACGGGCTAAGGAAGGCGAGTTGGTAGTCACCCTCACAAGTCAGCCTGAAGGACACCTGGTTCCAGCCTGGTTCATCCAAGCTACGCCCGGGTTACTCACCCTGCCACCATCAGTGAGTAAAACCCCTGAAAGACATCCTGCTTGTGCGTGTGAGTCATTCTGCGACTTGTAGTTCCACACACCTACACGGGACCCTGGGGCATGCCTCACTCTCAGGAGGCTATTACAACTGACTGCACCCACTATCAGCCCCAGGCACCCCTAACCTGCAGTGGCGGTCTCCACTGACCGCAATTCTGAGAGTGGCGTCACGACAATCAAAATAGAGGATTTCCTACCTGTGACAAGATCCAGCCGCGTTGAGTCCCTGAAGGTAATGCACAGCTGCACCGACACCGAGCCTCGGGGTCCCACATATTCATCGTTCCCAGGGTGTCACACGGAGTGATGTGTGCTGCCTCGGAAACGATGAACAACCGGTGCACAGAAGAAGAAATGACTTTTTGAAAATGAGCAACGTGTCAACGAGCAACGATAAGGTGAGTATTTTTGCTCGTTCACCGTCGCTCGTAGCTGTCACACGCTACAATATGTCAAACGATGCCGGATGTGCGTCACTTACAACGTGACCCCGACGACATATCGCCCGATATATCGTACCGTGTGACGCTGGCATAAGTATACTACGAGGGGCAGGGGACTTAAATTTAAAACACCCCTCCAGCAGTGGGAAAAAAAAAACTGAAGTGGTAGTTTAGATGCTAAAGTGGTCCCAATAATATGAAAATAAAAGTAGCACATACTCTCCTCCCAGATTAGCACTGCCATAGTTCTGTTCCATGTTGAGCAGTGTTTAAAAGTGATCATATGACATTTTAAGTGCTGATGGCCTAAAATCTTCACAATTTCATCACATCAAATAATTCTGTCTGATGGAAGTGAGGATGGACAGGAAGAGATTGCTTCATCCTCTAGTGCAGTTCCTTGTTAATTTGCATTTTGCTTCAAATGTTTATTTTTCAGCACTGATATATTGGATTCCTATAGTAAAGATATTTTTATTTGCCCGATCGGCGATGACCTATCCTGTCATATGACATTGATAATATTACACTACAGGGTTCCCTTTAAATGTAAGAAAAACCTTACAATTTTGGTTAACTTATGCATTGGTTTCTCTTTAAGCAATAATTTCTATCCATATCTATCTATGTATCTGTCTTTCTATCTGTCTATCTATCAATCTATCTACATATATAACGTATTCTTTAAAATCAAGACAGTGAAACTGCAAGGTTTTAACATTTTTACATGCATAAAAGAGTAACTATACTAAGTACAGTTCTTTAAAATATATCTCCAGGGAATGCTTTAACAGTCGGATACACATGGCAGCAATAAAAGAAAAATATGTATCATCTTCTCAGAGTGATGAAAACCTAGCCCAAAATGATATACTCTTGAAATCACTTCTGTGATGAGGCTGCATTTTTGCCTGCTACCTTATGATGAGTAAAACTCTGACACTTCTTATTGATTAAGCTTTCACAAGAGTGCCCTAATATCTGTCCTTTGTGGAAGCTTTTATGATATCGGGAAATGAGATTTTATGTACTGAATACAAAGACCACAGTGCAATCTTTAAAGTGACAGAGAAATGACAAAGCAAACCAGTGCTGAAGTGAATAACGATGATGTCACCGGAGCTTCACTTTCTCTGTTTTATGGATTGCTGTAGGACAACCAGAAGAGAGAAGCCATTAATGAAGAAACCTTTGATGAAGCATAGGCTGGAAAACTGAAACTATGAACTAAAAGGGATATTGCATTTGTTATATTTGCCTGACACTTTGAATAGTTTCTATCAGATGAGTAGTGGGAGCAATAATTTTCGCTACGCAATCTACTACCTAATGATAATATAAAATGATAAAATAACAATTTAGCAGTATTAATGTATGTAATAAAACATGGTTATTAGAGTTGGTGTAAGTAGATTTGCATGTTCCAATCCATCGACTGCGGGAGAGCCAGGTGTTAACATTCCCTTTTTCTTTGACCAGCTGGCCTGTTGCAACATTTTCGTTGTGGCATAACACACATCACGTTGCAAATTAAAAATGGAAACTAGTGCTCACCCAGGGGGATAATGGGGGAGGGGGGGACCTAGTTGTAACTGTGTTAGAACTAGTAGGAGCTGCAGGTAGTAGGCAGGGTCTGCGTAAGCCTGTCAGAGGTAGGGTAAATAAAATACAAGTACTACTGCGCTCACTAGAGGGGGT
This sequence comes from Anomaloglossus baeobatrachus, assembly GCF_048569485.1. Lineage (NCBI taxonomy): Eukaryota > Metazoa > Chordata > Amphibia > Anura > Aromobatidae > Anomaloglossus > Anomaloglossus baeobatrachus. The sequence continues at coordinate 500,718,400 of NC_134354.1, forward strand.
AAGAAGGGGTTTAAGTGGGAGTGTCGGTCAGTAAAATGAATAAAATAATTAAATATGGGTGAGAATGGAGTAAATGATACGCTATATTCATTTACCACGTTCTCACCCATATCTAATTATTTTATTTATTTTCTGACCGACACCCCCACTTAATCCCCTTCTTACCCCCTCTAGTGAGCGCAGTAGTACTTGTATTTTATTTACACATCCCATTGTGCCAGGTGGCTAATCAAAAGAAGAGCTGCAGATGCTTCTAGGTAAGCGGTGGTTCATCCACTCAAATCCAGTTGACTACAGCAGATAACTAATATTCCCTCAATGACTACCCTTCGTAAATATGTATAAACACTACATTGCACAAAGTAGATTAAATAAAGGCATAAAAAAAGCCTACACAAAACAATGATGACATTGATCTAGTAAGTACCATATTTTTAATTAGTGAGGAGATCTCCCACTTTGGCATCTGACTCATAGGAGTTTTAAGTAGATGTAGAAACTTGGCACTCAAGATCAATGTAAATAGTGTTTTTTATTGTAAAGAACTTGTAGGCCCAGCACAAGCACTGATGTTTCGGTCAAAAGACCTTCATCAGTGTGCATGCAGAGGGTCCTCAGAAAGTATAGTAGTGTGGTGAGCAGTATAGCTTGGTATGACACAGTGTCCACCGCTCCCCATGTGGCACAAGTTCTTCCAATAAAAAACACTATTTACATTGATCTTAAGTGCTAAGTTGCTACATCTACTCGAGACAGTTTTGGACCCTACTTGTGCACTACCTTAAAACTGCCGTGTGTATTAACTCTGTTATGCTATAGATTAGACTTGTTACACTTGCATCTTTTTAAACTAGTTTTAACTATGTACCAAATGATTAATTCCCAGGGTTCTTGCATTCCTAAGCTATGTATTTTTGTTAGTTTGGGTTACTTAACTTCATAATAAATAGCACATTTAGAAGGAATATCTATTGTATGGGGTAAATCACGATAATAAATAAATCCGAAGAGTGCTATGATAGAGATGAAGAAAACTAAAGCAGATTAATCAAACTATGGTACTTGGCGAATAACGCTCACCAAGCTGACATGCCTCTATGTGCTAAAGGAGCAACCTAATGCAGTGGATTGGTTTTCAATCCTCGGGAGTTGTAGTGAAAACTCCAAGTATACGACTTTGTACCCTGTTTCTTGTCACCTGATAAACCCCAAATATTTTTTTAAAGAAAGAAGTCAGTAGGTGGTAAATTAAATGTGATGTGGCTATATATCATATATCAGATTTGGATGGACTCCTTGATTTACTGTTACATGTCCATTGTAAGATGCTCTTTAGAGGAAATGACTCAAAGGTTTTTGCATTCAGATGTTTTTATAGGGTCGTTTCATTTTAAATATAATTGTGTGTTTTGGGATGTATATGGTGACTCAGGGATAGTGAGTGGGGTAGCTAATCGTTCTTTGCCTAGGTTGCCCACATCCGCAGTCAGGCAGGAACATTCCACTTTTGTGGTTTTAGTAGGGACATCCTCATTATTTACCATATAAGTTATTCAATATGTACTGTATGTGAATGGTAGATTGGTATGAGCAATCACATACACTATAAAAGTGTTTTACAATATTTTCTCTGTTCTGATATTCTGCTCATTTAGTTGCTAATTTATTATTAAGAAATCCATATCTGCAAATCTCTGCATGATATGCCCGACCTTCTTACTCAGCTAGAAGTTAATATCTTTTAACTTTTTTTTTCATTTTGGAAGGGAAGTGCAGGAAGGGATACATGATGATACATGAGATGGGTTTATGTATAGAGATGAGCGAACATGAGGTTTTATTTTCGAACCGAACAACAACTTAAAAAATCAAGGTTTGGGCTCGTGGTTTGGATACTTTAAGTGAAAACCACACTTGCGCGAGCAATGCTGTGCTCAGGTACACTTGGTGCTCAGGCCTGTGCGAGCTCTTTGCACTGTTTTAATGGTGTACACTGGGGATAACAACAGCGTGATCACATGTAGTGTGCAACCCAAAAAATTGGTTGAAAAAGCCTGCCCACCCTCCCCCGGCAGTGATCTGCTTATGGCTGGCTGTATATTGGCGGAGATTCAAACTGCCAATCAGTTACTTGATCCTGGTTTCGGGTCAAGCTCAACCCAGTGGAGGCTCGGCTTGTTTGCTGCAGGTGAACCGAACCTCCAGCTCATCTCTATTTATGAATATTAAGAAAAGTTATATTTTGGTAAGGTTTTATTCTTATGTAAAATAATGGTGACTCTTATTACATTAGAGGTTAAACCTAGTAAAACAGAATTTTTAATATTGTCTAAAATTATATAAAATTATATTTACGTTTCATTATTACTTTATTCAAAGTTGAGGGCTGGCACCCATAACACATTGAATATAAGTGCTTTTGGGTGTTATTTTTTAAAGATCCAGTCAGTCCAATCAGTGTTGACAATGGCAGTGTATGCAAAGACACTATCTTATTAGCAGTGAGAATAGACAAACCCGGTTACAGATTAATGTATACATTTTCAGGAGGAAGTTTTATTAAATGTTGCCTTATATTTGCTATTCAACCCCTTACCAACATTCAATGTATATGTATGATGAATTACCAGATACAAGGAGCAGGCTCAAGGGGTGAAATCACCACATACACAGCAGGTAATGGCCATGTGTGATTTCTACTATATACAGCAATTCTGTGGTATTGCTGTATATAGCACAAGTGATCTGATGATCACAGGTTGAAGTCCCCTTAGGGGGTAATAGTAAAATACAAAAAAAAAAAAATTCAAAAATGGAAATTGACAACATTGTTAAGGCATTTACGCTCTTTTTTTTAAACAGACAATACCAGAAACATAGTATGTAATTATTTATTCTAGTTTCAATAATATCACTAATTCATGTCCATTTATATTCACCATGTTTAATGATAACTTTTTATAAAATCTGATGCAAAAAGCATGTTCCACTCAGGAAAGGTTTAGGGATAATCGAATACCTCAAATATTCCGCTACGCCTATATTCAACGAATAGGTCGCCGCTATTCGACTATATGCGAATATTTGAGGCGCAATGTAAGTCTATGGGAAACCTGAATAGTTGCCAAATAGCAACTATTCCGGCTTCCCATAGACTTACATTGCGCATCGAATATTCGCTAGCGGCGACCTATTCGTCAAATATTCGATCATCCCTAGTAAGATTATCTCGATCATATGAGCACTGTCCACATATGTATAGTCTTTAATATACAAATTACACAGTTAAATACTGAATGACTTGATTATTGCATTTTGAATGTAAATTAATTTAAGGCCAGTGTCTTCAGTGTACCAGTTTTGCTGTAATGCAGATTATCCACAATCTTACTTTTTAAACCAATGTCTTTTCTTATTAATAGTTGCATAAATCTGAATAAAAATATTTTTAGGAGTGAATCCTATAGCGGTCAGATGACCAAACATTTTTCCTTTCTGGACAAGTTTAGCATACAAACAGAAAGGCATCCAAACATTAATCTTTCCTTTCACAGAATAGCAAAGGAGAGCAACACTTATTTGCTCCTAGTAGATAATTAAATTTTTATTATTCATAGTAGCATGTCATTGATTCCTTTGCTGATCCTTAAAACATCTGGCTGACTGTTTAAAATTCATGCAGTGCAGTAATGTCAACCCATGCTGATAATCAGAGGACCTTCAATTAAGCCTCAGCACAGCCACCAATGGTAAACAAGAGGAATGACTGCACCAGGCTGCTGGGGATATTTTTTTTTCAGTAGCAATTAAAATAAGTTCTCTGGCCTTGAGTTTAATGAATTTTCATTAAAAATTTAGGTCCCAAATCATCATAGTGCTATCCAACCTGAGAGGTAAACTGAACATCACTGGGATGACATGGCTGCACATTCAGCACACCTACACAATCACTGCAGACATTGTGCCAAAACACAAAATCCCCCCAGCATTGCATGTTCGTTAGCAAGTGAGACTGAAAAACACTACTAGGAATAGAAAAAAACAGCACTGGTCCCAAAGATAAAATCCAAGAATTTAATGAATGGATAAAAAATTCAAGTCACATAAACATATAGTGTAGTCAGAGCATTGGCTAGAAGCAATGCAACGCGTTTCTGACCCAACTGGTCCTTAGTCACCTTAGTGGAATCAGAAGAAGCTCCTGGTAGTAGACAACCGCTTTAAACTCTACAACATCAATTCCTACCTAGTTAACTTACCCCCTACTTCTTTTCTATTATCTTCTTCCATTAATATGTTTTATTCTAAGGTAGTTTTGGTTTATTCTTTTTATATCATTGAAAAAGCAACAAAACATTGTGAAGAACTATCATTCACCTTACATGGAAGCTATTTACTGCATATAATTCTTACAAGAATACAAATCCAACTAATTTGATTTTATCAGTTAGAAAGCTATTTTGTGTTAAATCTGATTTTTCAAAACTATATTTTGTTTTTTGTTAAGAAAATGTATAAATGAAGAAATAACTGTGTATATATAACATTTTTAAGCAAGAGAAAAAGAGTCATAAAAGTGCAGAAAAATAAGTGTAATTTATTATTAATATAATTTTCTGTATATAAGTGCAGCCAGCAAAACAAGATGATAAAAGCACAAAGGGTAGTGAATCACATAAACAGGACATTCAAAACAGGTAATGCAGAGAAAAGACCGGTCATAGTAACATAGCAGTGGTGGGTGACAAGGATAATACAGGCAATAAATATATTATGAAGTGCAAGTGCATAAGCAATAGATTTTTTCACATATAAGCATGTCCAGGCAACCCCATTGAGTCAATAAAACCAGGTCAGATCAATGAATAGAGCAATTACTAGATCAAGATAAAGTGGCCAGTGCGTTTAAAGTGTCCAGTGCATAGTCCTGAGTATGTGAGAAAAGAGCTCCCCCATACCCCACCAACGTACGTTTCGCCTACTTGGGGTAGAATACCCAAGTTCGGCTTCCTCAGGGAAGGAGAAGGCAGCGCCATGCTCGTTGTATCCAGGGTTTCTTTTTATATGTTGTGCCCACTATACTTCCGCATACGTCACCTTCTTGAGTGACGCGCACAAAGCAACAAAACATTGTGAAGAACTATCATTCACCTTACATGGAAGCTATTTACTGCATATAATTCTTACAAGAATACAAATCCAACTAATTTGATTTTATCAGTTAGAAAGCTATTTTGTGTTAAATCTGCTTTTCAAAACTATATTCTGTTTTTTGTTAAGAAAATGTATAAATGAAGAAATAACTGTGCATATTTAACATTACATATTAACTTTTTGTCTAATTTATTAAGCAGAACATAGTCCAGAATGTCAAGACTTCTGGTAACCATTTGTTCTCAAGGAAATAGCTATCATATCAAGTATATCCATAACTTACTTTCCTTGTTTTCCATTTAATTGGCTTCCACAATGTTTGCCAGGAGCCTGAACATGTAAAAATGGACATTTGGATGGGTTATGGATTCCCACTGGATATATGCATACATTTGTTTAGGCCAGATGTCCATTGTCCATCTGCAATACATTCTTTACATAGTGTTCATTGTTCAAAAATAATGTTTGTTTAGTCCCTAGGGCATTTGCAATTAATTTGTGCTACAGAGAAATCAGTTCAAATTCTTATGTAATTTAAAGAGATTGGCAAAAGTGTACTAAAGGAGCCTCTAGTTTTATAGTATGTTCTCAATAGTAAACTAACCAAGCTTTGTGAGTAAATGGTTACATAATTTTATATATATATATATATATATATATATAGTAATAGTACACACGAAAGTAAGAATCTTTGTAAAATATGTTATCAGAGAAATCTGATCATTCATTCTCAAAATTTTCAATCCTTGAGTGTAATCTATAATTGGAAAAGACAGATATTTACATTACTGAAGTCAGAGATGACAGTTGCTACTTATAAGATTCTATGGAGAGGGAAGAAAGGAGGAGGGAGGAGCTAGAGACTGAGATTCTCTCCCTCCATTCTATGTAGAATCCTATAAAAAAAATCTGGTATCTCTTAAAATTCAGTTATGTGAAATTCTGTCTTTACTGAACATAGATTTTACCCAAGATTTGAGAATGAATAGTCAGTCCAGTCCTAGGGTAGAAAGAAGAAAATCTCTCTGATAAGGAATGCTACAAAATTTCTTATTTATACATGTATATTGTTTTAAAAAAAAAATTAAAAAATCAAAGAAATACCTCCTGTTTAACCCCTTACTGACATGACACTATGTGTGTCATATATTTCCTACCTGCCTTTGATGGAAGCTCGCAAGCTGAGCCTGCATTTTTCCTGGCAGATGATGGCTGTGATATTAAGCCATCATCTGCCTCTAACAGCCATGGGTGGAGCACATGTCTAAGCCCTAAGACCATTGCTGAATTGGGTTTTTTTCATTATATTGCCATACTTTGAAATTTTTTCTGCTTTCAGTACATTACATAATAAAATAGATTATATCTTTCAAAAGTGCAGTCCCTGCTATGTTGTCGGAAAAATAAAAGGGTCACCTATCTGGCTAATCATTACTCGGACGCTTCCACTCTCTGCCAGTCAATGCACTGGCTGCCCATAAATCATAGGAACTAATTTAAAATCCGGCGCGACTGCTAATGGGTTACAAACTACTTGAATACTGAATGTCATGGACCTATGATATTACAGCACTGGTGTACAACAAAGCTTTGAGATTAGATATGGGAAATATTGGACCACTGCATAAGTATTTATCATTGAGATCCTATATGGTTCAAAAAAAATGGTGGTGTTCGTAAGGATTATTGACTCTAGGCTATCAGGATAATAAAACTGTGGATAGTGGACTATTAGGAAGAACTAAGGATATATTAATGTAATACTAATCCTAATTGACTGTTCGGATTGCCGACTAACGGAACAAAGGAATTATTAATGTAACAATAGTCCTAAATGACAGTGTGGGTTGAATTAGATATCTGCTACTAAAATAAGTGGAATCTTTGTCTGATTTATGCAGTCTAGACGAACATTAGTGCAATAATTTTATCAGTGTGGAGACCTAGGCTTTTTAAAAGCAGGTGTGAGGACCCAATTATTTAAAGGCTGTGCCTGATAGACCTATGTTTGTTGGTGGATATAGGCTGGTTTTAAATTATATCATTAAAATAATGTTTTTATTGTAAATAATCCACTAGACTAGTGTTTTTTATTTTTTTTTATTAAATATTGATCATGTAAGGTAGGGGAGTTCTTAATCCTGCACAGATGCTCACTGGATATCCTGTGGGCCAGTCCGAGCCTATTTAGGTGTAATGATGCATCCATGCACTCCTTACTCTCCCCTCTTGCAAGGATGCACTGCGACGGCTGGCTCCTTCCACGTTTCTTGGCGTCCCTGGTCTCTTCTACATGGGTGTTTCCTCCCACCTCCTAAGGCCTGTGTGCACTGCATAGGGCCTCTTGGAGCGTTCTTAGGGCATGTGCATGCTTTTGCTAATCTCTTAAGGGGCCAAAGTGCCACTACTAGGAAGTTCCTCTCAGCCTATCGCTGAGAGGCACTGGGTACTTAAGGCACGCTCCCACTAGGGGAAGGGCCTGTACAACACCTTCAGTCTTGTTAGTCAGTTGTTCTCTGTCTAGTTAGTGGTCAGGTCACATGCCTGTCCTGTCCTGTTTACCCTATCCATCCTCTCCCTGCCTGTACCTGGTCCCAGCCTATCCTGTATGTCGGCACTTGTTTCCAGTCCTGTCCTAGCCTGTACCTGGTCTAAGCTCATTCTGCCATGTTGGCACCTGGTTCCAGTCCTGTTCCTGCTTGTACCTGGTACCAGCCTGTCCTGCCCTGTTGGCACCTGGTTCCAGTACTGTTACTGCCTGTACCTGGTCCTAGCCTGTCCTGCCTGTCGGAATCTGGTTCCAGTTCTGTTCCTGCCTTTACCTGGACTCAATCCATCTTGTCTTGTTGGCACCTGCTTCCAGTCCTGTCCCTGTCTGTACTTGCTACCAGTCTGTCCTGCTTTGTTGGTACTACTGAGTGTGTCCATCCTGGCTGTACAATCTCCATTTCTAGTGACTCTACCTGTCCGCCCTGCACTGTTGGTGCTAGAGACTCCGCCTTTCCATCCTGGCTGTGCCATCTTCTGTGTCTGTCAACTCTGCCTGTCTGACCTGTCTGTGCTGTCTGCCTCATCTAACCTGATGGTCCTTTGTCTACACTTGAGACTCTGTCCTATTTGCTCCTGTGTCTGCCCCTACTCTGGGAGTCAGCTGCCATAGTTGTTGTCTTTGCCACATGAAAGGGTAGGCCCAGGTTCTCCCTGTGATCCAGTGAGTCCACTCTTGCTTGCCACAGCCCCAACCCCAGCTCAAAGCGTTACTTTAGGATTGTAGGCTTTTATTTGGATTGCAGGCTATGATGAGCTGGATAGTGATAAGCAATCACTACCATGCTTGAGTGCTCAACTCATTAAGAGCAGTTTGATGATCTGATTGGTGCAACTTGAGTACCTGAGTTTGATGGAAGTTAATAGGGGACTCGAGCATTTTTCTGGGAAATCTTCAGGAAAAACCTATGCATTCCCCATTGATTTCCATTATATTTGGATGCTTGAATTGGCAAGACTCAAGAATCTAAATATAGAGGAAGTCAATGGGGAATGCAAACATTTTTCCAGAAAATACTCTGGAAAAATGCTCGATTCCATTATTGACTTCCATTATACCCAGGAGCTTAAGTTGCGCCCATCAGAGCATCCAACTGCTCTAAATGAGTACCAAGCACTCAAGCATAGTAGTGATCATGCAAATATAAACCTACAATCCTAATCAGAGTTGCACTGGCCCACAGGATATCCAGTGGGCCTCTGTGCAGGATAAGTATATCACCTACCTCATATGATCACTATTTGGTCCAATAAACTTAGTTCCTTATGTGCTGGACAAAAGTAGCAACTGATTATTCATTAATAAGCTATCCAGTGTATTATATAGAAGCATAGGCAAATTTGTGAACTAGAGTAATGTAATAATTGAAATATAGCTGAACAATGAGGTCCCAAAGTCATTATTACTGGTAAGCCCTTTTATGAGTACTGAACACCTGTGCATGGTAGTGCTCGCTCATCAACACTGCCAGGTTGTGGGCTTTGCTAAAAAATTAAGTAGTTAATGTAATAGCCTGGTGCTCTCCGTTGACTAAGCAGTCTTAGGTCCCCTTCACACGTCCGTGAAAATCACGCACACTTTTCACAGACGTGTCAAACGTGCGTTTTCCCCTCCATGTGCCGTGTTTATGGCACTACGTGTGTGCTCCTTGTGTTATCCATGATAACATATGGAGAATGGAACTATCTGCTCCCTTGTCCCTGGCGTCCGCTGTCTGTGGTGCTGATCTTCAGTCTCCAGCCCTGTGGACTCCCCGCTGCTGCCTGCCGCAGTGAAGTGAATATTAAATGAGCATAATGAGTGGCGGTCGGCAGCAAGTGACAGCAGCGGCAGAGACAGGAGGGCTGGAGAAGGTAAGTAAAGATTTTTTTTTTTCTCTGACACGTGTGTTTCTCCGGCGCGTGTCACACAGGACCGCATCCACACTACATCCGTGTGGTACATGTGCGGGCCGTGTGACACCCATGCTGCTGGAGAAAAACGGACATGCATCCGTGCACACGGACACACGTCTGCTCCACACGGAGGCACGGGCCAATGGCTGCACACGTGCGTGCACATAAACCCATTGATTTTAATGGGTTTACGTGTGCCCGTGTCTCCGGTACATGTGGGCACAGACCTAGCACGTACCGGAGACACGTGCGTGTGAAGCAGGCCTTAAAGTGAATGTAATATAAAAAAAAATTCATTATTTAAATTACATTTTTGTGTTGAATACATTTCTTAAACTTTTTTGGTAATTTTTTTCACAATTTATATTAAATAAAATATAGAAATTTTCAAATTTTCAGAACGGTCATTGAAGCTATTTTAGATTCTTTCTTTCAGAAGTTTCATTAAATATATGATAAAAATGACTGGCAGCATCAATACACAATTGATTACACACTATCTGCATTTACAATAGGTGATGACACATCTCCCACCATGGTTTTCTTCTTCGCAATGATTTTTCTATATGCTCATTTAATGCTATAATCAAATAGGGTCTGAGTCAGTCATTTGCAGTTAATGTACACCGGGATTTTCTGTATCAGCAGGAAGAATAAGTCTAGAATCACTACAATGAGAGATTTAAAAACTGCAAGATGTCTAATTTTCTTCTTAATACATATAAAGTTACCAAAAGTTGTAAAGACCATTTAACATATAACCTGATATAAAGTCATCTAGTGAATACAGATTGCCTTTGAATCATATTTATCATCTACAAAATATATGTGAAAAGAGACTTTGGGATCTAATAAGAAGTGATAAGTAAACTCTGAGGTTATTCCGAAGCACTAGCCAGATTGACGCAGGACCAGAGAATGTCACAAATAGAAATTAAAAATATTAGATTACTGAACAATTGTTCTTGACACCTCTAGGCTTTATTTATGCTGAACACTACTTCAAAATGAAACACATTATTCCGGAAAGGGGTCAATAGGCTTCACAAAACATCAGAGGGTCCGTGGGACCAAAAAGAGGTTAAC